>NW_012147886.1:345626-355206 GCF_000956105.1 Propithecus coquereli | reverse complement strand
TTCTTGAACTTAAATCAATTTAAATAAACTTAAATTAAAATTATTCCCTTAAATATAACTCTTTCAGGCTTATCATAACCAAACAGAATACAAAAATAAAAAATAATGTATCTTTCTCTTCTTGGTGACACAAATTTTAATAAGATATGTACCTGAATAATTTTCTACATTTATAAATCAGTACCTCTTATGCTCAACAAACTCCAGCAGAGGTCACTCATTACATTCCAACTAAATGACACTGTAAAAGTTGATTTTTTTTTTTAAAGGGCTGATTTATAAAGAAGAGGAACTAACCTGTTGTTTTCTTAGTATTGTGGAATATGTTAATTTTAAATGAATTTCTGAAATCCTTATAAAGACCAAACGCAGTCTGTGTATATCATATCAACTTTTTTGAACTAAGTATGCCAATCTAATTACCACAGCTTTTATAGTTTTACATAGCATATGAGGGACATATTTATACAAGCTAAAGTACAAATCACTAAACCATTTTGAATATTTTTACTGTCAACCTAAATAACAAACAGGGAAGGCTCTCTAAAGGAAAAGATGTTTATTTAGGAATAGAGAACTGCAATGCAAATACACATGGACATAGGAAACTATGTCAGGGAGGTAAAGGAAGACAAAAGTTTTTAAAGGAAAAAAATCAGAAGGATTACATAATTGTTTTGAAATAATTATCCTTGGCTACAAAGATCAATAACAAGGGTGACATCAGTCTGAGGTTGGATAGGCAGTTGCTGGGCAGATGTCCTTGGAGAAGTATTTCTGTGTGAGGTTGCAATGGTGTTTGTTCAAGGTTGTGGTTTTTGCAGAGTCTTTTTCTTTATCAGATATACAAGCATGAGAACCCTCTCTTCATGGCCTTCCCTGGCCCTATGCGTCAGGGTTTTCTTAACATTAGTGACTCCATTTTGATTCTGACAACTTTCATTACCATATGTCTAAAGTTGCTGGGAGGGAGAAAGGAGAAGAGAAGGAAGTGAAGTAGATGAGAAAGGATAGAAAACCTGAGCCCAGAAAAAAGGGTTTGTAAAATGACTTGAAATCATGTACCTTAACTGAGAAACTTGGTGACTTGGGCAAAAGCAGCAAATTAGTAAAAAAAAAAAAAGGGGGGGGAGGGGTTTAATCCACTGGCGCTGGCAGTGTAGCTTTTCAGAACATCTCCAAAATATGGCATCAGAGCCAGATCACATTGAGAGAAAGAATCAAGTACCACCACCCCCACAACCAAAAAAACAAAAACAAAAGTCAGATACTCTACCAAGTCCCCTTCAAAATGATTGTTAATGCTGTTTTTGCTATCAACCAAACTTCAACAGATCTGCCATTCCCTTTATTTATAGTCCGCTAGCAGGTGCTGGACAAGCACTGCAATTTTAGTGACAACATTCCAGGCTCTTTCTAGCTTAGGCTGGCATATTATCACTGTATAGTTCATACTGCTAACGGAAATTCCAAACACTTGGTGACTTTCTGCAAGTCTTTACCCTTTTTTGTGCTTCCAGAACACAAGCATCAGAACACTTACTATTTGTATCCTTCCTATGGCAATGATGACATTTCTCCTGTTAAAAACGTTTGGCATCTCACATTGATTTTTTTTTAAACATATTTACTTCATATTCCTTTAAGGAGAATGTGAGTTCTTTGAAGGGAGGAACTCTCCTTGGCGTAACACTTATTTTCTGCTATTATTGACCAGCAAACAGAAGCTTCTAAGCTATTTCACAAACTTCTAGCCTACACCAATAGCCTATTTCTAAGGAATGGATATTTAACTACTTGAAGATTACTTATATATAGAACATAAGAAACTACACTTAAGTGTGATGGAGAAAGGTCAGTCTAGCTGACTTTTCACTAACCAAGGTTCTTAATCTGGGGTCAACAGAGAATTCAACAATTTGTGAATATGGATGGGAACCTTTTCATTAACCTCTACATGAAAATTAGCGGTTCCTTCAATCAAGATTATAGGCAACAAACCACAATAGTACTAGAAATACCCATGAATTTGTCATTAATAGAAATCACATTTTCATATTATAACTGTTACAGACTTATCACTATTTAAAATTACAGTAAATACCAGATTTGCTAACACTTATTCACTAATGTGCGAAACATGTATAATAATGTGAGAAAACATACATATTATCCTATCACAAATTTCTATTTTTAATATGTTTTTAACAGTACTTCAAAATAACTCATTTCCTTTTTTTAAGACACAGGGTCTCACTGTCACCCAGGCTGGAGTGCAGTGCCGTGATCATGGCTCACTGCAGCCTAGAACTCCTGAGTTCTAGCACTCATCCCAAGTAGCTGGGACTACAGGCATACATCACCATGACCCGCTAACTTTTTTTAATTTTTATTTTTTTAGAGATGGGATCTAATTATGTTGCCCAGGCTGGTCTGAAACTCCTAGCCTCAAGTGATCATCTGGCCTCAGCTTCGCAAAGTGTTGGGATTATAGGCATGAGCCACTGCACCAGGCCCCTTTTTAATCCTATGTATTTTCCTTCATAAAATCATGAATCATTATTAGAATCATATTCTCAAGTGGGATTCACAGGCTTCACCAGATTACCAAAAAGGTCCTTGGCACAAAAACTGATTCAAGAACCCCTGCACTTTAACATACAAAGTAGGTGAGGTGATGACAAATCCAAAGAACTGCTGTGATAACTATCATATCAGCTCTACTAACATGACAGGCTAGTTCTGAGATGTAAATATCCCGTTTATGACTAGGAAGAGCACAAAAAGATTTTAAGAGGATCATTTTCACTTGAAGAACACCAGGTATGTCTACAAAAAAATTACATTTTCGAATACTTGTTAACTTGTTATAATTAAAATAACTGCAATACTACAAATGTTTAAGAACACAGGACCCTTTAATAATAACTATTTTTAAAAGTATTCCTTACTTCTAAGATTTAAATAAAAGAACCAAAGTCAACAGGTAGAATTCTTATTTAAAATAATGTATGAAAGTATCTTCCCTTCTAGTTTCCAATGCAAAAATACATATGTACATACCAATATTTTAAGCTGCTGAGAACTTTCTTGATCAACTTTACTGGTGAATAGCTAAAATGACTTAAAAAGGAATTCAAAGAAAAACACATACCTCTTCTATTGAAAGAAAGCTGTAAAAAAAAAGTTCTAATTAATTCACATTTTCCCCACTACTTCCTATTCTAATTCAGAAACTAAACAATAGATATTTCCTAAAGACATTTATAGTAGTTAAATATTGAGTAAAGAACATTTTCCTTAAATTATATTTAGTCAATGTAGGTTTTTATTTAAATCACAACTTTTCATTTATATTTGAATAATCATTTCCCCCAAAGACATATTTACCTTCAGCCAGTGCTGGTGATTCTGTCCTTGTCCTTCTGTCTGTTTAAAAAAAGAAAAAAGGAAGAAAGTCTAAAACATTATTATACTTTAAACAAGATTTTATTACAGTTAACATCAAAGTTCATGAATGCTATCACATGCAAATTTATGCACACATATATTTATTTTTATATATATAATATATAACACACATACTATCTCCTTGGATTAACTCAACAACTATTTATAGAGGACCAATAAATTAAAAGTAAGGCACCATGGTAAGCCCTGGAAAACATCAGTAGATGGTAAGACAACCTAGATGTCACCCTCAGTACACTCGAAGACTAACAGGTACACCAAGAAAAGTACAAAATTCTCATCATAGCTCATGAAGCAAGGGATAAGAAGGGAAGGATAATTAGTACTTCCTCTCTTTATTCTTGTAACAAGCGCCTAAAATTATCAAAAGAGGCATGTTCATATATTCTTATCACAGTTTAAGTTCAGTTTTAAAGTATTAAAAATTGGTTTTACTCCAGGTACTAAAATCCTTATTCCACAATAACAACCTATTATTTGCCAGAGGCACATTTGGCAAAACTCAAAACCACAAATTCCTCTCTAGGATCGGTTTTACTATTTATTTCTAAGCCTAAAGCAATTTCAGGTAAAATAAAATCTTCAGAATGAATTATAACTTTGCAGCAGGGCACAGTGGCTGACACCTGTAATACTAGCACTCTGGGAGGCGGAGGCGAGAGGACTCCTTG
The DNA here is from genome assembly GCF_000956105.1 of Propithecus coquereli. NCBI lineage: Eukaryota > Metazoa > Chordata > Mammalia > Primates > Indriidae > Propithecus > Propithecus coquereli. Next base: position 351,064 of record NW_012147886.1, on the reverse strand, counting down.
AGGCCAGGAGTTCAAGACCAGGCTGAGCAAGACTCCGTTCTCTACAAAAAATAGAAAAATTAGCCAGGTGTGGTGACATGGCCTGTAGTCCCAGCTACTTGCGATGGAGCTGGAGAATTGCTCGAGCCCAGGAGTTTGAGGTTGCAGTGAACTACAATGATGCCAATGCACTATAGCCTAGGCGACGGAGCAAGATGCTGTCTCAATCAATCAATAAATAAAAATAAAAAATATTATAGCTTTGAAACTAAGAGCAACTATAGCCGCTATACAAACTAGCTTAATTCACATAGAGAATGAGAAGAAACATTTGACTAATGGAACCAGTCACCTTTATGTGAAAATTTCTTTCCCCAATTGTTTATTCTATGACCCAAGAGTCCTGGATTTAACAAACCCACAATTTTTATGTATAAAAGTGCTAGGTAACATCTTGAGTGGATAGCGTACTGTCTTCCAAAGGCTGAAATGTGGTGCTGTGTCTCCAACAGATTTTAAAAAGAAAAAAAATGAGGCTCCACTGGATTAGACATTCTGATTCTGGGGCAGGAGAGAGGGGATTCTGCCAGGAGACACAAGAAGGGGTACTGCAGCATTCTAGAAGAGTAATTATCACCTGGTCATCTTGGACTCCTTACTTTGGACCAGCATGCTAAGGAAGCAGTTACCATGTGGCAGTGAGCATGGGGAGGTCAGTTGTAAACTGACCCTAACAACCATGAGGACCTAGGGCTGATGTTCACTATGGGGACAGGTGGGAATATACCAAGAACCAAGGGGATGTGACTGGTGCTGCCATGCTCAGTAATTATTCTAAACAAGTGGCTGCAGCAACTATGACATAAAAAGGATAAAGAAATAAAGACACTGATCCAGTAGAGAAGAAATTCTGGATCACTCTACCAGGAAAAAGCCTCAATCTTGAAGTGCTAGCTGAAGGTTGGAAAAATCTATGACTGGTGGAGGACTGTTAACTATAAACATTGTTCCACTAGCTCTCCTGTTATAAATCTATTGTAGAGACTATGGCCACCACCATGAAAGCTTTGCAGTAGGCTGGACTTAATGGCCAACACTTAATGGAGGGTATAAGTGGGTGAGCTGTGGAGGGCACCTCTTGTGGCTTCTTATTTTCACTCCAGCTGAGACACTTCCCTTTGGCTGTAACTATCTGCGACTCACTTTCTGCTCTGTGGCTTTGCAATAAAAACTCTTCAGCCATTCAGATATATACAAACCTGGAAATTTGAAGCTGTTAACATCGTGGGCAACCCTTGATCAATGGGGGATGACACCTGATAGATAAATACCACCTTCCCACCCAAAGGTATATTCTTCTTATTTTCTCAGAGGGCTTCCTCAGGATCAAGCTCCAGTTGCTCACAGAAGTGACCAGCTCAGTAATGCACCCTTGGATTGACTTTCCCTCCTTCCTGTTTCACTTGCCCCCATCCTCTAACTTCTGTTTCTTATTAACAGGTCCCCAAATAAATTGCCTGCAAGAAAGCCCCTGTCTCAGTCTCTGCTTTTGGGGTGAAACTAGGTTAAGACGTTTGTCTCCCAGGATACTACACTCCCTTTCTTTTTGTCCTACCTCACTAGATGGTCCTTCTTAATCTCCTTTCTTAATCTCCTCCTCTTCTCTCAAACTGCTGAAAGCTGACATGTTCAGAGCTCAGTTCTGAGTCCCTTACTCCTTTTGTGATCTCATTCTGTCTCGTGACTTTATATCATCTATATCTCATATATGCCCAGTCTAGACATTTCTCTCCAACTTCCACACTCATACAGCTACTGCCTACTCAATATTTCCAATGACATGTTCTAACAGACACCTTAAACTTAACATATCCAAAACTAAACTCACCTCACCACAAACCTGATTTACCTGCTGGCTTCCCCATCTCAGCTGATGGTAACTCTATCCCTCCAGTTGCTCAGGTTAAAACCTTAGATTCCTCTTCAATTACTCTTTCTTGCATACCCCATATTCCACCCAAACTCTCACTACCTAAAATCCTCACACCTATTATCTCCTATTAACTCAAAGTTGAAGATTCAGCTGTATTAGCATTATTAGATCTACTATTCCTTCTGTATTCAAGAGGATCTAGAACAAGGGCTATAAAAATGCATATGGGGTTGTCTGGAGCCACGTTAGACAGAAGTGTTAATGGCAAACAAACGTGTACGTTTATCTAAATGGTACCACTGCTACTAACATGCCATGCTAAAAATGCAGGTGATCCAGCACTAGATATTCATGTGAAACAGATTTTAGATGTTAGCAACTAACGCAATGTAAGTTTTAGAAACAGTAGGCCAAATCAAACAGTCTGAAGGCTATATTTGGTTGACAACCCATCAGTTTTCAACTTCTGCTATGGAACTTCACATTGTCTATTATGTTAATCCTTAATTTTTCACTTTTCTGTATCAATTAGGACATGAATGGGAGTGACCCTACTTATGTTCAAAGTCTAACTATTCTGGTGTTCCTCAAAAGCTCCTCTTAGATCAACGTTACAAGTGGAATGAATAAACACTTTTTTGCTTTTTCCGCCAAAGACAAGGCTTCCTTCCCTAAGGCCCACTGCAACCATACAGAAATAAACAAAACAAGTGGCTTGGCTGGCCACTTTTATAAACCACAGGAGAAAAACCAGTGCCACTTGCATAAATCTATGGGGAAAAGTTCAATTGTCATGTCTAATTCTTGATAAATCAAAACACTTGTAATTATATTCACTCTTAGAAATCAGGTATCAGGTCATAAATAGTAAATATTAACTAATATTTAAATTGAGTAATCCAAGCTCCTAAAATCTACAAATCTAGAGGTTCTTCAGGTAAGTGTTAAAATTTCTTTGCCGCCAGCAAAAGATAAAACATAAGTGTTATGACTTCAGAACATTCCGTCAACCATGTTTATAGCGTTGCAATATTTCAAACGATGGTACATGAATCTAACTGGTTACACAACCTAGACTGCATTCCTCTTTCATTTGGGTATATGATAAAATCTAATTGAACTCAATTTCTTTAAGCCTCCCTTGACAAACACAAAGCAATCTTAAAAACCATCTCAGAAATAGAAAAAAAGAACACTTGAATTAATGGGCCTATTGCCCATGTTCCTAAATCAGAAAACAAGTATTATAAAAGTGCAGTATGACTTAACTCCAACAAGTATATGAATAAATTTTAACTTAAGAACTTGAAAAAGTGTTCTATATTCACTCATTTGGGAAAAAAGACACATGCAAGTCTATAAATTTTTTTTCAAAAAAACAGAACAGATGAGAATGACGAGTACTTCCCACTAATAATTAAAATTGTGTGGAACTAGCAGAGATACATAGTTAGAAGGAGAGAACAGTGAAGTGAGAATAGTTCCAATTGTACTAGGTCATTCATTAAATATGAAATGTCTGATTTCAAATCAAAAGTTTAGATTGTATCTCCAACAAGAAGCAGTACAAGTAATCAGAGTATGTGCCTAAACTATCGACACAGTTTTGCCGTCTCAATGGTGGCCTGTTTATGCCCACAGTGAAGAAACCTGGAGAGCCAGTGGCGATGAAATCACCAAAGGTGTTTTCTATAGCTTGTTGAGAACTGAACGTTTTTCCTTGCAAGAAGTGGTCCAAAGCCTGGAAGAAGTGGTAGTCAGCTGGTGCAAGGTCTGGTGAATACAGTGGATGACAGAGAGTTTCCAAGTCCAACCTCTGTAGTTTCAGCAGCATTATTTGTGTGACACATGGTCAAGCACTGTCTTGCAAAAGGACTGGCCTGTCTCTACTGACCAATCTCTGCTGCTTAATCGCAAGTGTCCTGATCATTTCATCTAATTGGTTGCAGCAGACATCTGCTGTAATCCACTGACCAGGTTTCATGAAGCTGTAGTGGGTAATAGCAGCACTGCACCACCAAACAGACACCATTAGTTTTTTGTGATGAATATTCAGTTTTGGACTGTGTTTCAGCACTTCATCTTTATCCAACTATTGTGCCAAACACTCGCAATCATCAAAAAGATTCCATTTTTCATCACACATAACAATACAGTGTAGAAATGGTTCGCCTGTATGTTGCAACAGCAAAGAAAGGCAAGCTTTCAGATGATTTCTCTTTTGATGCTTATTTGATTCATGCAGAATCCATCTATACAGATTCTTTACCTTGCCCATTTGTTTCAAATGGTCCAATATTGTTGGAATAGGAACATCAAACCTTGCTGCTAAATTCACGCGTAGGCTGAGATGGATTCGCTTCTACTACAGCTTTCAGCTCATCATTATCCACCTTGGTCTCAGGTTGCCCACGTGGCTCATTTTCAAGATTAAAGCCACCAGAATGGAACTTCTCTAACCACTGACGTACTGTGCGTTCATTAGCCACATCCTTCCCAAACACTTTGATATTTCAAGCTGTCTGTGCTGCAATGGTTTCATGACGGAACTCATATTTGAAAATAACTCGAATTTTTGACTTATCCATGGATTCACAAAAATTGCTCTAAAAAAATGTGAAAGATAATCACAAGCCAAATCATGTGTTTGAAAGAATAAGGATGTATGTTCACAATAAAAATAAAACAAGATGTGTCAAAGTGAAATGTCAGAGATATCAACTGTCAAACTTAGTACTTAAGGAAATCAGACATACTTAATAAATAATCTACTATATAAATATTGAAAAGAATGAAACCAAGTATTTATCAGAGAGTATACTATGTATACTACCAAAGCAGATAAGGAGATGCTGTGATGAAAAAGACTGTGTTTTCTAGAATCATCTAGTCTTACTGTGACACTTAAGATGTTCAACAAAATGTATCGTGAGAAACATCTATATACAGTGCTGTGGCTACTATGAGAAGAGAGAGTTCATTTTTAGCTAGGGGTAGGGCATGGAACTTAAGTGTTAGGAAAGATTTTATGAAGCTCTGTTGTTTGAGATAGACTTTGAAAAACGGACAGGATTTGGATGAGCAGGAAAAGGAGGTAGAAGGTTCAAGAAGAATATTCCAAGTGAGAAATGTATTAATACGATTTAGGGCAACGAAGGAGGAAAACTTTATTTTTTATAAATGACACTAAAACAACCCCGTGGAAAATTGAGATAGACCCTTCTCAGCCTACACTTTGCAGATGAATTAGAGTTTAATTTCTCAAAACTATTAATAAATCTCAGAAAATAGGAAACAGTATCTTACTTATCTTTGCAGGAATAATATACTAAAATTTGAAGCACTATAAGAAATTTAAAATGGAAAGATCAGTTATATAAAAATTAAAAATAATGGACAAAAATGTTTTAATAGTTAATGTGAATGTACATAAATGACATCAAGATAAAAGAGGAAAACATAAGCATGATAACTTATAAGAGGAAGGCAAAATAGTAAGTAAATATGAAAAAATTTATAGTACCTA
>NW_012147886.1:341979-345181 GCF_000956105.1 Propithecus coquereli | reverse complement strand
CAGATCTGTTTTCTAATTTGTAAAATAGAGATTTCCACTTATTTAAATTATGTGAGCATGATTTTCCTTTATTTGTAAAACAGCAAAAATAATCTCAAAGACTGTGCAGACTAATGAAAATGCTAGTTTTGTTGAACCTGGTCACTACCTTATCTAATATTACAATTACAATATATACATATTTCTCTATTTTGACATTATCTCAAGTATAGTATTCTTAAGAAAATGATGTCTAACACACACCAGAGCTCAAACACTTGAATAAAAACCTCAGGCTTCTATGTCATCCTGCACCATGCTTACTACCACAAAATGGTTTGTCAGAAGAAAGTGCAAAGGTTACATTAAGAGCCTCTCTCCTTGCTATAACCAGAACTATATTTTCTATATAGAAACAAATACCAAGGTATATATATCACAAATCTTGATATTATGTTATTAATACTTTATCAAGTATCAATATATTTTAGCATTTTAAAATGGACAATACAAGGACATTGGTACTTTTAGAAAGGAGTTTGCCAACCTCCTCATTTGCCAGCAAATTAATAAACTTCTCTTTCCTTCTCTTCAAACCACTTGTCCTCATTCTTCTGATGCGGCCTCAGGGACAAGTGCCGAACTTTCAGTAACATTTGTAGCAGGCAAATTAATACTTGTTTAATGTCTTTATATTCACAAACGGAGAATGTAGACAAAGCATCAATATCATCAATATATTCTGACTCTGTTCTTAATAACGGACATGACTGTCCAAAATCATTCTTTTTGGAGTTTCTACTGTTGAAAAAGTGGTTTTTCTGTCTCAAACCACTCAATGTTAATAAAGAAAAAAATAAAATAAAATAAAATTGACAATACCAAGAAATCCTTAATCTCTATTGTAAACTCATGCTCCAGAAGCTTTGCAATACCAACACTTCTCATTGCCCTAAAAACAACTTTATGACCTCCAGAAAGAAATAAACTGCCAGTTAACAGTTGAATAGATAATGCCAGGCCTTAAGAATATGACTTTATTTTTGTAGATTCTAAAAATTTCTTAGAAATTTAATTTTCCCTTTTATTGTAAAGGCAACAATATATGCTCACTATACAAAATACCTAGAGAAAAGTATAAAGAAAAAAATGAATATCACTACCTACACTACCCTACCTATCACTACCCACAACCAAAGCTAACTACTTTAATGATTTCTTCCCTTGTAATTTTTCTTTCATGCACATTTTTACATGACTGAACACCAATTCTTTATATTTGTCCTGTTTTCTATCATTCATATCATGAGCAATATTTTCACATCATTACTCTTTCAAAATATCACTTTTAATCATTATGTACCATCCCATCATATGGTATAATACATTTTTTCAAACATTTCCCCATTGTGGGACATTCAGGTTTTTCTCTCATAAATAATGCTAGGACCAGGACTTCCATAAGCAATAAAGACTTCGTGCAGATTAGAAATTATCCCATTCTCACACAAAAATTTTTATAAACTAGTATTTTTTTGTGTAACCTGAACAACTATACAAGGTAGCTCTGCCCAGAATGGGGTTCAAGACCCCCAGCAAGCAAAAACTCTGGCCCTGCATACATGTGTCCCTATACACAAGGGTCACACTCTTGCCTACTCACAAACAATCCCTCGACATCAAGGCACAAACATGCCTTAGCCAGTAGCAGGCACCCTTGCCCCAAATTTCTCAGATGAGACTACCGTTTTCAGGTTCTGTCAGGCTGGAAGGGGAATCACCTCGAAGGATGCCTGGAGCTCAGTCTGGACAAGACACTGCTGTACACACCTATGTAACCAGGGATGTACTGACATGAGCTTTCCTGAGTCCCGGCATGCCACAGCTGCTAGTGATGGTTTATGTACCAGACAGCTGCTGCCCCAAGATGTGGCCAGAAGGCCCCAAATCCCTACACTCACCCACAATCTCAAAACTGACAGGTCTATGTTGTGCCTGACACATCCAGAGACGTGGCACCCCATGTGCAAAAGACCACGTGAACACCCTGCATAATTACCCTGGCTATGACCAACATAAAGCGTTGTTGAAGTAACTTAAAATTTTTTAGGATATGTCAAGGTCTTTATACCTAAAGCCAAATTGCTGTTCAAAGACACATTCCAATTTATACTGTCATCAGAACCGTGCATGGGCCAATCTCACAGCTCCTTGACATGAGCTTCATACATACACACAAGTGCCTTCTTTCACATTGTTTAACTACTAATAAAGTCAACTATTTTTTCTACATTTGTTTAACTAGTCCTTTCCCATTTTTCTATTAAGTCCTTACTTATTTATAACAGAATCACTATTATGTTTCAATTTCCTGGATCAGACACTCTATATAAACGTATAATGTTAGGTATGGTCTTTTAAAATTATCCCTTTCTACTTGGCTGTCTTTTCATAGTACTTACTATGTCTGAGATACTGTGCTAAGCACTTTGAATGATTTATTTCACTGAAGCCTGAAAACCTAATAAGATAAATTAGTCCTTGTCACTGATGAGAAATAAGAGGCTTTAAAAGGTTAAGTAGCTTGCCCCTAGTCATGACTAGGGGGTAGGGGCTGGTTAGGCAGGGGGACAGAGATGAGGAGAGGCAAGGGGAGGGAGAATTATTTTTCAGAAAACAATCCGGTTCAAGCAATAATGATTACAATACACTTCACTGTAAACGTGGCTTTGTGTAAAACAAATACTACTTTCCCGCTAATTCTTATTGTAAAATTAAAAATGATTCCTGAAAAAATAACATACAAAAGTGTAATTGGAAAACTTGAGGCAAGAACTAGATTAAGATGATCACCAGGCTTTAGGAACACTATACAGAACCTTCTTGCTTCTGGATCTCCTGGTTACTGTCAATACCTTGCCCTGATTACTAGACTCCCTGCAATGGGACTTTTCTGACAGCTCAACTCAGGGATGTTGTGGAATGTACAGCAAGGGAGAGACTATAAAATGCACTCTGACAGCAGGTGCTGCAATCATGCCAACCTAAAGACTCCATGGACTTAAGGTATGTTCTGTGAAACAAATAAGTACCCTATTTTGCAGCTCTATAAGCTCAAACTCCGTAAAATTAAAAGCTAGTTAAAAGAAAAGATACAAGTAGAGTTTTTAGTGTTGTTCATTTAATCTACCCCTTATGTTCAAAATCCCTCATAAAATTTAGG
>NW_012147886.1:336968-341339 GCF_000956105.1 Propithecus coquereli | reverse complement strand
GAGACTCTGTCTCAAAAAAAAAAAGGAAAAAAAAATCATAACCAAGTTTGGTTTATCTCATAAACGCAAGGCTGATTTAGAATATCTACTAACTGTTTTCACTACATTAGCAGATTAAAGAAAAACAACCATGATTACCTCAAAAGATGCAGAAAGAGCTTTTCTAAAAGCCATATTCACTTGTGATTTAAAAAAAAAAAACTTAGCAAAAATAGAAAGGATAAAAGGTTATCTAACACTATCAAAAGCCTGTAATAAATATAATTCTTAACGAAGAAATATTAGAAACTTTACCCTTAAAATCTGAATGAGACAAGGATGACCACTATCATTACTTCTATTCAACATTGTACTGCAGGTCCTAGCCAGTGTTAAAAGTCAAGAGAAAGAGATAAAAGGTAAGAAAAAAATTAAAAGGAAATAAAACCTCCATTTTCCCACAATTATTAACTGTTCACACAGGAAATCCAAAAAGTTTAGAATTCATAAGTTTGTCAAGGTAACTAAATATTATTATCAATTAAAAAAATTTGTAATTCTAGTTTCAAGTAAAAAGGAGAAAAGATAATTTGCCCCACAAATAAATTTACAATAGCAAAAAGCAATATAGTAACTAGGAATAAATCTAACAAAAGCTGTGCAAGATCTGCACAGAAAAAAAATCATAAAATTTTATACAAAGCCGTAAAGTAAAAAATGTCATGTTCATAACAAGGAAGATTCAATACTATAAAGATGACAATTGTCTCCCAAATTCACATAAATATCGAATGCATTTCCAACCAAACTTCTGAAAGCATTCTTTTGTGGAACTTAACAGCTGATTCTAAAATTTACAGGAAAAAGTAATATCTCAGGGAATCAAGTAGGACAACTTGTCCAATCAGATATCAAGACACAAAATAAAACTATAGTAATTGAGATAGAATGGTATTGATACAAAGACAAACTGACAAACAAAAGAGAACTGTCCCAAAGCAAAATACACGGCCCAGCAACAAATACACATACATTTGGAAAGGAGGTAAATGTTAAGGACCACACTGCAAACCACTGGAGAAAGGAGGGGACTGGGGCTGGGATAGTTGATTATTCATATAAAAAAAATAAAATCCCTATCCTACATAAAAATGAATTACCACGGTATTAAATCCTTAAATTTAAAAGGCAAAACTCAAAGTTTTAGAAGAAAATATAAAATGTTTCTTTATGATCCTAAGGTAGGGAAGGAGTGCTTAATTTAAATAAGATTTAAAAAACATTAACCACAAATGAAAAGACTGGTAATACATTAACACCAAGAACCTATTCATCAAGATAGTTTAAAGAAATTAAATATATAGACCAGACACGGTGGCTCATGTCTGTAATCTCAGCATTTTGGGAGGATCAGTTGAGTTCAAGAGTTTGAGACCAGCTTGGGCAACACAGCGAGACATCATCTCTACAAAAATAAAAATTAAAAAATTTGCCAGATGTCACCGCAGGCTCCTGTACCCCTAGCTACTTGGAAGGCTACAGTGGCAGGATAACTTGAGTCTGGAGTTCAAGATTACAGTGAGGTATGATGGCACCACTGCATTCTTTGGGCAACAAAGAAATTAAATACATAAACTATGAGAAGATACTGGCAACACATATAACAGAGAAAGGATTAGTACCTAAAGAAGTGCTAAACTCGGTAGAACAAAACAAAGAAATTGATTTAAAAAATGGACCATGTGGCTGGACTCAGTGGCTTATGCCTGTAATCCTGGCACTTTGGGAGGCCAAGGCAGGAGGACAGCTTGAGGTCAGGAGTTTGAGACCAGCCTGAGCAACAGAGCAAGCCCCTGTCTCTACAAAAATCAAAATTAAAAAATTAGCCACAAGCCAGGCATGGTGGCTCACACCTGTAAGCCTAGCGCTCTGGGAGGCCAAGGTGGGAGGACTGCTTGAGCTCAGGAGTTTGAGACCAGACTGAGCAAGAGCGAGACCCTGTCTATACTAAAAATAGAAAAGTGAGCCGGGCGATGTGGTGCACACCTGTAGTCCCACATACTTGGGAGGCTGAGGCAGGAGGATCGTTTGAGCCCAGGAGACAGAGGTTGCAGTAAACTATGATCACACCACTGCATTCTAGCCCAGACAACAGAGTAAGACCCTGTCTCAAAAACAAAACAAAACAAAACAAAAAAAGGACTACATAGCCAGGTGCAGTGGCACCCACCCGTGTTCCCAGCTAGTCACCTATATTCCCAGCTAGTTGAGAGGCTGAGGTGGGAGGATCACTTGGGGCCTGGAGTTTGAGGCTGCAGTATGCTATGCTATGATTGAACCTGTGCATAGCCACTGCACTCCAGCCTCAGCAACATCGTGAGAACTTGTCATGAGGAAAAAAAAAAAAAAAAAAGGACCACAGTCAGGAGCAGCATTTTAAAAACACACACACAAAAGGCAAATAAATACTTGGAGGGAAATTCTCAACCCTGACACTTTATAGCTAAAACCATATGAAATATCATTAGATTAGTAGAAATAAGAAGCCTGATAATATCAAGTGTTGATAAGAATGTGTATCAATATGTCCTCTTAGACACCCAACTTGTGAGATTATAAACTGTTATAATCACTACAGAAAACATTTGGCATTATTTTGTTAACTTAAAGATTGTATATGCTATAATCTAACAATTCCATTCTCAGGTATAGACTCAGAAAATCTTGGACATGAATGTGATAAGAAATGTATAAGCATCAGGCATGTTCTAAACAGTATAATTTGTTGTAGAGGAGAAAAATGTTTGCAGAGAATGGATAAATTGTGGCTTTTTCAAGCAATGAAAACTTAGCCGCGAAAATAAGATACAGCCACCTGCAAGAACAAGGATGAATCTTAGAAACAATGAATTCATGAAGTCTCAGACTACATATGGATTCTTTATATAGCTGAAAAAACAGCAAAACTAAAATACATATTATTTAGGGAAATATATATACATGATTTATATAGCTATAAAAGTAATATACAAAAAATTCTGAACCCTTTACTAGGGGGCGGGGGGATGGGGGATTGTATTAGGGAAGAACAAAGGAGCTTCCCAATTCTTAAACTAGTGGTAAGTTTATTCACTTTCACTTAATGATTATTAATGCTTTATAACCTACACATGTGTTTCCTGTATTTTATACGTATCAAGCATGAGATATTTTTAAAAATTTAATGCAAATAAATAGGCATTCAAAAGCTAGAGGAGAGCTTCTTAGGTCACGTTCTGGGGCTGGGGAAGGGGAGGATTGGGAATAGAGAAGGTGCGTTCAAATAAAAACAAAGGTTTTTTATTTGCCTTTCTTTTCTTGCAAGTCATTTTTTTTAAAAAAACAATTCCATATGATAATCAACAAGATGAACTGATGAGGCATGTTAAAGAGTGGTTCAGGCAAAATGATTCAGTGAATTCCTAATCTGTGCGTCATGTTTACGTTGACAGGAAGCAAGTGTGCTTCCCATCACTGTTAAGGAAATTGATAAAGCTACACACAAAGCACAAAAGTGAATCCTATATTTAATACTTTGACTTTCAAGAATCTATTCCACTTTCAAAATGATGCCTAAATATAGCAGAAGCTCTTCAGATAAACCTTGCCTTTCCTCATGGTGTTATAATGACAATAAAACCCCTCTTTTCCCATTGTAATCAGAACCAGAAGTTGTTCAAATAATTGAAATTCCTGATAGAAACATCTAAAATACATACACATATGTGAGCACATATTCATTAGCTAATCCCTTCATGCAAGCCAAGGTATATTCTTTGACTACAGGTCACTGCTAGAACATTTCCATCCATCATGGTCCAATACTTTTGTAAAAATTACTAGAGGGAAAAAACCTAGAATATTAGGAAAATGAAATTTTTTAAAAGTTTACAAAATACAAATTCTAATCTTTGCAGACTGCAAATCACTTTATGAATCACAATCACTTTATGAACTTGTGCTGGTTTGCAAAGTACACTTTGAGTAGCACTAGTGTGAATAAAGCATGGGCTCTAGAGCCAAAGTGTCAGGCTCAGCCTTGTATAAGTTACTCTCTCTACCTTTGTTTGCTCATCTGTAGAGATAATAGTAATACTTATCATCTAACTGGGTTATTGTGAGGATTAAATAAACAAATTTGTTTAGCATTTAAAACAGTCCCTGACACATAAGTATTTTAAAATATAAGTTGATGTTATCATATCATTACTATTATAGACTATAAGCATAAATATTTTTTCTAAAATGTCTAGTTTTTGTCTTTTTAAAATGCAATGATAGCCGGGCGTGGTGGCTCACGCCTGTAATCCTAGTTCTCTGGGAGGCCGAGGCGGGCGGATTGTTTGAGCTCAG
>NW_012147886.1:305766-336479 GCF_000956105.1 Propithecus coquereli | reverse complement strand
AAAAAAAAAAAAAAAAAATGCAATGATAAATATACTAAAAATACAGAATGCTTTATAGTTTTATACTTTTCTCCAATCTTTTACATCCTGATAAGTGACCAATCACATCACTTCTTTCCAAGTCCGTCAGTGAATGGTCACTGCATACCTGTTATTCACACTACATGCAGACTGCAGAACACGTGCTTGTGTTACCTCACTATCTCCTAGTGACAAACCCAGGTGACCCCTTACAAGAACGGATAATCAAAAGTGGGTTTTGCCAACAAAGATGAAAGTGCAGCAAAAAACCAAAAGTGATAGCACTAGAAGTGAAATTCTAATGGAACATAAATGGAGTTACAGAAGAAAGCACTAAACTGAGAATGTTGACAATGCCGCCACCCGTGAGACTAAACATGCAGTCAGAGGAACTTTGTGAAGGCAAAATCATCTACATAAATGGGGAGTGTGTGTGATGAAAAGTATGACAATGTCTCAGAGGAAGTGACATCAGCAAAAACTTTATATTAAAGAAACTCTCAGATATATTTGTGACATTGAAAGGGCAATGGATAAAATATTGAAAGCTGATCTAAACTCTGGAAGAAGTATAACAATTTGTCCAAGGCCTAGAAATGATACTCATTCTACACTGCAAGTTATATAACATGGAAGAAGAAATCAGGCACTGTTCAAACTACTCTTGATAAGTTTTTTACAAAGAAATAAAACACTTTAATTCTCAATGTTTAAATTACTCTGCTCTAAGAAAATATTAGTTTTGCTATTTTATCCATTACTCTATACATTTGCAACTAACAATAAGAGTGTGTTTTGACAAAAATGTTTACAAGTCATGGAACATAATTTCTAAGATTGCTTTGCATGATTTCAGCTTACATAGGCATTTTTACAGTCTACCGCACAAAAATGAGGACTGCTTGTATAAAGAACTTTTACAACTTAATAAGAGAAACAATTCAATTTAAAGATAGGCAAAAGATTTCAACGGACAATTCACCAAAGATAGATGGATTATAAATAAGCATTTGAAAAAATGATCAACATTATTAGTCATTAGAGAAATGCAAATTAAACCACAGGAGATGGCTAAAAAAATTTTTTTAATTGACCATACCAAGTGCTAGTGAAGATATAGAACAAATGGAATTCCTATACACTTTGGAAATGCAAAACCAGTTTAAAAAGTTAAATCCACATTTACCATATGACACAGTCATTCCACCTAGGTATTTATCCAAAACACATGAAAGCAAATGTTTATACAAAGAATCATACCCTAAAGTTCATAGCAACTTTACCTATAATAGCCTCAAACTGGAAACAACCCAAATATTCATCAAGAAATGGACAAATTGTGGTATTTCTACACACTCAGCAATAAAAGGAACAAATCACTGATATATTCAACAACATGTATCAATCTCAAATCATTATGCTGAGTGAAAGAAACCAGATATAAAAGAATGCATATTGTTTGAGTCCTCATATATGAAATTCTAGGAGTCCAGCCTGGACAATATAGCAAGACCCTGTATCTAAAAAATTAATTAATTAATTAAAAGAAAAAAATAAGATTCTAGGAACTGCAAACTAATCTCATGACAGAAAGTGGATAGGTGGTTGCCTGGGTTCTAGAAGCAGGTAGGGTGGATGGATTTCAAAGGGGCAGGAAGAAACTTTTGAAGGTGATGGATATGGTTTCATGGGTGATTGATTACCTGTGTCGAAGCTTTTTAAACTGTATGCTTTAAATATGTGCTGTTCGATATACGGTATGTCAGTTAGGCACTAATAAAGCTGTTTTCAAAATGGTCCACAGGCTAGATGTAGTGGCTCATTCCCATAATCCCGGTGACTCAGAAAGCAGGAAGATCGCTTCAGCCCAGGAGGTCGAGGCCAGCCTAAGCAACACAGTGAGACCCTTGACTCTACAAAAATAAAGGCAAAAAATTAGACGGGAGTGGTGGCATGCACCTGTGGTCCCAGCTACTTAGGAGGCTGAGGCGGGAAGATCACTTGAGCCCAGGAGTTTGAGGTTACAATGAGTTATGACTGTGCCACTGTACTCCAGCCTGGGCAGCAGAGCAAGACCCTGTCTCTTAAAGAAGAAAAAAAGAAAGGTCCATGGGACCAACTGCATCTGAATCTGCTAAAAATGTGGATTCTCCTCAGGCTTGTCACAAACCACCTACTAAATTCTAGGGGGCTGGGCCTAAGAATCTGCATTTTCTAAGATCTCAGTGACTGTCAAGTATGCTAATATTTACTCTATGATCTAGAGGCTAGATCTAATGTCTAGACCAGCAGTCCCCAACTTTTTTGGCACCAGGGACTGTTTTTGTGTAAGAAAATTTTTTCACAGACCAGGGAGGGAGAGGATGGTTTCGGGATTATTCAAGCACATTACATTTATTGTGTACTTTATTTCTATTATTATTACATTGTAATATATAATGAAATAATTATACAACTAACCATAGGTTGGGGACCCCTGGTCTAGAGTCTTCAGAAGAACTATCACTCCTACCTTCTATAAAAATACACTTAGAACTTTAGTCCATCAATTTTTCCTGTAACACCAACCCTTATTTAGTGTTAGACAAGTTATTATCTAACACTATGTTAGATATATTTATTAATACTTATGTCAACATGGTCTTATATAAAGCCCATAATTTCAGAGCTTTAGAACTTAGACATTTTTACTACTATATTCATATTTATATTTTAATTTTGAAATCTGGTCTATGAGTGATTTCTGAAGTAGTTCAATAAAAGAAAAGCCCATAGAGTCAAAGAATTTTAAAGCCAAAAATAAAGCTTTATGACTTAAATTTATAATCACAGAGCTGGCACAGTGGCTCGTGCCTATAACCTCAGCAACTTGGGAGGCTGAGGTGCAAGGGGTCACTTGAGACCAGGAGTCTGAGACCAGCCTGGGCAACACAGCGAGACCCTGTCTCTAAAAGAAAAAGAAGAAGAAAAATTAGCCAGATATAGTGGCACCTGTCTGTAATTCTAGCTACTTGGGAAGCTGAGGCAGGAGGACCACTTGAGCCCAGGAGTTCAAGGCTGCAGTGAGCTAAAATCATGTCTCTGTACTTCAGCCTGAGCGACAGAACAAGACCCCATCCCTAAATGAATGAATGAATAAATAAATAAATAAATTTAAAATCATACTCTATCTCAACTCCATTTCACAAATGAGAAAGCTGAGACCCAGAAAGGTTAAATTTGAGCAGAGTCAGTACTAAAATGCAAATCTTCTACTTTCTTCTGAAATGTAAGTCTCCTATTCCAACTGTCTTCTAAGTAGGCTTCTGTTCCATTGCTTTCAATTTCTCCTAGATCCTTATTTATTCATTGTCATTTCTCTAGATCAGGTTTTTATGCTGTCACTCCTAACTAATGTAATAATCTTCTAAACAGTTAACCTACTTCTAGTTTTCTCTTCACTCTATTTCTATTACACAAATACCTGAGTACCTGATTAGTCAAGCACTTCGAGGGACACTAATTTTATCTTATTACTGCCCTACTAAAAAACTTATAATAGCTCCAAGTACCTTTCAGGATATATTCACAAACTGGCACACTTAGGAATCCCCATTCTGGTTTCTGGCTACTCCTAGCAACACATGCTACTAGAGTGGTATGAGCAGAGACCCCTAACATTCCAGTCCTTAAATCATTTCTTCCTCTTGGAAAGGCATTCCTTTCTTCCTTCTAAAAAGGCCTTATCCTTAAAAGTCCAGTTTAAAGCTATTTCCACTTTGAGCAGGCTTTCGCCTAATACTCCAGCTCACATCAATCTCTGTAATCCTAAAGCATTTTTATTCAATAGGTGCACTACTACTCATATATTTCATATATTAGTCATATTCCTGAGAGAAGATAAATTCTTAAAGACACGAAACTTATTTTTCAAGTCTTTTGTATACTAATGTGCAGTACTTAAGTATGTTACAACAAAGGGAAATGGCATAACACAGAGGTGGAAAAGGTTTAATCTAGAGACTTTGAAACCAGTCAGATCCCAGTTTGAAACCTAGCTCTGACAACCGGTACTGTGACTCAGAGTCACACAGCTAGTTAGCACTAGTTTCCTCATCTGTCAAATGAAAATAACAGTTTACCTTACAGCCCTGTTGTAAAGATTAAATGAGATTCAATGAGAATGCATGTTTAGTACTCAGCAAAAAGCAAAAAGTGAAACATTCAGTGAATTGCAGCTATTATTAGCAACACTGATGAAACATCTACCATGTGGCAGATACTGTGCTAGGTTCTAGAAATACAAGAATGCGTAAGATCTGAGCTCTCATCTTGAAGAACTTGATGTATACACCAATACCATTCATCCATCCAGGTTAGAAAATAGCGGTCATCATTCTTACCCGCACTCTAAGATCAAAAAGACTAACCATTCTATTTCCTAAAGCTCTCTCTCATCCATCTACTAACTCTACTCCCACAACCACTGTATCAGCAGCTCAAGCCAAGTTCCTACAGTAGCTTCCTCTTTGGGTCTCACTGTTCCAAGTCTAACCTTTTTTCAATTCATCCTCCATAATGTTATTAGACTGATTCTTCTAATGCAGAAATCCAATCACACATCTACACATCATCCTCCCAGTTAGTATATTTCAGTAATTGTAATGCCATAGGACAGAAATCTCAGGATGACTCAATATTTAAAAACAGATTTACAAAATTGTTCTTAAATATCTTTTTATGTATTGTTAAAGCAGCTTCATGAAAAATGTAATTATATTTCTTTAAAAACTTCAGCTCTAGTTTTATTAGAAAATCCTCCCTACCTGGTATTACTTCATATTTGTATGTTACTAGTAGCCACTGGCTAGTACAACGGCTGCTCATCACAACCATCCATGGAACACCACCCTGTTTTTAATTATACATGCCTGATTCTGATTCACCAAGTCCAGGGTATTTCCTGGCATTTATCTTTTTAAGAAGCACACAATAATTCTAATACACAGTCACGATTGTCCAATCCTAGATCAAGAAACTTTTTATGGAAAAGCAACCAACCCCAGATGTGATATTATTTTGTATATCTAAAGCAGAGGTCCACAAACCACCCCACAGGCCAAACCTAACCCAATGGCCTTGTTTTTGTTCTGCCTGCACACTAAGAATGATTTTTAACATTTTTTTAAAAGTTGAACAAAGAAAACAAAAAACCTACAAAGTAGACTATGTCTAAGTCTAAGACTTAGACTCAAATAATGAGGGATACCTATTACTATATTGTCTGGCTCTTTTCCCAGGTCTTGTATGTCATGTTAAAGCCAACCACACCTTCTATGCACAGGTGCTGTGATTATATCGTTATACTTCTGAGAACCCAAAGAGTTTAAGTAGGACCAGTGCATTAGGGAGTTTTTGTCCATCAATTCAACAGGCATTATTACAAACTATATTTTGCCTCTAGCAGTGCTTGACACATAAAGAAATAAGGCAATCTTTATCCTGAAAGAGGTTAACAGCTTCCTACGGAAATAATACTTACATATATAAAAAGTAACAAGTTCACAATAATTCTGTCAACACTAAATTATTGTCACAAACTACAATTATAATAGAAATTTAGAAACAGGACAGCATAAAAAGAGACTATATTCCTAGTATGGGTTAAAGATCTTCCCAATAAGCCCCATAGCACATTATATCACTCATCAAAATGTCTGACCCTTTCCCATGACTCAAGCGGTTATCACAGCCTATTAATTATTTTTGTACTCCCCTGCACCAAGCACCATGTCTGACAAGTCCCAGTCTCCAATGTACATACGCTGAGTGAGTGAATAAGCAAACACCATGATAACAGATGTAACGAGACTAGAAAAAAATGCAACTTGTCTAGAGTAAAGGCCCCAAAAGACTGGTGATTCTGCTAAAAGGACTTGTTTGGGAAAATGAGAGATAAAGATAGGTCAATGTATTGGTAGCATATAACTGACAAAATTTAGAAAAATATGTAATTTCTATTAAAAATTAACAACAAAACCTTAGATGAAATACTCTGAAGTGTCCACTGTGGTTTTATAGATATGTTTTTTCTGGGCTGACAAAATTATTCAATTGCAATATTAAGCGCAGATAATCACTTTGGAGAGATACCAGATATCTGATATGTGATAATAGATTACTGCATGTCTTGGTAGCAATAAAATAGCTGATTTTTAAAAAAGACTATTAAAAATGCTTTGGCCAGTCACGGTGGATCAAGCCTATAATCCTAGTACTCTTGGAGGCTGAGGCAAGAGGATCACTTAAGGTCTCAAGTTCGAGACCAGCCTAACCAAGAGCAAGACCCCATCTCTACTAAAAATAGAAAAAAAAATTAGCCAGGCAACTAAAAATAATAGAAAAAATTAGCCAGGTGTGGTGGTATGTGCCCATAGTCCCAGATACTCAGGAGGCTGAGGCAGGAGGATTGACTGAGCCCAGGAGTTTGAGGTTGCTGTGAGCTAGGCTGATGCCAAGGCACTCTAGCCTGGGCAACAAAGCAAGACTCTGTCTCAAAAAAGAAAAAAAGCTTTGTCACATAACCTAAAGAATGTGCTCAAAATTCAACAAAGATCAGTAAAGGACCTCCAGTAGGCCAGATGTTACAGGTAAGGCAGAGTACGAAATGCTGAGTAAAATAAGACCTGCCCTCGAGAAGCTCATAGTCTATGAGATGACATGTGAACAAATCACTACAATACAGTATAATTAAATGAAATGCTATACTAGAGTTTTGTGGTTAAACTGCTGTGGGAAAACAGATGAGAAAGTAATTTAATTATGTCTAGAAGACAGTGTCAGAGAAAGCTAGAGAAGTGATGATGCTTGAATTTCCCTTGTATATTTAAAAACACCACTACCACTAACAACTTTCAAAGACATTTTTCATATGCTTTAAATTAAGTAAGATAACTTAATTTTAGGATTTGTATTAGCACATCCACTAAACTGGAAAAAGGCATATTAAATACTATCTATCTGATTGTTAAAAAAGGGGTAACAATAAAATAATACTAAAGTCCTTAAGGAAAAAGCTTTGTTAAACTAAGACTGAGGCAACATTAAGAATGCAACAGAACACTGGATAAGGTTTTTCAGTCCCACTAAATACAAAACCATGCTAATTCCTTCAACAAATTGCTATCACGTTTGTTGTATGTGTTTGAACCTTAACCCGTTTGACCTTCTTTTATTTCTATCTATTGCAGAGCTTAGGTAATTCCAAATTTTGACTATTCAAGTCTGAACTTACAAATCGAATCAGAGGAAAAACACTTTCAAAAAAGGACATGTACTATTCTAAAAATTACTCTTTAATAGTCAGAGTATATATTCATATGCTAAAGCTTTATCTTTAAAACACATGTAGTCCAACCTGATAAATATCCTGGGATGAAATGGGTCTTTTCTGTGTCTACCTTCTCTTTTAAAAACTACCCTACATGTCTTAACAGGCATTTCTCCTAAGCATCTCCACTAGTAGCCACATGATATCTAATAGGTTCAACAGGCAAAAACATCAATACACACAATTATAAGAGTATCACATCATATAGGTTCATTTAATTTCTCAAAAAAGTTGCTAATTCTTTAGTGTAACTTTATTTTTTCTTTTAGAGGTGTTGTAGAGATAATTAAGTGGAAAACATTCAATATTTCCAGATTTTGACATATGTATGTACACTGCCTATGCACCTTTTTGCAGTAAGAAGGGATTACCATTTCCTGAAAGCACAGTCAACATGAATACTATTTTGTAATACATGTTCACAACAGTGTATGAAGTGTTTTTATTCTCAAAACATTACGAATAGTATTTTGAGAATAAAAAGAATAGAAAACAAATCAAATTAAAACTTCTCCAAGCTACACGGGGAAGAAACTAGTATTGTGTGGTCTTTATTTCCTAGGTGTAAGCATCTTAGTTTAAATGACTTTTTAACAGATAAACACCTACAAACAGAATGAATGTGCCATAGCTATACTTCCACTGCTATGTTACAGATTTTCATATCATCAGTAATTTCTACCTAGATATTTCAGACTGGAAAAGGTAAGTAGAAAAACATGATTTTAAAATAAATTCTGAAACCATTAGCTCATAACATCCTGGATGTTTTTACCTTTTGCTATTTTGCTCATTCACTAAATACCTTATAAAAATCTGTACATTTTTAAATCTCCCCCGTTTCCCTTCCATTTGATTTCCACCAAATGTAGGAGTACCTACATATACTAGATTTCACTGTACAGTTCACTATTTCATTTGTAGTCTCTAGGAATTTATTCTATCTAGAGAGAGAGAGATTTCTTGTAACAAAAGATAAATCTTTCAGGCACTTGAGAAGTATGTCTTGCTTCCTTGAATTAAAAGAGAAAATATTTTAAAAGGTGCCAGGCCAGAGCAGTAGCTCATACCTATAATCCAAGCATTCTGGGAGGCCAAGGCAGGAAGATCGCTTGAGCCCAGGGGTTCCAAACCAGTGTGAGCTACACAGCATGACCCAGTCCATTAACAATAGAAACATTAACCAGGCATGGTAGCACATGCCTGTAGTCCCTGCTACTTGGCAGGCTGAGGCAGGAGGATTGCTTGAGCCCAACAGTTTGAGGTTGCAGTGAACTATGATGATGCCATGCACTGCAGCCTGGGTGACGGAGTGAGACCTGATCTCAAAAAAATTAAAAAATAAAAGGTGCCAGTAAGAATAAAAAAAAATGAAGGTATTAAAATTATAAATATGGAAAAAAAGATGATCTACGCTAAATGATGGACAAGGAGAAAGTACTAATCATTGAAGTTAACACCATCAATATTTATTTTAGCCATTGCTTCCAGCCTCCTTCCTAATGTACCCTTTCCTTAGCAATTAGTCTTATATTTTTTTTAAAAAAAAAGCTAGACTGTATACAGCCATCAATTATTGATTATTACCTTTACATTCCAAATCAGGGAATGACTGTTGATGCTAAGCAAATAAGCTTGTTCTCAGGGTTTGAGATTTATGGTAAAATGAATCATTTACTTATCTTTCCTCTACTATATTAAAAAAAACTAGAGTCTTTTTGTTCCATAACTTCTTGATAGTGACTGATAGCTATTTTCAGATATACGTTAACAGCCATTATTTGAGTGCCTGCCCTTTCCTATGCTAAGCTATTGGGCAACCTGATACTCACATGATCTAAAAGTATTACCATACAGAGACCTTTTACAACTGAGAGTCTGGCAGACATCATCCTAAATGAGGGATCAAACATAGTATCATCAAAAATGTGACAAACAGACATTACATGCCTGCTGATACGAAGCAATGGGATGTACTCAACATTACCCTATGTAATATACTTGTCAAATATATTTAACCTGACTCTATTGATCAGGAAACATAAAACAGACAAATCCAGATAGATTACGTAACATTCTATAAAACAATTGTCTGGATGGAAAGGAGCAGGTGTGGGGATTAAAGTAAGAGCAGGAGTTCAGTTTTGAACAAGTTAAATTTGAGAGGCCCATAAGCCATCAAACTGAAGATGTTGAGAAAGCAATGGATACAGAAGTGTGGAGTTCAGGAACAAAGTCAGACCACACATACTACAGCTATGCTCCAACACTTAATATCTGAGAATGGTTCAAAGACCAAGGACACTTGAAAAATGACTCACAGTGGCAGCAATAAGAGACCAGTGGCCACAGTACCCTAACCAGACCGTTACTGCAACATAATCTGGGCTGTATTTTCCTGCTGGTCAGCCTTCCTTGGTTATTGTTCATTTCTGGATTCTTAGTCTCTCCATCAATTCTGCAGGCTACCTATTATCATCCCAACAAATTCCTTTTGCATTCAAATTAGCCAGTCAGTTTCTGCTACTTGCAACTAAGGACCCTTGTATCAATTATAAAGAATATCTTGGTCTCAAATAGAAAACTAACTATAATTTTCTTCCTAATTTAAAGCAATTCCTACAAATAAGCAAAACTTAACTATGTTACAAAAGTAACTCTGAAGTGCAGATATAAACAATAAAGATACTCAAAACTTAGAGACGGTATAAATCAGTTTCTTGAGACATTTAAGGGGTACCTAGATCATTAAAAAGAAAACTTTAAGTTTCCAAGTATAAAATTTGAATATTAAGTAGAATACCCAGAAAGATGACAAAACACCAAAATTATTTTTAAAATATCAAATACAGAACTAAAAAAATTTTTTACTAGGAAAGGAAAAATGAGGCATGTTTTGAGAATATCAGAACAGAAGAACGATACTGGTTTTTACAAAGTGTTCTCTCTGCAATAAGATCTTTCTTTTGTTTTATGTATTCCAAATTACTCCAACGAAGTACAATAATGAAAATATTCTCCACCTGGGTCTACCTTTTCTTTAGTCCCTTAATTCACACATTCCCACAAACACATCAGTAAAACTTGTCTTCGTGCTTTCTGAAAATCTTTCACATTTCAAATCAAAAGTTGAACTTTTGGCTATACCAAAAACATTTCTTACGTCCTTGATAGCACATCCGGTATTCATACTAAACCCCTTACACTTTCATTTAGTATTGTTAAGGAACACATTTTGAGGAAGTAAAACACATATAAAAGAGAGAAAAACACTTAAAAGAAACATTTGCTTTAAGATGGAGAAAAGATACTAATATATGTAAATACCTACTATGTACCACACACATTTTGCTACAGACCATAATTTTTTTCAAACACTGTAAAACAGCTGATGTTACCCTTTTTTAAAAAAGTAGTGAGGAAAACCTCGAAAATTTTACCTCATGTCATGTGCTAACAAGGGATTGATCTATTTCCAGAACAGATCTGGATGTGCGAAGTTGATGTCATTTTATCCACAAGAAAATGCTTCAATGAGTACATTCTTATCATAAAAGTTCATTTTCACTGACATTTTTATTAGAAAAACAACTGCAACCATTACACTCAACAAGCAGAACCTGTGGAATGTAACCATAAAAAGCAACTTTTTGTCTACCACTGTCTTTTGAAGTTACTCTGTAGCGATAATGTCCCTGAACTTTTAGTTAAGCAAGTGACCATGACTTTTGGTCACTTTCAAGTTAATCTGAGTTTAGAAACTGAAAGATCTACAGTATAATTGTCAAAATTTTTCATTCAAAGTTACAGGTCTCTGCTTTCTCAGCTCTGTCTGCTATAGGACAGCCCTAAGCAGTATGAGACGACTGTGCTTCTACCCCTCTCTCCCTTCTACCCTGCTAGCCCTGGGTGGGGCAATTATTTGTCATTAGAGGGCTTAGACACTCGTGGCTCAAAAAATGTTTAAAGCTGATTGTGTCAAAGAATACTTTCAGGGGTTCCTTGGAAGTTGGAGGTGCTCACCCACCCCACCCGTGGAGATCTCTGACTGCAATTCCTGTGATTCAGGACAATGCATCCCCTCTGGGAATCCAGCCCCATCCCACTACCCTTCCACCCCTCTCTTTTGGGCTTTCTCTCACTAGTAGTCATCATGCGGTCTATGGGAAACATGGATCACCTGGCCCAAAAAACTCTGGAAGGACTGGCAGTACCCACTCCCCACCCCCACTACTTCGTTTTGCTATACTGTCAGTCTCTCTTTCACCCTTTAAATTTTCCAGCATTAGACAGACATCAATCCATTGTGTCCCCCAAATTGCAGGAGTTACACATTAACCTCTCCAAGTGGTCACCATAAAGCCCCTTCCCCTTTACTTGAGGGGAAGCACTCTCCATCCCCCACAAAGACGGGGGTGAAGTTAGGAGAGATTCCTAGCATACCACCACTGGGTTTTAAAAACTCTTCCAATTTCTAACAATTTGGGTCAAAAACTCTTTTCCAATTTCCAACTTTCTGAATCCTTCTATACCAACCGATGCGGTGGGTATTAGAAGTTACAAGATCCATTTTCTGGCTCTCTTTTGCAAGACCTGCATTGTGTTCTTACAACTCATTTTAGAAATGTACATCTACTGAGGGCCAAATCCAGAATAAAACAGTTCCATTTTGGCATCTTACTACATATTTTATATTTTCTAAATTTTCCATAAGAAGCAGGAAGAAAATAAAAATTCACAATCTCACCAGAGTGAGCCACTGTTAACACTTTTCTTTCTGTTAATTTGTCATCTAAAAATTTATTTCAAGTTTGAACTTTTAAAAACCTTATAAAAACACCTACCTCATTTACATAATTTCATTGAATAATCCAGTTTCTCACCTAAATTTCCACTAAACCAATGTGACGGTCTTTCTAAAAACTTGTCGCACTATGTCACTCCCAAACCCAAAACCTTTGCTAGCTCCCCATTGCCAGAGATTAAACTTCAGCTTTTTAAAAATTAAGCATAATCTATATAGTCTCCTACAGCTGTTATAATTCTACATGTGATTTTAAATTATGTATTCATCATATAAAACCATACTACAAGAAAAATGTGAATGTCAGAGGAGTTTCTAACAATGGGATTTAACCTACACTGGCAGAAAAGCAGCATTTCAGAATTCAGTCACCAGTTCCAAGATGGCTGCTGAAAGTATTTCAGATTCTGGCTTCATCAAGCATCACAAGGCTGAATTCACAAAGCACAAAAGAACAAAGATTGTTATGCCTTTATTAGCATGGTAAAATTAAGCTTGCAGTGGGAATCAGTCCTCATACAACAGCAAATAAAATTCTGTATCACCACACATATATATCTACTGGCTCCAAGCTCATTACCACCAACTGCCAAAAAGTTAATCTAATGCTCAAGAGCAGATTTATGAACACTCTAAATGTTTAAAATTGGATTTGGGGATTAATTTTGTTAAAGTTTCACACATAGTTTGCTATCCGTTCTCAGAGCACACATAGAAAAACTTGTTTTAAAGTCATCTTTCAGCAGATGATGTGAGAAGTAAATTCCATTTAAACATGCTACCAAGAAAAATGCATTCATAGTTCTTAGACCAAAGAGGTTTTGGTCTTCTCAGAAGTTTATGTCAATAAAAACTCACAGAATTACAAAGGTGCCTGGAGTAAGAAAAATAATCATTTATCTCTTAAAAAGTTGACAATAAGTGTATTCACTGAAAAAGTATACAATACCAATGAGTGTGAGCAAATACTGATGTACCTTTATGTATAAATGTGGAGCGTGTGTGTACTCACATGTATACATGCATGACAATGCCTGGAAAGATGTTCACCAAAAGAGTCACTACCTAGATTGTGATTTTTGCTTTCTTCTTATACTTCTCTGTATTGTTTCAATTTTTTACAAATATAAGAGCACATATCTTTACAAGAATTTTCATTATTAAAATATTGTATGAAAGCCACATTAGTCTACGGCCATACCACCCTGAACACGCCCAATTTCATCTAAAAGCCACAGTAATCAGGCTGTGTGGTACTAGCAGAAGGATAAAGCAATGAAACTGACATGAAAGTATAGAAATAAACCCATACATCTGTGGCCAAATGATTATCAACAAAAATACCAACAGAGGAAAGGATAGTCTTTTCAACAAATGTTGCTGAGGCAACTGGATATCCACATGCAAAAACATGAACTTCAAAATTTAACTCACATCATAAAGTTAACTAAAAATGGATCGTAGACTTAAATGTAAGGGCTAAAACTATAAAACTTTTAAAAGAAAATAGCCAGGTATAGTGGCTCACACCTGTAAGCCCAGTTTCTCGGAAGGCTAAGGCAGGAGGATTGCCTGAGCCCAGGAGTTGGAGGCTGCAGTGAGCTATGTATGATTGTGCCACTGAACTCCCCGGTGACAGAGTGTGACCCCACCTCCTCTTCTTTAAAAAGGTGGGGTGGAGGGGTGGGGAAGAGAAGCAGAAGAAGGAAAAGGAGAAAACATACGAGTAAATCAGAAATCTTACAACCTTTGGTTAGCCAAAGACTTCTTAGATATGACACAGAAAGTATAATTTGTAACAGAAGTAAAAACTAGACTCCTCCAAAATTCAAAACCTTACATTTCAAGAGACACCATTAAGAAAACAAAAGGACAAGCCACAAACAGAGAGAAAATATCTGCAAATAATGTATCTGATAAAGCACTTGGATCCAGAACATATTAAAAAACTCTTACAACTCAATAAGAAAACAAACCACCCAATTCAAAGTGGGCAAAAGATCTGATATTCATTTCACTAAAACAGATATAAAAATGGCTTAAAAGATGCTCAATATCATCAGTCATGAGGGAATGCAAATTCAAACCACAATGCTATACTACTTCACATCCACTACAATAATTATACTCAAAAAGATAATGACAAATGTTGGGAGGATTTGGAAAAACTGAAATCCTCATATCCTCCTGGCAGGTTGTACTGACAGTCTGGATAATAGTTTGGCAATTTCTGTAAAATTAAATATAAATTTACCATATGATCCAACAATTCCATTCCTAGGCATCTACCCAAAAGAAATGAAAAAATACAGCAGCTACACACCTAATTGCACACAAATGTTCACACCATTATTTACAACAGCCAAAAAATCAGAACCAAATGTCCATCAACTGATAAATGGATAAACAAAACATGGCATATCCGCACAACAGAGTACTACTCAGCAATAAAAAAGAACAAATTACTAATACGCTCAACAACATGGATAAACCTCAAAAACATTAAATGAAAGAAGCCAGACACAAAAGACTATATATTGTATGAATCCATTTATAAGAAATTTCCTAGAAAGGAAAAATTTATAGAGATAGATAAGTGGTTGCCTGAGGCTGGGAGTAGTAATGAAGATGAACTGTAATTGGATTCAACTGTAATAGGATTCAAGGGATCTTACTGAGTTAATAGACAATGTTCTAAAACTGAAGTATGGTAATGGCTGCAAAAGGCAGTATATACTTACTAAAAAGTCATTGACTTGTGCATTTAAAATGGTTGAATTCCACAGTATGTAAAGTATACCCCCATAAAAGCGTTTTTAAAAAAAAACAGTGGGGGAAAAAGTTAGTACGTAGTTATGTTTATTGATGGAATTACTGGGTTTTTCTAGATGCCAAAGCCAAGAAATCAGTGAAACAACAAAACCATATTAAATGAAAGTACACATTAAAACGGCATACCGAAATACCATATATACCACTTATCTCTCTTATCAGTATTATAGGTGATTTCTACTTTTTATTAAAGTATTATACTTCTAAGGGTCATGAGAATAGACCTTTTTGACCCGATTAACTACTAGTCCCACATCTTTACTAAGAAAGATTTAAAAAAACAAAAGGCCACATTATGGCTTTTTTTTCATACTATGTCCTCCAGCTATACAGGATCATAACAGGAATATAGATACATAGAAATAAAAATATATACACATATATTATGTATATGTATATTCCTATACCAGAGACTAAAAAAGAAAGCAGAACTATCCAAAGCCTGCGCCGGAACCTTCTTTGGATAGAAATTCAGCAAGGTCATATCTAAACAGAAGGGGCTTGAAGGCAAGTAGTGAGTGAATCGTTCCTGGTGGTTGCCTTTCCGCTATTCTCAACTAACTCTTGAAAAGATGACTTACGGTATCCGTCCTGGAAGGGATCTGAGAGAGGAAGTAAAAGAACTTCACAAAAAGTTTTGCTTGTAGACTTCAACTAGGAAAAATTCTGAAGTGCTTAAATATTTTTGAAAAAATATTCAAATGCACAGACTACCTAACAAGGCTACGTATTTTGATTACTGCTTCAACATATTGTTCTATAAATAAAAAGAAAACACTTTAGTTTAACTATATTCACATTTTAATATAGAAGTCCCAATTATCAAAAAGACTACTTCCAAAAAGCTTCAGTCCTTAGGCATCCACCTGCTTTTACCCAGGGTTGCTTTTACCAACTAGCAATTCAGAGCTGGCTCCACCACAGCTAGATTTTAGATTCCAAGTCTCTTAATTCTTGTACACCTTAACACAAATGAATGGAATAAATGAAGTTGACGTCTCTATAGTTTTTAAAACAACTTGGTAAACCAGAACACATTAGTATTTAAGTCAAAATAAATTAAAATGTAACAAATAATGTTTGGCAAGAAAAGTCAGCTTTCAAAGTAACATTTTTAGAATACTTGTTTCCAAAAAATAACTGGAAGGACAGATTTATAAAATGCTAATAGATAAAATGGAGCCCTGTTCCCTAAATAAAAAAAGAAAAATAAATCGCTAATTTGAACCTCCCCCTCACTAACTATGCTAGCCTATCTTATTCTCTTACATCTACATTGTCCCTTTACATAAAGGGGAAGAAGCTGCCCTTAAAAACGTGCTGAATTAACAAACATCATTTCATTTCTAAAAATTTGCCAGGGCCTGGCGTAGTGGCTCACGCCTGTGATCCTAGCACTCTGGGAGGCCAAAGCGGGAGGATCACTTGAGGTCAGGAGTTAGAGACCAGCCTGAGCAAAAGCAAGACCCCGTCTCTACTAAAAATAGAAAAATTAGCTGGGCATAGTGCCCTGAACCTGTAATGCCAGCTACTCAGGAGGTTGAGGCAGGAGAATCACTTGAGCCCAGGAGCTTGAGGTTGTTATGAGCTAGGCTGACATCATGGCACTCTAAACCCAGGTGACAGAGCGAGACTCCGTCTCAAAAAAAACAAAACAAAAAAAAAGAATTTGGCAGAATTTAAAGTAGGAAAATGTAGTTTGACAGAAAGAAAGCAAAGTAATCTCATACCTTACACCCCAAGGTAGTTTTCTCATATTTAACTTTAATTTAATGTCCCTGAAATTCTTAAGACCACACGTGAACTTTCTCAACCATAAGATGTCTGAACACGTCAGTCATTATTTTTTGAGTAAATGTTATTAGAGCAGCCAACTTAGAGAAAACCTCAAAATTCCACCAAGGTCATTACATACAAGTTTGCCCCAAAAAAACAGAGCAAAGAAGTGAACAGCACCAATAATAAAACTTATCATGTTCTCATTACATGCCAGGCCAGATTGATATGTAATTTACATATGTTGGGAAACAGTCCTCTGGTCTCTCTTTTGCATGCATGTGTTACAAGCAGAGGTACCAACTGTCCCTTGCTATAGACTTTCTTTTCAAGGATGCCTGGAGTAAACAGCCTGGAAAAATAAAGATAGTTTCTCCTTCCAGACCAAAGGACAGGCATGCTTACAGACCAGTATAATAAATACAATGTATGCCTCCAGAGCAAGGGGTAAGCATACATACTTACTGCCCACCAGAAAAGATTTGGGTTCCCTGAAGGCTTCTCTCCGATAACACAGCTCATTGTGTACAAGTATTACCTGGCCCTCTTCATGTCATCCTGTAGACAGAGGATCAGAAAACCAGCACAAATGGTAATACTCTGGCTACTGCTATTACAGAGAATAATAAACTGTCCTTCATCCCTGACACAGGAGTTTGATGTCTTCTATCAGCATCCGTGAAAATGTGACAGGGTAACTTATTAGCTTGAAAGTAGGATAAAATCTTGGACCTTCATGGTTCTTGACAGTTTGGGGCAACACAGATGGGATGTTGACAGAACCATGACTTTCCAAGAAAAAGGATTAAGGCCCAGCAGACTGGGAAATGAGAAGACATCCTGGGATCTGAGAGTAATCCTATGGGCAGGTAAGGAGAAGGTGAGAATAAGGATTCCCCATTGTCCTATCTGTTAATTAATAGGAGTTGAATTAATGTTTAGAAACTGAGCAGTGAGAAGCAAGAAGGAAATCAGCCACTCAAATGGTGGCTTGGTGGTTGTTCATTCTCCTCTGGACTGGTGGAGAAAGAGATGTATCATGACAAAGGGGCAACAAGCTCCATGGTCCCAGGGTAGATAGAAGGCAATGTGGCTGTGGCAGCTGAGCCAAGAACGCCCTGCCAACCCCAGCTAAAACAGATGGTGTAAGTAAGGATGACTTTGCTGCCAACTACAGAGCTTCTGGTGGGCCAAAAACACTAAAAGTTCCTTTGGTTGAACTGTAAGGGAATAATCAAAAGTGAATGTGAAGAACTGTAGCTGGATACAAGGAAAGCAAAGTAATCTCACACCTTATACCCCAAGGTGGTTTTCTCGTATTTCACTTTAATTTAATGCCACCAAGTTGATTACTGGCATCAAGTTGCTCTCTCCCTCCATACCCTCTGATCTCTCTCAGTTATATTCCAAACTCTTCTGCTTTAAAGAGAAAGATAGTTAGGAATGGAGCCAAGGTCTCCCTGATCCGCAAAAGGAACTTAAGGCCAGACATACCCATCTGAGGCTGCCAACGTAACTTTGGGGAGGGACTCAAAATTTTACAGTTCTTTTGAATACAGACATCCAGGTCACCATCCTATCTACTCCTGCTGGGGGGGAGGGGACACCCAGATACAGTTGATAGGGTCTGGGCAGGGGTTACCGTGGGTTAGGGAAATGAATATAACTTATGGGTGGAGTTCTTTGGGCCATTTCAATGTACTTTTGTTGCCTCTACATCTTAACAATAGTAGGAATAGTAGGAATTGATTTGTTATATGCTTGTACTTCCCCATCCTGTAAGAGCCAAAGAGGAGAGTTCTTCCAATTGGGAAGGGTTGTATGTAAAGAAGTTCTAGTAGTTTTTGGGCCCCACAATCCTAATGATCATTTTGAGCTACAAGTCTCTGTACTCAGGATTTTACTGATTAGAGCACTTGGCAAAGGGAGGTAGCCTCCACCTGGAGGTGCCCCTGGTGTTTCAGACACTTTGCCTCCCTGACACAGCTATCAGGTTTACCCCTTTTGAAAAGTAGCTATTAGTTTGCTTCTGGGTTCTCGCAGAAACTGAATACCTGATTCATGGACGCTTCATGAGTCTCCAGCCTGATATTCCTATTTTGGGGTCAGTCAGCTCATACTCAATGACTAAGAATGTGGTCAATCAATGGAAAAATGCTTATTTGAAAACACATATGGCTTAGCCTTAGCCCCAGGCAGCATCTCAACTTTACATGAAAAAGCTGCATCTAGCTCTTTGGGAGAAACTTTATTCCCTATTCTACCACTGGAAGCAAAGTTAGTGGCTCAATGGAGCCCACATTCAGTAAATCATCAAATCTTACAGATTTAATATCCCCCCCATTGCCAATACTCAAGTACAGATCACTATCAATTCTTTCCCAGACTTCAGTAACAGCCTCTTAGTTTGTCTCCCTGTATCCAATCTTACTTCACCTTCAATCCATTCTCCAAAACCCGTAAGAACAATCTTTAGAAAAGACATATTTTACTCTCTCTCCTCCATTAAAATCTTGTAATAGTTTCCCCATTGCCTTCAGTCCAAACTGAACACGACTCACGCAGCTGGCCTTACAGTTTACTTCTTGTCTACCTACCTCTTTAGCTTCATCTTTCCCATCTTTCTTTTACATATTCTACAATACAATCCTGCCATACAGAACCAGTACAGTTTCTAAAATGACTTCACTTATCTTCAGGCTTTTTGCCCCTCGCTCTACCTCCGGGCACTCTCCCTTTTGCCTGACTGATCCACTCTTCAGGTCTTAGCTGAAATGGCATTACAACAGGGGTTTTATCCTGACTCCTTAAAATAAGAATAGGTACCCGTGTAACACTTATCACTGAATTCACACTGTCTATTTTTCTCTATCTTCTATTCCACTGCAAGGAAGGACTATAGATGATTTATTCACTGTTATCTAACTGTGCTTATGTGCTCAAGAACTATTTGGGTAATTAATGGCAATCCATATACCCAATATTGTGCCAGGTGTCAAACAAATAGATGATCAAAATCCATATTATTTTAAATGATCATTTGACTTAGAAATGCATTACTTTAATAAAATTATATCCTGCCTTCCCTATTATGTTGCATTCAAATTAACACAAAAATTTCACAACAGTGTTGTGAGGCATGTAACAGAAACATTTTATAATCTGAGATCTTCACGTTAGCAGACAAGAGCAATCCAGGACTTAAATGCAATGTTTTTTGTCAATACACAGTAAAATCTTACAATGAGAAGAATCTCTTTTTTTATTATTATTTATTTATTTTCTTCCCCAGATTCTTTTTTTTTCCTGCATATTATGGGGGTACAAATGTTTAGGTTACATTGCCCTTGGCCCTTGATAAGAATCTCTTGATAAGAGTACAAGTCAACAAACTAAAAAAGTCTACCTCAAGACATAGCAGATCTCAGATTTCATTTAAACTAATCCATTCGATTCTCCATTATATTCGCTAATAACAGAGAAATGGTATAAGTAATCGTCAAATAATAGTATCTGCGAATACATCATAATTTTTTTCTTAGCAAATGTTTCCTGAAAATGTCTGACCTAAATTAGTACTCAGTATAATTTGGATTAACTAAGGACATGCCAATATATGATTGGAAGAAATGTTCTAGACACAGTGAAAAGAGTGTGTATCAGTCTAGCATTTAATATATACCACACATAATGCATCAACTAGAATACACCAAATAGAGATTACTGCATAGCAGAAAATAAATGTACAGGATTCAAAGCTTCGCAGTGTCACATACAATAAATAGTACCTCTATGTTGAAGATCATCTTTTCAAAATAAATTTAACAGCTATAAAAATATATCTTTGCATTAGGTCTTCCGCTTAAAATCACACAGTATCTTTGAAAACAGTCATTCTCACCCATGGTACCATTATCCAGATGTGAGGGTATATAACAAAAGAAATGTATATATTTAAATAATCAAAATTCTAAGAAAGATTTCCTTGTTTAAAAAGTTTTATAAATGTAACTCATTTGCATTCCAATTACTTGCATGAGTAGGAAAGGAGTGAAGCTGTGACTAGTGAGCAAGAAATTTTAATCTTGTACATGCTCATGGGAGAGTACAGAACAAGTGAACATTATCCTGTGTGGCAACTAAAAAAAGTAAAGTTTTGAAATCTGCTGTTTTAAGTATGCTCTCTAAATAAATATAAAAAAGAAGACCTCAAATTAGTACCTTGAAATAGTAAGTAAAGGCGATGAGTCATATAGGCCTGGGTTCAAATGCCAGTCTTCAACATCTGCCACTTGGGAGTGTACCTCAACAAGTTATCCTCTGAGCCTTCCTTTCCTAACGTTAATTAGGAATTAACTAGAAATTAATCTACACCTTGCAGGGTTGTCATAAAACTAATCTAATAAGAAACCTGGCATATAGTAGGTGTTCAATATTACAGCATAATAATTAAGAGCCAGGTTAATTTAGTGAATTGATCATAATATAGGATTAGCTCATGCACCAAAAACTTTTATGCTGACTTTTAGAAACTTTAAATGCACAAGAAATGATCTGAATTGACTACTGTTCATGAATGCTGACAAGATATATACATAAAATACCCATTCTAAATAAACAAATCCATTCTACGAACTAAAGCATAATACAAAATATTTCTATTTTACTTTCTCTCCCGAAGATCTCAGAGCAATTTAAATAACCCAATACAGCAGTCTTCAAAATATACAAGATACTTGAGAAAACTGCAGCTCAGAGCAATCTACATCTTTCTCCAAAACTTTTGCCACATAATCACAAAATGCTGTCATAGTCTAAGTCTTTGATCTTACCATTCATTCAATTGTTCAAAACATTTACTGAGAATACACTATGCACCAGGCAGGCACTGTGTAAACTCTGGCGTAGTTATAGAAAAGGAGAGACCAAAAATAATAGGAAGCATGCCACTAACAACATAATTAAATATTTCCAAATATTGTAGTCTTGTTTTCCTTAAACAGTGAAAATTAAATTATAGGCTCTTAAACAGCTGAATGCATCAAGACTTAATATGAATTAAGCAATGTCATAAATGACAATCCAGTATTTTCCCAAGGAGACCAGGATTAAAATAAGCATTTCTCTATACTTCTCCATCAATTGTTTTTTACTATGTAAAGATAAATGACCATTTCAAATGAGTCAATAATCTAAGGAGGGGCACTACTTATTAACATGTAATTTTTTAACCCATTTAGTTTTGGAAATTTCAGACAAATGACTTTTGATTTCAATTAAGTCAAAGATCATATGTAATCTATCAAAAATAAACTGCATTGACTTAGCTTTACTCAGGATCTGAAATTATTTTTTTGCTGGGGCAACTAGAATCAACTTACTAATCACACCTCCCTTTGATCAAATGATCACTTTCTTAGAAGAGAAAAACCTAGCCTCTATCCAATTATATAACCTAGAATAGAGTCATACTATACATCGTACAACATTATACAAAGCAAGAGTTGCCTTGGAAACAACTACATCACTACTAAAGTTTTTTTTTTAAATGTTTTTAATTATTATTTAGCAAAACAGCTCTGCCAAAAAAAAATAGTAATCCTGACTATGAGTTAAGAAATTTTAACGTTATCCAAAACTTAAACAGAGACACGCAGCAAGTGCCTAATACCTAGATCCCCAGAAAAAAGCGCCATTAGAAAATGCTACCATAAATATTGACAGCAATAGCATCATCATGCAAGTAGGTGTGCTTTAGGAGTAAGAACCTCCCTTGGATTCAGTATTACCGGACTATGAAAGTCACATGAAAAAAAAATGCTG
Organism: Propithecus coquereli; assembly: GCF_000956105.1. Taxonomy (NCBI): domain Eukaryota; kingdom Metazoa; phylum Chordata; class Mammalia; order Primates; family Indriidae; genus Propithecus; species Propithecus coquereli. The sequence goes on along the minus strand of NW_012147886.1, from coordinate 313,854 downwards.
TCATTTCATTTTATGAATGCCGATTAGGCAGTTTCACTTAACTGCAACACTTTACAAATGGGCTATCAAACAAGCCCCAGTTATCAAGTACTTCTAGACACAAAGCTTCTGTTTCTATTATTAAACACAATTAAAGAATTAAAGGGATCAGTGTGTTTTTCTTGAGGTACATTAGTAAAAAATGGTTTGCAATAGTAAGTCACCAAACATCCAAGTGACTGAAATTCCTTTACCTATATAAAACGCTCCTTGCAGCCAAATTGCAAGGCTAAAAAGAACACAAAATTGACTGATACACATTTTTCACATGGAGATTAAAGAGTAAAAAAAGTGGCAAACTCAAAAAACTTACAGAAGGGGAAAAAAGTTGTAAGCAAATTCCGAAAATCTTTGTCTTATCCAGAATGGCACTTTGTGGTACTGCATATATTCAGGCTTTTCATCAGTATTCAGCACAGAGGGGGCACTCAATAAATGTTGACAGATGAGAAAAGAAAAAGTCTCACCAACAAACATTATAGCAAAGTATTAACAGGTAATGTTGCTAATCAGTCAAGGAAACCAGTGATGAGGAATCTGGAGGAGTAAAAAAAAAAAATAACAATCTTCTGCCAAATTTTACACTCAGAAAATTAATCCATCATAGACACTCTTCCAGGGGGAAAAAAAAGGAAAAGAAAAAGGTATTTAGTACAGCCCAGAATAGCAATGAGGTTAGGAAAAAAAAAATCCCCACAGCAACTGCCACCTCCACTAAAGTTTGACAGTCATAGATTTGGGTAATTATAGTAGAAATTGTGTGTTTTGGAAACACACTAAGACCACACCCTAACACTCAGAATCTGGACTTCAAATGCTGGGAATTAAAAGGTCAACACAGTACATAAGTTGGAAGTCTGGCCGCGCAGGTGGAAAACGAAGTGATGGGAAGCAGTAAAGACACCAACTTCAATGCCAGTGACCAGGAGAGCTGGGTGTCGGGTGAGGCGTGGCGAGCCCGGGGGAGAAGGGGGTGTGGATCTGGGGACGAGCACAAGGAGGGGGACAAGGAGAAAAAGCAGCCGCAAGGAGGCAGGGGTGGTGGAAGCTGGGGTGGGGGCAAATGTCGACGCGAGGGGAACGAGCCTGGGGAGCCGAAAGTCGGGGACGGCGGCAGGATTTGAGGGTGGCAAGGGGCAACGAGCACGCGCGTGGAGGTGCAAGGGGAAGGAAGGGGAGGAAGAAAGGAAGATCCGAATGAATGAGCGCTGGGGCCAGGCCGGGGCCGCGGGCCCGGGAGGAAGGGCTAGGGGCGCCGCGGGGCCGGGGGCGGGCCCACCGCGCCGAGGGAGGAGGAAGCCCCGCGCCCGCGAGGGCCCCGCCGCACGCGCCTCTCCGCCAAAATGGGGTCGCGGAGCAGTATGGCAAGGGGTGTGAGGGAAGAGGACAAAATGGTAAAAGCCATTCACTCACCCTCCGCTCGGGCCTCCAGGCGCTCTCAGCCCCGCTCCTGCGCCCTCAGCGAGCCGCAGCGGCGACTCCTCAGCGGCGCTAGGGGGAGCCCCGGGCCCGGAGCGGGGGAGCGGCGGCGGCCGGACCGGGAGCCCCTCCGCACCTGCCCCTGTGGCGGAGCCGCGACGAGCCAGGCGGCGGTGGCGGCGGCAGCGGCTCCGGCTCCGAGTGGGGAGGGCAAGTGACCCGGATGTACAGGGTAACGGCGAGGAGGGGGAGGGTAGAATGCCAGGAAGTGAGGGCGCCGCGGACCTGTCCGGCCGTGCGCATGCGTCGCGCGCGCGCCCCGCAAGGTAAACCCTCAGCCTTCCTTCTCCGCCCCTCCTCCCCGCCCCTCCGAAAGGGGCGGGGCGAGGCAGGAGACAGGTGGTCCGCCAGGCGCCGCGCGGAGAGGACGGAGGCGCGGCCAGCGTGTCCGCGCCCCCTAGCTTCCTTAAAGGGGCAGCACCTTCGCGCCAAGATAGTTTCTGGGTAGGTCGAGGTCTTCCAGCCTTCTCATAGCGTAGATGGAAAACTGAGGTTCAGAGGTGGCGGCTACCTGCCTCAGGTCAGCGAGCCTGGAAATGGCAGGAACTGGACCTTGGGACTCGCAGAGCAGGACTTGAAGCCTGGGAAGCTGCCACATTTCACCACCCCCCACGCCTGAAATGGCTGGGCCAGTTGGCACGCCTTTCTCCCTCTGGCCAGGTACTAAGCCTCACTCGTGCCTGCCGACTCGCCAGATGCGTCTGGCAGGCTCCCCAGAACTGAGAGGTGCACTGTTATCGCCTGCGATGGTATCAGGCAGATGCCCTTGGGAGGTGTTAAATTATCAGTCTGAGAACAGAAATCAGAGGCCACTATTTGAGACCCGTAGCATATGCACAGTACTTTAAATCAGACCCTTGTTCTGGGGTCGACTCTGGGCAATGTCTAGGGGGCAGAGGACTTGGATGTGGTAGAGGGCGCAGCCTCTTGAGTATATCCCTAATTCCCCTTTCACTCTTTGAACGTAAATGCTCCCTCCTCCTCTTTACATAGAAAAACCCAACATCCCCTCTAGCTAGTTCATCCTACTCCTGTTATAAAACTCCTGGATTTTTTCCTTAACACTAAAGTGTAAAAGATTACAATCTCCCAGGGTTATTTTCAGTTTGACTGCTGAGCAAATCATCAAGATGAAGGTAAATGATTATGAATATTTTCGGATCACAGGCCCAACTGAAAATCCCATAAAAGTGTGGACTTTTCTCCCCAGGAAAATACATTTATGTACAAAAATTACATACAATTTCAGGAGATTCATGGAACAAAGGAGGCTATCTGTGAAATCCTGATTATGAATGCAGGTCTAGTCAAATAGGTAAGATCCCAAGAACTATCTGGGCCTTACTGTATGTAGCCAATAAATCACTCCTTGCCCCCAAAGACAGAAGGGCAGCCCTTACCTTATTTAGCCTTTGTCTTCCTCTTGAATTCTGTGGAGACCAAATGGTATGTAATATAGTGAGTATGTTAAACAGAAACATGTTAAGAGAGTCATGGAGAGATTAAGTGGCTTTTTAAAGGCACATACTAAGGACAAGAGTCCTGGGCTTCAGACTTTTACCTTAATTGTCATACTTCAGGAGGATTTGGGGTTTCCACTATATCTATTATAATTTTCATCAATTTCAATTAAACTGAAAGAGTTGATGTTTTGCAAACATTGATACTGATAGAAAAGTCTTCATAATCCAAGAACCTTAGTCCATTTGTGTGATACACTGACATCCAATCTTAGATAACCTGGGTCTGTACAGAGAGAGCACTGTTCTCAATTTGAACCAGAGCAAGAGTGCATACATATGCCCCGCCCCTTAGCCATGAGCTCTGAGTAACCACACACCTCTAACTCAACCTCCCACCAAAAGTAAAAATCTTTCATAGTATCCTCAACACATAAACATCCAGTTTAGTTCAAATATCTCCACTGATAGGGAGCTCATTACTGCAATTGCCAGCCTCCTCTAACTGAGGAACCTCTTCTTTTACACTGAGCAGGAATCTGATGCCCCAAAATTTTCATCCATTGGTCCTAATTTTATCTCTGGAGAGCAACACAGACATGATGCTGGAAAACAGTCCATGGGGGAGTGATAATGGTAAAATAGGATGAGTCCTGTGAGGAGCGTAGAATACCCTTCTCAGAGGCACCTTTCTCAGTCTCAGCCCTAGAGCCATTCCCACCCTGTGCAAGGACTCATGAGTAAGTTCTTCTGCTACCCCATGTGGGAAGGCCCTGAAAGAGGGAGCTGGCTTAGAAAACAAGATCCAAGGAGAAGTGCTGAGTTTATTCTTCCACAATCCTTTCTTCATCATTCTGCATGAATGTAATCAAATTTCAGCTGAGGTCAAAGCTTTAAAAGTTTTTTGTTGAAAAAACAAGCAAAAGGACACACAAAAAAATGTTTACATAAGAGCACTAGCTTCACAATGATGATTTAATCATTGTGGCTAGCTAGCATTTTTTGAGGCTTTATGATGTACCAGGCACTATACTAAGCCCTTGGCTTGCATTTCCTCTTTTCCTTTTTTACAACCATCCTATATGGTACTGTACATTTTATAAATGAGGAAACTGAGGCTCAGGATGTGCCAGATCTGGGATTCAAACCCGATCTGTCACCTCCCCAGTTTGTCTGTTTCTCCATTTACACTGCATTGCCTCTGTCTACTTTCTTACATTTCAGAAGATCCTCTTACTTTCTTTGTTTTCTTTTAAATTTTTATATTATTAAATCAATTTTAAAATGTTAGAGAATAAATTGTTTCAATCAACCATTGATTCATTCAATCAACATACATTTTTGCCCCTCAATTATATCCTAGGCACTATGCTGAGGGAAGAGGACAGTAAGATAATAGGTCCCTGCTCCAGAGGGCCTGAGAGTTTAGTGAGAGGACAGGCTGTAACCTTGCACTTACAGCATGACTCACTGTAACTGAGGAAGGTAGAGGAACCAACTTTCCCTGGGATAGCTGTGAAGGCTTCACCCAGAGGTTGAGCCCTTTGAGTTTGGTCTTGAAGGGAAGAGGAGAGGGCCAAAAAGAAAAGGCACAGGGCCAGAAGGAGGGGAGTTTTGTGACATGCTAAGATTGTAAAGGACCTCACATGCCATGCTAAGGAATTTGAACTTGCTTTCTGAGGCAGCCATAGGAGAAGCTTCTAACCACGGGAGACACATAATCAGATATGTTTTATATCAAGATCACTCTGACTACAGGGTCCAACATGGACTACAGCGGTAGAGAGAATGGAGGCCAGCAGAACAGTTAAGAAGCTTTCGTGGGGTCCAGGAGAGAGATAATGAGAACCTGGTCTAGGAAGCTGGTAGCGAGGATGAGGAACAGGCACCAGAATTAAGATACTTACTGATGTATTAACAGAATCTACAGGAGTTTATGGGTGGCTGAATCTGGGGGAAGAGGAAATGGGCTGTGAGGCATAACCCCAAGGTTCCTAACTTGGCAGGCTAAATGAACGGTGTGACACCATCCGATCCCAACATCTTTACACGCTTTTCATTCCTGTTCCAACCTTCATCCCTGTAAATGTACATTGCTTTAATTGGTATCTTCAGATACGTGCAACTATTTCCCAACACTTTTTTGTATTTCTACACTGTCACATTTATCCTATTTCATCATGTTGAAATAGCTGAGTTTCCTTCAGTTGCTAAAGGTCCACACCCTCCATGCCTGGTTTACCCTAGACTCACTGGGCTCAGGGCATTTTGCAAGGGATGAGTTGAGCCAGGAAAGAGAGGCTTTAGGCAAAAGGTGTTGGAAAAGTGTGGCCTCAAGGCCCAGAGAAGCTGCAAGTCTCCTGGGACAGCCTGGGGCAACTATTGCTGCATTTAATGTAGAAACTGCAGAGCTGTGGAAAAAAACGTGTCATCCACTGGGGTCCTGAGGTCTAATTCTCTATGAGAGCTGGTTCTCATGTGCTAACCCCTCTCATCCATTCATTCATTTATTCACCCATTCCACAAAGCATCCTTGTGAAGCAGAGGGCAACACAGCAGAGCTGAAATCACCTCGAAGCTCTGGATGTTATATGGTCAGTGTTTGAAAACTGCTCTATAATTTACACAAGTTATTCATCCTCTTGGAGCCTCAGTTTCCCCACAAATTTGTTGCAAGGATTAACTCGGATAAAACTTGTAAAACACTGGGGGCTGAACTACGAATAGATGAAGCTCAATAATTGTTTTCAGTCTGGGTGCCCCTCCTTATGCTTTCTTGATTCCCCTCACTGTACCCTGAGTTTCTGACCAAACCCTCCAGCCAGTGAAACATGAGCTGGAGTTCAGAGCCTGAATCTGCCAGACAGAACTGGGGCCACTCACTTGATCTCTCAAAACTTCCACTTCTTACCTGTGAAATGGGGCTAAGATTCTATCTACCACACAGGAACTTTGCGAAGCTCTCATAAATACTATATAGGATTATTCTTTCAAAGCCCCAAAACATTGTCATTATTGACTGTTACTGCCGATATAGACATCTTTGTTTTCTTTGTTTCCCCCTTAAAAACAAAAACAAACAAACAAACAAAAAACCTGTGACCTCAGCATAAGTTCCCTGGATTGTAATTACTGCGTCAAAGGATCTGAACATTACTATGGTTTCTTGATTTGCATTGCCCAGTTGCCCTTAGAAAGGACTCTATCAATATTTGCTGCCATCCTTAACTCAAATACATCATTCAGTATGTTTAAGCACCTAGAGTACAGGTTTTGTTTCCTCTGTATCCGGTCTTACTCCTCAATTGAACAGTCAGGGAGTTCTACCAATGACTCTTTGTTCCTTTTCACAGGACAAACGGATACTGAATCCTCGAGGAAAGAGACACCTTCCAAACATTTCCATCATAGGCAGGGACCCCAGTGTTACCTTTGGATGAGGAGCCAATGAATATTTAATGAAAGCGGACAAAGACGGGGAAAAGAGGCCTGGGAATCCCTTGGGTAGGCTCAAGCGCATCCAGCATTGAAAAAGGACATCAGAGCTGCTATTCAAAAAGACCCAAAGTACGAAGGCAACAAATCAAACCCAACACCTTCCTGTTATTTAGCAAAACATTAATCAATCTCTCAGGAGCCATAAAGCTGTCCTTATGGCCCTATCTCCCCAGAGCTATAAGGTTTACCTATGAGCCTCCAACACATTTCCAAACATCACACATCTCTCAGAAGTGGGGCAGCTCCAGGTCTCATTTCCCCAGCCCCGCCAGGAAGCTGCAGGAAGGAAGAGTCCCACCGCCTTGCACTGGCTGTTCCCTCCCTATACCTTGAATATACTTTCTGATTTCTTCATGTGGTTGATTTTTGGCCTCTAGGTTCAAAGGGGTCCTCCCCATCACCCTTCCTAAAAGCAAACCCCACATCCCCACACTCACTCCCTAGCATGTCACTGGTTTTTTCCTTCACAGCACTCATCACAAACTATAAGTACTTTAATTTTTTGGCTTAAAAATGTTTTAACTAAAAACTAAAAAAAAAAAAAAAACTCTCACTAAAATGTCAGTTCTGTGAAGGCAGAGACAGGGGCTATCGTGCCCACTACAATCCCTGCCATGGTGCCCAGCCCCTAGGAGTCCCTCCACAAATATGTTGGATGATTAGGTAAAAAAGGGAGGAGGGGGTCTAAGCAGTAAATGGGGTGCCCCAGTGCCCTATTCACCCAATTATATGAGTAATACATGTTGCAGCAAAAATTTGAAAATACATATGAGCAAAAGGAAAAAAATAACACTCACGATCCAACCACCCACACCATGTGGACACCCTTCCAGATGTTTTTCTATGTCTCTGTCTATGTAAAGGTAAGACATATTTTTATCAAAATGGTTCATATACTGAATTGTAATCTACTGTGTTTCATTTCACAATGTATCTTAATCATCCTTTCTTAATAAAGGAACTTCAGCTACATTGTTGTTAAAGGCTATATAATACTCTGCTGTGTAACTAAACCATAAAGTATTTAATAAAGCTAGAGTTCAGCTAAAGGAGAGATTTCGTCAATGTCAATAAAGGTAAAATGTTTTATTATAGTACTTCCTCTTGACAAGTTTCTCATTTTTTCCCCTCTGTGTTTGTACTGCTTTGGAGCTGTATTTCTACACAAATGTACTCCCCACCGCCCATTCACCACCTGGAGTTATTAGAGTTTCCATCAACTAGAGAAGTAAAATTGTTTGCAATTGGAAAAGCTGGAGTGTGACAAAGCAAGGACGATGCCTCAGAGTTCGTTTCCTGGGGATGAGAGGCACGCTACCTTACTCCAACACAAAGCAACACCGAACTGCCAAGTAAGTGATACAGATGGTACGTCCTATAAAATTAAAAGGCAAGAGGCAGGGTACAGTGGCTAACTAAAAAATTAGCTAGATGTGGTTGTGTTCATCTTGAGTTCCAGCTACTCAGGAGGCTGAGGCAGGAGGATTGCTTGAACCCAGCAGTTTAAGGCTGCAGTGATCTGTGATCATGCTACTGCACTCCAGCCTAGGCCACAGAGCAAGACTGTCTCAAAAAAGAAAAAAGCAAAAAACCACTCCCACTATTATAGGTG
>NW_012147886.1:302319-302996 GCF_000956105.1 Propithecus coquereli | reverse complement strand
TAGGTTATGCTGTGGTAACAAATAACCCCAAACTCAGCCCTAAAGATGACCACAATGGCCCCTCTGGGGTCAACAAGGAAAACCCAGCAACCCCATCTTTCTGGTCTTTTACCTGACAATCTGGGTTAGCCATTTCTGTGGCTGACATCAGTTAGAAGAGTATGATCCTTTCCTTTCCTCCTGCTGCCTACAAAGCTGTCTTGCAAACTGCAGTGTGGATTAGGAGTGACAATGTTCGTAGAACGCTCAACGTTCGTAGAACGCATATATTAATAGCCAATAAATGCCAATGATGGCTGCTACCACTGTCATTACCATTATCCCCACTCCTCTTCACATCACAATCATGATACTGTTATTATAATTCTCATAGAGCAATGTTTCCTAAACATGTCCTAAACATCACCTGGAGAGCTTAAAAAATTACTAAGGCTTATGTCCCATCCCCAGAGCTTGTGAATTAATTCATCTAGTACGTTATCAGGTGATTCTAATGTGCAGACAAGTGTGGGAACCAGTGTTATAGAGACAGCAAAATTCATATACATGCATAAATATATTCGCATTGCACACACACACACACACATGCCTGCTCCCAGGTTCCATGAATCCTGCTCCCTCTATGACAGTAGCAGTTACATCCATTAGGGTGAGGTAGGTTATGCTGTGGTAACAAA
>NW_012147886.1:256652-302269 GCF_000956105.1 Propithecus coquereli | reverse complement strand
TGAACACTGTGAGCTCCAGGAGGGCAGAGGCCACACTGTTTTGTCACCACTGTATCCCCAGTGAGAACACTGAGCCTGGCACAAGGCATGCGCTCAATAAACAGTGGCAGCTGGTCAAAGAGATGGCATCGGTCCAGCCTGAGTCAGCACAGGCCTAGGGTCTTAACCCTACTCTGAATCCCCATCGTGGCTACAGCCCTGGCAGAAGGGAATCAGGTAATCAGCACGAAAAGGTAAGATTTAGCACCCCCCCCCCCCCCGCAAAGTAGCCTAAATGATCAGATCACTAGCTGAGTGACTTAGTGTAATATTTTAAATACAGAGCTTTAGACAGAACAATGGGAATAAGTCAAACATGAACTAAGAGTGTGCAAGAGCTTAGGTTCTCACAGTCACTTTTTGAGGCTACAGAAGCAAAGACACTGCACAAGCCTTTAAGAAACAATAACCGATATGGTCCAAGTGAAGAAGAAGTGTAACTGGTTTAGCTAGCTTCCTCTCTAAAATCCTGCTGCTGATTTCATGTTAGAACACAGGTTTAATGAGCATGCATCCCTCATCCCAGTTGTTATGCACAGAGGAGGGCAAAGAGGAGAACGTTACCTTGCCTAAGCTCTGGTCTTGTCTCAACCCACAGACTTGGAGAAAATGTTTATAGTGTCCATTTCAATATTTATTTAGCATTTTTATTTAATAGGCCACCTTTGTTTATCAGTGCCTGCATCAGAGTTCCTGAGTGAATCACCTAATTTCAGAAGTAGAAAAAACTTTGGAATTCATCTTCAATCCAACATTTTATGCTTATGAAAATGCAGGGCCCAAGTGGTTAAGGAACTTGTCCAGGAGCCCAGGGTGGGTTCACAGAAGCACAATCCCCCAGTCCCGGAGTCTGGGCCCAGGCTGAGGTCAAAGGGATTCATGTCTACCCAGTCAGAGAACTGCTGAGTTCATTTCCGAACGTGAGTCTGGGTCATTGAGGCATCAACAACATCCTGTAAAATATCTCTACCAATAAGCAGTATGAAGCATTTGGTATGGCATCTAGTGTGATCTTTCAGGATAAAAAGGGGTCTATTAAATTACTATCCTTATTTGGCCCACATAAAACACAAATCTCTTCCACTATTAAAAAAATATTAGATGTATGTGCTGCATGATGAAGAAATAAGTGGAAATGCAGGTTTTATGGGATTTCCCAACCACCTATAATAGTGGGAGTGGTTTTTGTTTTTTTCTTTTTTTTTGAGACAGTCTTGCTCTGTGGCCTAGGCTGGAGTGCAGTAGCATGATCACAGATCACTGCAGCCTCGAATTCCTGGGTTCAAGCAATCCTCCAGCCTCAGCCTCCTGAGTAGCTGCAACTACAGATGAACACAACCACATCTGGCTAATTTTTTGATTTTTTTGTAGAAATGGGGTCTCACTAGGTTTCCCAGGCTGGTCTGGAACTCCTGGCCTCAATCAATCCTCCTGCTTCAGCTTCCCAATGTGCTGAGATTATAGATGGGAGCCACCGCACCTGGCAGGAGTGGTATCTTTCTTGGTAGTAATACTAAACTGCTCACAGAGTTCCTGTAAATACTATTTCCTGCTATTGTGCCGTTGCCCATGGCATTCTCTCTGCGAGGAACACCTTCCCCCACATTCCCACATTTCCTGGCCAAACTCCTACCTACGCATCAAGGCTCCAGTCAGAAAATTATATGGACATTAGATAAACATTTCAAGGTAACTTAGTTTCTCTCTTTACCTTAAGGTAACGAACAATCCTTCTAGGATGTAAGAAAATGACTAACAATGGCACGAAGTTTGCATACCACTGTGTACTCCTTTGAGAAGTGTTACAGAAACACAAGGTAATATTGTATTAATTTATTTAACCTGATTCCTTGAGACACATAGAGTGGTTTTGATGGATGAATCGACCAACCCAAGATTAATAGCCTGGTTTGCTGCACTCTTTTCTCTGTCCAAGCCACAAGCCAAAGGAAACTCACCCTCGATTTACAACTTTGCAAAATATGCTTTTGAACGTGGACTCCTGAATCTGCTGTGGCTATTAAAAGGATGGCTGCATCTGTCAGGATGGGATAGGTTATGCTGTGGTAACAAATAACCCCAAACTCAGCCCTAAAGATGACCACAATGGCCCCTCTGGGGTCAACAAGGAAAACCCAGCAACCCCATCTTTCTGGTCTTTTACCTGACAATCTGGGTTAGCCATTTCTGTGGCTGACATCAGTTAGAAGAGTATGACCCTTTCCTTTCCTCCTGCTGCCTACAAAGCTGTCTTGCAAACTGCAGTGTGGATTAGGAGTGACAATGTTCGTAGAACACTCAGGGTACTGCCTGGCATATATTAATAGCCAATAAATGCCAATGATAGCTGCTACCACTGTCATTACCATTATCCCCACTCCTCTTCACATCACAATCATGATACTGTTATTATAATTCTCATAGAGCAATGTTTCCTAAACATGTCCTAAACATCACCTGGAGAGCTTAAAAAATTACTAAGGCTTATGTCCCATCCCCAGAGCTTGTGAATTAATTCATCTAGTACGTTATCAGGTGATTCTAATGTGCAGACAAGTGTGGGAACCAGTGTTATAGAGACAGCAAAATTCATATACATGCATAAATATATTCGCATTGCACACACACACACACACATGCCTGCTCCCAGGTTCCATGAATCCTGCTCCCTCTATGACAGTAGCAGTTACATCCATTAGGGTGAGGTAGGTTATGCTGTGGTAACAAAAAGCCCCTAAATCTCATCCCCAAGGACAACCACAGTGGTCACCCTCTAGGGTGACAATGAGCCTGGCAACCCTGTTTTTCTGGTCTTTACCTGACATTTAAGCCTATGCATTTTACCCTTAGACCTTTCTTGTGTTCTATTTACTTTTACTTTATACCTTTACCAAGATCCAATTGAAGAAATTGCCCAGCCCAGAGTAAATCAGAACCCAAAAATTATACCGACATGGACAGACTGGGAGGAAATATGGTTAGAGGAGGGCCACCAAAGGCTGTCAGTAATGAAGACTATGCTTTGCTCAACTCTCTATCCCCAAGACCCAAAGCAAAGCAGACAACTTGACTTAAGTGGGGATAGGTAAATTAATTATCATCAGTAATAACCTGGAAAAAAAGCAGACACAAGAACTCAAAAAGCACAGAATCTAAGTTGAAAACTGTATTCATCACCTTGTCGTCAACCACCATTTGGATTTCCCCCTTTTTGATTAATTTCTCCCACGATGAAATTGTATCTGCTGCGGTGAAAAGGAAGTAAGTGAGGTCAGTAGACCTGAGAACAAGTGAGAGCCTTTTCACCTGGCAGCGAAGTGCAGGACACACACACTGGACGCAGGGAGCGGTATGAACATATTCTGCCAGATGATTTTCAGCAAATCATTTTCCTGCTCTGTCGGATGTTATGTCTCTGCAGAGTCTGGAGAGAACCAGAAAACCCAGCTTGTTTGCCCTCATTTTGGCAGTTTAATTTAGGAATCACACTGGCTTTACATAAACCACCCAAAAAACTGTATTCTGTATTTTACAGGCACAAGTGAACTTGGGCCTAAGGGAAAGCAGCATTGTGTAGGGTTACATAATGGCTACTCTATTCCTTTAAAACCTAATGGCATTCGGAGGCATTGTCAGTTAACAATGGTTCTGTTTTCTCAGAAGCTCATTCAATTTTCTGTTGTTTACCTGAACCTGGAAGAGGAGTTTTCCTCCCATCTATACTTGGTTAAAGAAAAAAAGCAGGCAGGATTCCTCTTACAAAAGCTTGAAATGAAAAGCAGTGACTACTCCCAAGGCCCTGCTTGTTGTAGAAGAGCCATTAAACAAATCTTTTTAGGGTCTCTATTAATGATCTATTTCAGCGGTCCCCAACCTTTTTGGCACGAGGGACCTGTTTCATGGAAGATAATTTTTCCACGGACAAAAGGAGGCGGGGGCCGGGGGGTTGTCGGGGGAGGTGGAGCTCAGGTGGTGATGTGCAGCTCCGTCTTCCTAACAGGCCACCGACAGGTACCAGAGGTTGGGGACCACAGATCCATTTTCTCTACCACTATCACAAAAAAGGAGAGGAGGTAGTGTGAGATCCACAGCCACAGACAGACCTTGTTTGCTTGCTAGGTGTGTAACTTACTCTCTGGACTTGTTTCCTCATATCTAAAATGGAAATAATTACTTACTTGGCAGGGATATTATGAGAACTAACTACAAAAATACATGTTAAGTGTCTACCATCCAAGAAATGCAAATGCCCTTCCTCAAGAAGCTCACTGGAAGGTGAGTTTCTAATGAGAAGAGATAATGCCTTACTCATCTTTTCATGGTGATCCTAGCCCACTAAGACTGTCATTGCCTCTTTGCCAACATCTTTGCTCCACTCCTCCCCCACAAGAGGCATCCTTCCCTCATGCACACCTCATCTCCAATTCCAGGGATGGGTCCTGAATGGTCTGAGCCAATCGGTGTTACCCTATTTCCCCTGCCACTCTGATTGGTTGAGAGATGGATGCATGTCCTGAGATGATCCAATCCGAGGGAAGCTCAGAAAATTTGTTCAATGGCTCTGGGGAGAGACGGTAGCTCTTTCCTCTCTCACTACGATGAAGGAAGTCAACCTGAGAACAAAGCCAATGAACAGAAGTGCAGAGCTGAGAGAAGCACAAAGAAATGAAGCCGGAACCCTGATCAAAGTGTGCCTGAAACCTATGCTACCTCTCTACTTTCAGGTTATGTGACCACTTCACTGCTTCTATTAATTATCCCACTGAATGAGGATTTCTGTCACTTGCCACTCAAAGCGTCCTGACACATCCTGGAGGGTGGATGAATAAATCACTGAATGAAAGATCCTGCAAAAATGTCATCACACTTCCCATGATTTAACTCAGACTTTAAGTTCCCTGGGAGCAGAAGCCCTATCCACCTTGGTCACACAGGGCCTAACAGAGTTTCTGCACACAGGCCCTCGATGAGTACTTCTTTAAATAAATGGATGGAATGAAACTTACCAAAGGAGTCTCAGAAGCTTTTAAAGCCCCACTCACCAGATGCATCTGGATCAAAGGAACATCAGCAGGAAGCATATAAGATTTGGGGCCAAATCAGGACTCCAAACAAGCCTCACCTTCCTCCCCTGCAAAATGGGGATAATAATACCTATCTCCCTGGGAAAAAGGAGGCATGTCAAAGCACTGGAGGAGGCCACATTCAAGAAACATTCCTCTCCTCCTGTTCAGCTAGCCCTGCTTCATATCATGAGTACTGCCCTGGGGTTGAGAAAACAGGGTCATCATATGTACCTGTGGTAGGATGCACCCCGGACCACCTAGCAGAGCCAGCCCTGGGAGGATGAGAACAGGTGAGGCACACCCTGAGCCGCCCATCCCTCCATATACCCCCATTCCCTTTAGGAGCAGAATCCCAGGCAGAAGGTGTATGTAAAACTCGGCCGTTCAGCTTTGTAGCTTTGCTGGTTGCCTCCTAACAGAGATGTGGGACTAGTGCAATTGGCAATATCACAGTTCCGTACACCCCTAGAGGCTGTTATTTGACCATTTAGAGGTCATGTGGAACTCAGCTAGACAGTAAGCTCCAGGAAGGCAAGGGCTTGCCTCATTCTCTGGTCTATCCCCGGCACCCAGAAAGCACCCAGTGAAATATTTCCTGCCTACGTAAATGTAGATGAATGAGTAGATAAACAAATAGGGATGAGAGCAAGATTCTCAGAATAGAGCTGCAGCAAAACCCTCTTATATAGTACAGCCTGCTGGTTATGCAGCAGCTAAGTCAAAGACCTGGAAATGAGAGGGGACATCTGAGACTGGCAGACTTGGACTGAATTCTGGCACCGTCAGTGCCGGGGCCTGGAACCCCAGGCATGGTTTACTCAACTCTCTGAGCCACAGTTTCGCTCTGTGACAAAGGCAATTAACGAAATTAAATTTAAAACTTTTTAAATGCAACTATAAATAGGGAGAAAAGATTGAAAGACTATATGCCAAAATATTCATAGCAATTAGCCCTAAGTAGTAAGATTATTAGGAGGACTTGCCTTTTTCTCTTTTTTGTGCATATTTGGATTTTCTATAATCAACATAAATTGGTTGTCTAATAAAATGAAAATAAAAGTGGGGTGATGACAATTAAAGTGTCTAACCCAGCACCTATGATATAAATTGGGAACCCAACAAATGTCTCTTCCCTATGAATGCCCTTCAGGCATTTGGAAACAGCTATCATGTGTCTCCTCTATCTCCTATTTCTTGTTAAATATTTCAGCTAATTTAATAGCATCCTTACATGACTTGATTTCAGGGCCCTCTCTTATCCCTCCTCTCTGCAAAGCCTCCATCTGTTAAAACCCTACTCCGGGTATTGTATAACCAGCTTACAGAATCAGCAGCACGCTCTTGTTTGCTCATTCATCTGTTAATTCATTCACCGAGTAACCACTGATTAAAAACCTACTATATTGGACATTCTTTGCTTTTTTGCCTACCCACCATTCACAAATGGTTCCCTGATTTCCCTGGGAGATGACCGCCTTCCCTCATTCTCAGTCCTTGTGCCCAGGAGGTGCAGACCCCACCATAGCTACTTAAGAGGGACAGACAGTCGATCCGGGATGGCCAACCAGAGCATGGCATTTACCTAGCCACAGGGATTGGTTCAGGGGTGTGCAGGTTACCCAGAAAAGATCAATCAGAGACAGTGAGACCCAATTCTAATACTGGTCTAACTACTGGGAAAGTGGCCTTTTTTACCTCCTGCTACAACCACCAACAGCCACCTTGCACCATAATCCAAAATTAAATGTAGGCAGCACTAAAAAACAGTGAAAAACTGTGTAAGCCTTGGCAACACTGCAAGCCTAGGATCCTCCATGCCTTAGGTTCCATCCCTAGACTTTTCAGTTACATAAACCAACAAATCCCCTTTCTGCGGAAGCCAGTTTGAGTTGGGATTCTGTTTCGAGGCGGACAGAAGCCTGACATGAAATCCAAAGTGCTGTGGCATATGCTGCATGCTGGCTATAGCCAAGTAAAGCAAGATGATCTGTGCCATCTTTCCAGGCACTCACAGATAGCTATAAACAACTGCAATTATTTAAAGCCAATAAGATAATTGCTTTAATTAAATATTAATACTACACAGTGCAATAGGAGCACAGGAAGAGTAAGTTGACCAGGGAAGGCCTCACACAGCAATAGCATTTAAACCTACTCTCTAATCTCTATTCAGGCAGTGAAGATAGAATTACTGTTTGGAGGAGTCAGATAACACTGTTGATTCACGTTCTTCTTGAAGTCAACTAAAACCACTAGAGCCCACATTGCACATAGGGCCAATGCTACTTAAAGTGCTTAGCAGTGCTCTCTAAAGGAGCCCGCAAAATACCGTCTCAAGAGACCAACAAAGTGCCAAGGTCAAACAACTCCCACTTGCAAGTAGTTCATCTGAATGTTACAGATGATGTTACACTCTTACATAATACCCAGGTCGGTTTATGTGATTTTGATTCTATAAGCTTAAGTGTTCATTCCACTTTTCTTGCCCATTTGGATTACTGTTGATCAAATCGGGACAGCATCATAGCAGCAGCCCTTTCAAGATGAATAACCTACTTACTGAATTTATTTCCAAATGGTAACAAGGGAGAGGGAAGAGAGAAAGCCTCTGGTTCTATAAAATATTTCATGGTGGATTAGAAACGTGGCTGATTGCA
The DNA here is from genome assembly GCF_000956105.1 of Propithecus coquereli. Lineage (NCBI taxonomy): Eukaryota > Metazoa > Chordata > Mammalia > Primates > Indriidae > Propithecus > Propithecus coquereli. The sequence continues at coordinate 294,507 of NW_012147886.1, read as the reverse complement.
GAAAACAACAACAACATAAAAGCACCTCTGGGAATATGTATTTTGCTAAGAAAGGCCCTAAAAGTCACTATTTTCAAGTGAACAGAGGCAAGTATCTCTTAGACCTTTGATGATGCATACTTCACAGGAAAGTTGTAAAGATAAAATCATTCTAAAAAGGACACCGCAGGACAAATTCTCCTTGCCTTTGTTGTTTCTAAGCATATCAGCTATTCGTTTGGTCCAGAAACACAGCTCCAACTTTCCAGAGCAAAGAATCTTACAGTCAAAAAATTAATACGGACAGAATACTTCTATGTGGTCTCAAGAGAGGTGCCAGGGATTTAGTGGCAGGAGGGGAAAAAGGCTTGAGAAGCCTTCCAGATAACTCAGATTTCTAAGAAGCAGCTGGGTTACCCTGTTTCTAAAATACCTTTAAGACTGCCATTGAATTCCGCTTCCTCTACTTGCATGCCACAGGACTTGGCACAACTACCAGACCTCTCCTCTTCTTGAAGATGGGATTATCCTTTATCACACATTTCCTGGGAAGCTCTATGTTCCAGACAGTGCCAGGCAGTGGAGAGACCTTCCGTGTTATGGATGGATGTGTGAGGACTAAGCCAGCTAACACAGGTGCCTGATGCTTGGCAGGTGCTCAATAAATGTTGGTTTCCCATTGGAGATTAGCAACCCCACCTAGGAGATATACTAACCTCCTTTAAAAATGGGAGGTTATATTTTGTTTGGTTTTGTTTTTAAATACAAGGGAGATAGAAGGGCAGAGTTCCACTCTTGGTCCTGTTGTCTCTTCCTGCCCCTATGATATCACACATGTCATTACTACTTCCTGAAAATTCCACCCCTGCATGCACAAAGCTTTTTTTTAACTAATTTATTTTTAATAGAAAAAGTAGTATATGCTTACGCTTAAAATTTCAAAAAAAAAAAAAAAGGGACATACAGAAGGATATCTTCCACCCACGCCAGAACCACAATCCCTTTGGCTTTGGCTTTTCCCAATACAGTATTCTCCTAGTCGCCTTTTTTTTCTTTTTTTGGTGTCCCTCTTGCATTAGTCTAGGCATAATCAAGCATGTGTACGAGCGTGGGTGAGTATGTATGAGCACTTATACCACTCTCTTGTTTTTCCACACTTGGGAGCATACCACATATACTTTCCTAGATATTGCTTTTTTTAAAAAAATTAACTTAAGACTGTATCCTGGAAATCATTTCTCCTTAGCATACATGACCTACTATTTAAACAGTGGCACAACATTCAATCAATTCCTTACTGACATACATTTAAGTTGCTTCCAGGGTCTACTACAAATAATGCTGCAATGCATATATGTTAACATGCATCTTCGCATACACGTGTAACTATAGGAATGACAGGATTTATAAGACAAAATTCTTGAAGTGCAATGGCAAGATCAGAGGGCATGTGCACTTAAAATGTTGGCAGACAGTGCCAAACTGCCCTTCAAAGAGGTTGTGCTGACTTTCCCTCTCACCAACGGTGTAATGAGTATGCCAGTTTCTCCACCCACATTCACAAAAGGTTGTTGTTTTGTTTTGTTTTTAAATATAAAAGAAGAAAGAAGGGCAGAGCTCTACTCCTGTCCCGTCTCTTCTTGGCCCTGTGATATCACACGTGACATTACTACTTCCTGAAAATTCCACCCCCGGATGCACAACCCAGAAATCAGAGTTTAAAATAAAATAAATGTCAAAATAAATAAATAAATAAAATAAAATAAATGTCAAAGGCAGTGGTGTGCTGGTGCCCGTTCATACTGGCTCAAGAGTCCTGTGTTCATCTCTTTTGAACTCCATGTTCAGTGACATCATATTGGTAGTTTGAAATTAGTCATGGTGGAAGTATTTACATCATGGGAATCAGCAAATGCTACAAATCAGGGCTTCTTTTTTTTTCCCAGAGAGATTGCTGTGAACATTTACCAGCACATCAATGCATACTACAGTGGAAACTGAGGCTGTGCTACCGTTCTTTGAATATTTCACCCTTTATGCTGACCTGGTCACAAATTCTTGGAACCTAAGGGATGGAGGAGATCTGAAAGGATATCTAATCTTTATGTTTTCTAATACTGCTTCTCCCTTAGTCTTTCACTGAAGACATAAATAGTATCCTCTTTGTCTCTTTATAATTCTTTCCTATTTCCACCTTTCTATCACTTAGTGCTTACTCTTGGTGATTTTCCACAGTGTAGTAATTGCAAATACAGACTCTAGGCCACACCTGACAGCCTGGCATCAAATCCTAGCTCCAATACCAGCTGTGTGACCTTGGGCAAGTGGCTTAAACTGCTATCTATGTCTTAGTTTCCTTGTCTATAAAATATGGATAATGATAATAATGCCTCCTCATAATTTTGTTCTGAGGATTAAATGAGTTAATGCAAGTAAAATACACAGAACAGTGGCACATACTATGCACTTAACAAACGTTAACCATCATTATTGTCTTCCAGCTCACTAATTCTCCCTTTAGCTATATCTAATCTGTCATTTAACCCTTTTCTTGGATTTTAATTTTAATGACTATTTTTCATTTTAAATTTGGCAGCTTTTCAAATCAACTTATTCTTTTTTCATCTTTCTTTACATTTCTATATCATCTTTAGTTCTTAATCATCTTATATATACTATTATATAGTCTCCTTTAGATGTGTTTATTACTTCCTACTTGGAGCAGTTTGTTTCCTGAGTAGTTTATAGTTTTTAATTGTGAACTCATCTTCAGAGAAGGTTGTTCTTTCTGTGGGAGTCCTGTTAGTTACAGGTTGTTGAAATATCCCTATGGAGTGATTTTGTGTTTGTGGTAGGGATTTTCATGGCACTAGACCAGTTTTTATATTAATTTTTCAGGTTGAAGGGTCTCGTACCTCATAGGTAATAAAAATAGATTCCACAACTACATATGGTACAGTCCTTGGTTTTTAATTTCTTGCTGGTGACTTTCTTCCACTGAAGGCAAGCTTCCTCTCTATTTCTACAGGCAGCAGAGTTTTTCTAGCCCCTTTTCAGGCAGAGGTCAAACCTTCAAGGCTCCAAGGCACTCAATTCTACCTTGAGCCCAGGCCTCATTTCTAGACCCACTGTGGCACTAAAACTTTAGCCCCCAGACTCTATAGCCTATACCTAGGTACAAAAGCCCCAAGAGTGGTCATGGCTTCAGCTCACATGCAATCATTTGGCTTAAATTCTCTCTTCACTTTTGACACTTGTGGATTTGCCTTTCTTATGAGTCCTCCTAGATATAATTCTTATATTTCAGTCAACTCTGCATTCATATCAGGAAGGACTCATGCAAATCAGCTCAGTTCACCACGTTGCCAGAAGTGTTCCACGTCACCAAATCTAATATAACCACTTACCCACATTTGAGGTCTATTCACATTAAAATTGCATCTTACTCAAAGGTTTGCTTCTAAAGTTAGTGTATAATATTAAAATTAAAAGGAATCAAAATTCCCCTTGAAAAATCCCACAATAAGGTCTCACGTTGGAGACAGACCATCTCTCGCGAAGTCCAAGAAAGCAGTTTTCACTGCAGCACTGGGTTTGGTTTCGTAGGCTGAGCACCATATGAAATAGCTGGCTTGGATTTAGGGGCCATCTTGTGTGATAATTAAAATCTATAAATATGAGAAACACACTCAATGGCACAAGATGCTCACACTCTAAAAAGCCATGGGAACGAAGACCAACAGACGGAACAGCAGATCCAAGGCTGCCATTCACACTCACTGCAAGAGAGACGCCTGTTGGGTGGAATGACAGGATCACCCATGCTATTTAAAGTGTTGTTTTTATCTCTACTTTGTTTTGTTTTTGTTAAGCAAGTATATTTGGATCTGGATAAGGTAGAAGCATGAGTCTAAGATGATAGAAGTCAGAATAGTGGTTATCTTTGGGGCACTACAAACTGCAAAAGAAAGATGGAAATATTGTATATCCTGATTTGGGTGGTGGTTAGATGGGTATAACATATTAAAAATACATCCAGCTCTATGATTAATATTTGTGCATTTTACAGGATAATATACAAATATAAGTTATAGTTTGATTAAAATAAAAATTAAAAGCATGCCTGAGCAGAGACTGCTGCGTAGCATTCTGCCAAGGGTCCCCATTCTATGATTAAGCCTCACTGGAGGCTGATTAGTCAAATGGAGGGTAGTGAGGAGACCAGGAAACACAAGAAAAGAAGAGGTAGAAAATAAAAGTACCCTGTTGAGGGTAAAGGACATCCAAGCTCAAAGAGTTGATGGTTTTCCATGAGGGTCCCTATAGAAGTAACCAGACTGCAGTGGTTAAGAGCACTGGCTTTCCATCCCAACTGCTTGGATGTGAATACAGACTCTACCCCTTATAACAGAGTGCCCTTGGGCAAGTTACTTCTTTATTTTTTTTTTTTTTTAATTTTTCTTTTTAGAGACAGAGTCTAGCTCTGTCACCCTACCCAGAGTGCAGTGACCTAATCACAGCTCATTATAACCTCAAACTCCTGGGCTCAAGTGATCCTCCTGCTTCAGCCTCCTGAGTAGCTGGGACTACCATCATAAGCCACCAGGGCCCTATAAGTTTTTATATTTTGTAGAGACAGCGTCTTGCTATGTTGCCCAGGCTGGTCTCAAACTCCTGGCCTCAAGCGATCCTCCTGCCTCAGCCTCCCAAAGTGTTAGGATTACAAGTGTGAGCCACCATGCCGGGCCACCTCTCTTCTTTGAACCTCAACTTTGTAGGGCTGTTGTGAAGCTTAAACAAGTTAATTTGGGTAAAGTTTTAGCATAGGGTCTAAATATAGTAAATATTCAATAAATATTAGCTATTATTATTGATGATAAGAGGCTGGAAGTATCTTCTTCCCTCCAAAATCATAGCTCTTATTTAAATTAATTTGACTTGATAACCTTATAGGTTCTCAATAAATATTCATGGAGTGAATGAAAGAATGTATATATATTCTGATTTCAACACAGCCAGAAGGTTCTTATTTCTACTGAACTGAAATCCATCTCCTGACCTTTACCATCCACTTTAATTTTCCTTATAGCGAAGTGGTTAAGAGTATAAACTCTGGAACCAGATGGCCATGGTCAGATTCCAGCTCTGTTACTTACCAACTTGGTAACCTCGAATGAACTCCAGGCCTCAGTTTCTTTTCCTGTAAAAGAGGTATAACAAGGGATTAAGCAAGTTACAACAATCCTTAGCACACAAAAAGCCCCCGGTAAATCTCAGCCACTATTATTTTTTCCCCATACTAGAGGCATGGTCTGGGAATAACAACTTCGAATAGCATTTACACAAAACATTATAGTTTACAGAATTGTTTCACAAACACTTTTTTCATTTAATGCTCAAAATAGTCTTGTGTATTACAAATAAAGATGTGGCGATTCAGAGAAGTTAAGCAACTTGCTGAAGATTGTACAACAAGCAAAAAGCAAAGACTCAAACCAAACTCCTATGCCTGAGTGACAGTTTGGCTGGACTGAGTCCTCCCAGGGGAAGAGGGTGAGGCCAGAGGTGTGCTTTGAGATGCAGAATTCTAACATAAAGGATGTTGGAACCCTAGGCTCCCAGCAAAATGCTCAGCCCAACTTGCATTTGAACTGGTCTTAGTCATTCTGCCCCCTGAATCACTTCCTGTTTTAGGTTTCTACTATGCAGAGAAAGGAAAACAAAGACGTACATGACACCAACCTTGTCGCCCTGAAAGATCTCTTATGGCAACAAAATCTTATGAATCAAAGAGAGTTTTCATAAAACCATACTTAAACATCTCATTTTAACGCATTTACCAACATTTTGCGTGAAGATCAGAGTAAAGTCTGCAGTGTCTAGACACTCTTATTATTGGATAGAAGAGAAATAGAATGCCTTTCTTCCTGGCCTTTATTTTGACTAAATCTTTAGCTGCCTTAATGTTTTGTCTTTGCTTTTCATCGGGTGCTGAAACTACCGGAAGCCACTTAACCAGCCTCATTTTATTCACAAAAGGTTTGGGGGCCATGTCTAATTGTCGTGGGAGAACACTGTCTGCTGATAATTCAACCACTTCTGCTTTGGCCAGCTCTCCTTTTGTTTGCCAGCACAGGTTTCCTTTTTGCTGTTATTCTTGTTGCTGTATCAGTGTGGTTTCACATTCCCTTTTAAATAATAATTACAGAACTACTCGGTGGCCAAAGAAAGACAAGGGTTTCATTTAAGAACCATGTAAGCACACTTGCAAGCTATGTCCTAAGATGTGTGCACACAACACACATACCACACACACTACGCACATGCACACCACACCAGACATACACATACATATGTGCACGCACGCACCTAGACTCATGATTACCGTTCTCCTGACTTCTCTTGCGACGTCATCCAGTTATAGTAAAGATGTTTTTTCTTTCCTCTGATTCTCACCAGATTTACAAAATAGGAAACGGCGACAAGTTTCACTTGGGAAACATTTTAGCACCTTGGGCAAAGTCATAGAAATTAGACAAAACACACTAACTCACTCTCACAAAACTCGTTTGTTTTTAAGAATACTAAGAGTAAGTTGATGACTGCACCACTTAGAGATAAACCCAGGACACAGAGTACGGCTCTGACAGAAGGAAAATGGGCATCTTCAAGCAAGGGTGACTTGTTTTCACTTCCAAGCTATGGGCAAAGAGAACCTGGACTACAGCTCCAGAAACCACGTCTTGTCTCCTCTTTAGACTCACGCCATGGGTTCCAAGCCCTTCTCAGCCTCATGGAGAATCTGACTTTGGCCAAGTCACCTAACCTCTCTGAGCTCCTGCAGCTGGCAATAAAGGAAGGACACTCATTCCCAAGCATTGTGGCCATGGAGATAATTCCAGGAAGTAAATCATCCTCCCAGGCTCCCAGGAGCTTTGGGAGATTAGTGTGAGCAATTACAGGTGACTGTTACAATGGGTGAGTACAGGTGCTGGGCATAACAGCAAAGAGTATTTAATTAACTCAGCAGGGGATGGAAAGTCATGGATTATATACATCCGAAAGGCTTCCCCAAGGAGGTGATATCTAAGCTGAGAAGTAAAAGACAAATTAGAATTGGCCAGAGGCAAGAGGGGACCCAGCAGAGGGAACAGCCCATGCAAAGCCCACAGGTTAGACTGCAGGTTCGCCTGGCCAAGCAAGCATATGAGGTGGAAAGAGAGATGAGCCTGGATATGGGGGGGAGAAGGGCGAGTGGGTTGCCAGGGTAACCTCTGTGGTCCCTGCCAGCTCTCACGGCTGACTCTGTGGTCCTCTTTTTCCCTGACTGCGCTTACACTGGTATGCTGAAGTCCCCAAGTCTGCTCCAGGGCAGTCCCAACCACCCCACGTGGGCTCCCCCTCTTTCCTCTTTCTTTTCCTCTTGGGAGTGACTGGGCAGTGACTCAAGGAAGGGAGCTGTCCTCTACTTGTCATGTGGTTCTTTAAAAACCACCCAGGGCTCCTATACACCATCAGCCTTTTAATGGACTCCACCCTTCTCCTACCCAGGCCCTTGACCCAGCTGAGAAATGCTGGATTTACCTGTGTCCTTGTCCCTTCCTCCAGGAGACCTTAAGCTACCCGAGGGCTGATGCTGTGTTTTGGTCATCCTGGTGTGCCGGGCACCTGGTACTACTATGCCTGATGCATAGTAGATGCTCAAAAATGCATCCAGATTCCAACTGATTTCCCCTCTCTGCAAATGAACACTACCCAGTGCCCTCCCAACAGAGCGGCTCTGTCTGAGGCTAGGACGGGGACCCAAAACGGGGCCACTCAACACTCCTCCCAGCGCTCTCTGGGAGACTCCAGGGGCTCTATGAAGCTCAAGGGAAAACGGGCAACTATTTTAGTCCAATCCCCCCTTATCCAAAGAAAGAACCTCAGGCCCAAAGGAATAGATATGACTTGCCCAAGGTCTCTTAGCAAATGTGATATAATTTTTTTTAAAGGGGCACAACATGGCTTAAATGGAAGGCTCATTATGCCCCACTAGAAACGTCACTTATTTTAGGGGAAAACCCTTAATGTTGGCAAGTCTAATGGAAGCTTTCCTTTATCTGACCTCCAATTACACCACACTCTGATAACTTCTGGGATTTTCTAGGCAGGACTAAAAGTGCCCACTGAAGCAAGTCTATTTACAAAGGTGATCAGGAATTTTTTTAGGGACTGAATATATTTTAAATTATAGATCATTTTTAAAGTTAATTCTCTGTTATGTAATCTAAGGCTATAACAATTTTTAAAGAAAAGTTGAGCCTCCCAAATTACTTAGTTCCTTTCTGGTTTTTTTTAATGTTTTCTATTAAACAACTTTACTAGAACATCACAGATGATTTATAAAGAAGATATTTCTGCCCATAATCCCTCCACCAAAAGAAAGATTTCCTTACAATTCCCTGTGTCCTATTAAACTCTTTTATTCACAGATCTGTACTCTGGACATATGTATGTATTTTATTAAAACGAATAACCTTCGGTATAGAAGTTCCTTAAATAGTTTCTTTTTTTCTCTAAAAAAAAAAAACCAACTTTTGTTATGCAAGTCACTGGCATGATGTTTCTGATAAACACCACAGAGCAAAAACCTGGCTACAAATTAAGAGCAACTGTAAATTCTGGGTTTGAGATGTTTAGGACATTCTGTAGCCTGCTTCATTCAATCATTATTCTGACACTTCTCACATCCCACTTAATAGGAAACAGACAAAGGAAAACAGGTGTTTACTTATTCCATCTGGCAAAAGGTAGCATAGGTAAAACTTCCACTGCCAAAGTTTACAACAGTTGCTTTTTGCTGAAAAGTTTAAGTCAATATTTTTTCTACAAATGACATGACATCTCTGGCTTGACCAGTGTTTAAAAATACTGCTGCCGGGTCCCAGCTCTGCACAATTAATCAGACTCTCTAAGGATGAAACCCCAACACCAGCACCATATTTCTCCAAAGCTCCCCAGGTGATTTGCTTGTGCAGTTGGGACTGAGAAGCACCAGGCCAAGATAACTCATTAGTCAAAGAAAGCCCATGGGAAATCTTATCTGGAAGTGAAGAACTCTTTGTAATTAAATAAAATAGCAGATGTAAAAGTACCTAACAGTGCCTGTTACCCAGAGACAATAAATGTTAATTAAACAAAAAAAAAATTTAAATAATTACTCCTTCCCCTCAGTGAATTCATCTTGTAATTTTATTGGCTTGTTTATCACTTGTTTTCTTCTTTACCATGATCCATTTGATCCTTGTTAATAAAATTATAAACTTATATCCATAATCCTATTCAATTACAAGAGCTCTGTAATATTTCCAACAACCATTAATCACTTTACTTAATAAAACTTTCCCCCAGAACAGTGGCTAATATATAGTCAATATGCAATAAGCATTAGCTATTTACAATGAGTATTCAGAATTCTTTTAATTCAAGAATTCATGGTCATTTTTCTAAACTAGGCTGAAATTTATTTCACACTATTAGGAGGATCTAGCAATAATGTAAAAAATTATTAGGGCAAACTCATGAATAGACTTTTAAGCAAATCACTTCCTTTTTATAATTTTATTAAAAAATACTAAATATAATCATTATACAGGTAACTTATCTACCCATTCATTCCAACTTCTCCCTACATCTACGTCTCTGAGCTTGAATTGGGAAGGTGATTTTGTTTTTTTTGGGTTTTTTTTTTGAGACAGGGTCTCACTCTCTTGTTCCGGCAATAGTGCAGCGGTGACATCATAGCTCACTGCAACCTCAAACTCCTGGGCTAGAGCGATCCTCCTACCTCAGCCTCCCAAGTAGCTGGGATTAAGGCGCACATGACCACACCCAATTAAATTTTGTATTTTTTGTAGCGAGGGAGTGAGGGGGTGTGCTCACTATGTTGCTCAGACTGGTCTCAAACTCCTTGGCTCAAGCAATCCTCCTGTCTCCGCCTCCCAAGTGCTAGGATTACAGGCACAAGCCACTGCACCTGGGCAAAAAGATGATTCTTATATATATTCACGTTATCCCTCAGCTCTGAGAAGTCAAACATTTGTTTGAAAAAAAAATACAATTTCTGAATCGGAACAAAGAGGTTTTACTAAGAACATTTCCAAATGTCTTGCCCTACTGGGATGAACTACTCCAGTCCTCATCTTTTCTTGCGTCATGCCAAGCATACCTCTAACAGGTATGTGGGAAGCTCTGCTGTGCTTGGTTCAGGACTCACACTCGCTAACAGTAGACTTTCCATAGCTCACATCTGAGCTCTGCTACGTTGCATTTCTTTAGGCTTTCCATCTCCCAAAATCTGCCATTCATTCCTTTTTTTGAATCAACTGGACTCAAAAGCACACATCTGGGCCATGTGCAGTGGCTCACCCCTATAATCCCAGCACTTTGGGAGGCTGAGATGGGAGGATCATTTGAGGCCAGGAGTTTAAGACCAAGCTGAAAAACACAGTGGAGACCCCATCTCTAAAAAAAAAAAAAATTAAAAATTAGCTGGGTGTGGTGGTGCACACCTGTAGTCCCAGGTACTCAGGAAGCCGAGATGGGAGGATCGCTTGAGCCCAGGAGTTCGGAATTGCAATGAGCTATGATCATGCCACTGAACTCCAGCTTGGATGACAGAGCAAGACCCAGTCTCAAAAAAAAAAAAAACCAAAAAACAAAAACACACATCCAGAAACAATAATGATGTGCACATCTCTATGTATACATATGTCGATAACAAGGTAAAAAGTGATCATACAAGGGCCTTCGGCAAGTGAATGGTTTGATTCCTGCAATAAGAATGTAATGATTGACTATCATATGCTAGGCAGAGAGAGATGAGAACACAGTCCCCACCTTTGAGGGGCTCGCACCCAGGGGTGCGTGTGGACTGGCTACTGTACCCCAGGGTGACAGGGCTCTGACAAAGGTAACTACGGGGTGGCAAGGACACACAAAGGATAAGGTCACAGTGGGGCCCTAAAGAAAATCAGAAGTTAGGAGATAAATAGCTGTGGATAACTTCTGTAGTTCTCATCAGTCCCGCGCTTCTCCCGAACCCCACAATACACCATTCCCTATTATCATCTAATATTTGTCCTTTCAATGAGATCATAAAGGCACCTTGAGTGTGGGCACCTAGTATTAGTGGCAGAAGTATTAATCTTAGTTTCTATGCTATTAATTTCCTTGTCTATAGTATGTTATATAGCTGGATGATCAGATTACCTGAATATTAAAACTTCTCTAACTCATGTTTTCATTTAATATTCTGGTCGGCCATGCACTAAATTACTACTGTGAGACGGTTGTGGGACAGACTTCACACAAATGATTCTGATTTGTCTTGGTTCACTTGAATTTGTTGTTGGAAAAACTGCAATATCTGCAACCCCCACTGCAACAGACCTAGAGACTGGAGCCTCATGCCACCGTAGGTGCTATCTCCCCAGACATGTTCCAGCACCATGAAGAACCAAAGATGCAGTTTGGAAAATAAACACATCCCCTATGCTGGAGTTTTCTAAAGTGTCCCTTGATCCATTCAGTATGTGTCCTTTTATATTAGCCAGGTTCTCTGTGGCTCTGTCAACGTGTATTATTTGCCAAGTATCCGGTCCAGAAAAGAAGCTAACACACTGGGATTGGGGGATGTCCTTTAAACATATTCTCGCTGTTTAATTTCCTAATCACAACTAGTGCTAATTGGCAAAGTGGGTGCACACACATATATATGCATTTTCAAAATATATCAACTTTCTACAATTCTAATATCAGGAATTAATACCAGTACTTTTGACCTTCACTGCATGTGAATCCCATACACATTTTGGGATTCTTTGCAGATAGCATAACTGGTCTAGGGTCCACCATAAGCTTTCTGGCTTGAGTTTTCTTTATCCTCAAAAGTAGCCAAGGTTAATTTCAAATATTTTGCTATACTAACAGTTGAAGGAATAAAGCGTCTACTAGAGCTTCTTTCATTCACATATTATCTTCCCTGAGATTGTAACCTTCTAGAGATTGAAGGACTATTAGCTGGGAGCCTCCTTTGGAAGGATCAGCAAGAACAACACCTAGTACACTTTCCTACCAGAGCCAGGGCCTGAGATCTGGGGAGACACTGTTGGTATACTGGGCAGTTCTCTTTCAAAGATAATACCCAGCAATAGAGTCTATTAATTATCATCTCCCTTAAACCTCCCTCTCTTTTGGAACTATGAACCGTTTTCAGAAACAAATTCTGATGCATGACAAAAATAAAAACACAGTTTCTAACCATTTTGCCTAACCATTCTCCTGGCATAGGCTGATTACAGCTTACGACACACACATTTCATTTTTCCACAGTGTTATGATCTATTACTTACATACTAAAAAGTGTTTTTTAATGAGGCTGTAGTACTTGCAACTCTATGTCCAAGTAATAAATTTGCCTTTAACCCCAAGAAATCTCAGATATTTTTTTTGTTAGGGGAACGGGAATAACTATGTAGTAGGTGCTTAGCACATTGATAAATATTCAAAATAAATATTATGAAGCCTTAAACCAATCACCTGTTTAAAACAATAACATTAATTGTTGTCTACTTTAATAAATGATCTTCTTTTTCAAGAAGTCCAGTTCAACACACCATTGATCTCATGAACATAATATGAAGGTGGGGAGGAGGAAGGAAAGGCACTATTGTGCACTGAATAGCCACCATGTGACAGATCCCAACACCACCTCAGTTAAACCTCACCCCAGGAGGTAGATTGATTTAGCTCTACCCTTTTTTAAGTGGAGACAAGGACAGTGGCTCACTAATGGACAGAGAACTGAGTAGCAAATACTTTCTCAATGTAAGGATGTGTCACCTTTAAAGATATATCACTATTTACTTGAAAAGGTGACATTTGTAGAATAGAGAGTACTATTTCCGGGTTAGCTGGTCCAACTCCCTTATTTTATAGGGAGGGAATCTGAAGCCTGGAAGCAAAGAACTTGCCCAGGGTCAGACAGCAGGATCACAGCAGAGTCGGACCAGCTGCCCAGCTCCCTGAGTTGGCTTCCCCCTACTTCCTTAGTTCACCTGGTTAACAGCTTCTCAGGCTCCGGGCCCCAGTCCAGGGACACTGCCGTACAGATGGGCGCCCGGCTGGTACACCCTCCCTCGGTGCCCCCATCTCCCAGAGCACTCCTCACGCTATAGCTGACGGACACGATCATCTATTCATCTAGCTTCCCCACTGGACTTGGAGTAACTCAAGTGCGCATTTCTGTTCACGTCTTGGTACTGAGCACAGTAGCAACATCTATGTGGATATTGTGTGCCGTGAGCAGAGTGACCAACTCACTCCCGTCTGCCAGGGAATTTCCCAGCTTTAGCAATGCAAGTCCCCGGTCCTGGGAAACCCCCCGACCAGGATGGCCAGTGACCCCGACATTAACAGGGTCAAACAGCCTGCTCACTATTTCCCCTTCTCTAACCATCCTCCGATGCCAGGCCAGGCCCCGGAGCCCTGTCTGTGCCAGGTGGTCACTCCAGCTCAGTGCCGTCCAACAGAACCTTCTGCTGTGACAAAGAAGATCTCTATCTGCACTGTCCAACACCTACTAGCCACACGCGGTTACTGAGCACTTGAACTCTGGCTAAGTGTGACTGAGGAACTGCATTTTTAAATTTTATTTAATTTTAATTAATCTAAACTTAGCCCCGTGTGGCTAACGGCTACCATATTAAGACAATTTAGTTCTGGTTTTACATATGTGGAATTAGGGTATTTAGTGGATGAGCTTTGAAGTCAGACAAACCTTGCTCCAAATCCTAACTCATTTACTAATATGGCACTTAACTTTCTGGGGAAGCTCATTTCTTCACCTGTAATCCTTAAAAATTTACTATGCGACAATGTATGAAAAGTGAAGTGACTGGCCCACAGCAGAATTTTAAGAAATAGGATTTTTCTAGAAGCAGCTAAGCTAAATTTATGTAAAAATGCTAGAAAAATTTTATTTTGAACCACAAAAGTAAACACGTGAGCATCATTTCAGCCAGATCTCTAAAATCCCTGTTCTCTTAAATTCTCATTCTAAACAATCACGGCTATTCAGCTGGGCTCCCCAAGACTCCATTTTTGTCCCCAGGCCTGGATGGCTGTCACCAAGTCCCATCAGAAGGTACCAAGGTCAACACAATCTAGGTAATAAACATGCATGTGTCTAAATTCATCAAAATGTATACATTAAACGTGCAATTTTTGTGTCTCAATTATACAAAATACCCTGCTAAATAAAAAAAAAGAAAGAAAGAAGGTACCACGGGGCAGCAGGCACTGGGTGGGAGTTACCATACCAGGTCACCCTGAGCGTGGCCCCACCTCCCCCCAGGGGCAGGGATCCAGTGCAGGGCAGGGATCCAGTGCAGCGCTCACCTGTGCTCCCTGCCAGCTCTGGGCTCTCAGGGACTCTGGGGTGCTGGGGACCGCCCGGAAGGGAGGCATCCAGCACAATGCCCCACCCTGCTCGACCCTGCTGGTCTGCAGAGGACACCAGAGGCAGCCTCCCCCCTCCAACACGCAGGTGCAGCTGTGCAGCCCCCTGAGGCCAGTCGTCTCCGGGCCCCCTCCTGGGCCCTAACAAACACATCCCCTTTGGCAGGAACCGGCAGCAGGTCCCAGGAGAAGCCCTGCTGATCAGAATTACCCGGGAAGCTTTTTCAAAACACTGTTCCCCAGAATGGGCAATCGGTGTTTGCAGACAATTCCCAGGTGTCGGTGCTGCACAGCTGGGGACACTCTATTTTTCCTCTCAATGCCCGAGGTGATCCTGCTGACAGCCAAGATGAGGACGGCTGCAGAGAGAAGCACTATGTAGGGCTGTGCCAAGAAGTCCTGTTCTTAGCAGGTCCCTCCCTCTGGCTGCAGGGACAACATTCAGAAGGTTGCAGGGTCCTGAAGCCAGACTTGGGACACAAGCTGCTTCCCTGCTCTCCCCCACCTGGCTGAGCACCTTCCAGGTCCCCAGGAGACCTCCCCATCCCACGTGCAGAGCTGGCAGGGAGCCCTCCTCCCCCACCACACCCTGGCCATCCAAGGGCGGGAGCCTTAATCCATGCACCTGGCACTTAGGAAGCCCGCACTCAACGCTACTATTGTGGTTGTTACCCTCCTGTCACTGAGAAGAAGCCAGATCTAGAGGTGGAACGACTTACCCAAGGCCCCATGGTGCTGGGGACAGGGCTGGGGCAGGATCTCTGGGCTCCTGGCTGATTCTCCCAGTGCCCCAGGATGCTGCCACTGCCCGCCCCACCAACACCTTTTTCACCCCTCTTACAACCAATAGGCAGGCTTTGCTGGTCAGGATAGAGCCTCATTTCATATGCCAGGACTCTTAATTTATAGGAAGGACCCCACCTATCCTCCTCATGGGGTCCTCTGGAATGCCCTCCAAACACTCCAGGTGGTGGTTTTTAGCACAGCTTTGGAGCCTGACGCACCAGGATTGCCACGCAGTAGCTGGGTGACCTAGGACAAGTTTCTTAACCTCTCTGGGCTCAGTTTCCTTAGTTGTAAAGTGGGGATGATGGACTTTATCACTACAAGTGGTACTGGGGGTCATTAGGTGAGATTGTGCAAAGGGATGGGACGGGCACCACAGCTGGTGGGGTAGCACGTACTAAGAGGCAGCAGATACTACTACCAAGGTGGCAGTACCTTCTCGTCACCTTCTCCACGCTCCATCCTGGCCCACCCAAGCTCCAAAGTGTTCACCCCCTTGTCTTCCCCCAGGCCCCTGAGCCAGCTGACCCACTGCCCCTTGCCTGGCCTCCCCTCTTGGGTGTCTGGTCCACCCCAGAGGCAATGATGACCGACCACGTGGCTGGAGGCACCACATCCCCCCACCCCCGGAAATAATAAACAAGAAGTAACCTTTTTCTATTCCCCATTCCAGACTTCCTTAATTAAAATCAAATATTTGTACACCCTCCAAGGCCTATAAACCTGAATTGCTCCCAGAAAAACAAACGCTCAGGAGCAAAGACAGCGAGTGTGGCAGAGGTGGCCAGTGGAAGCTTGCAGGAAAAGACAGCGACTCCTGAACAACCGCACAGCGCCACCGGCCTGGGGAGCCGCCATTTCCACAGCAATCACCCTCCAATTTTCCCCATCGACCTCCACAAAAGAAAAAAAAAAGGAAAATTGAAAGACCCACTGAAAATGAGCAGGGGTGGGGGAGGGACGGAAGTGAGGAGCATTCTACCCAGCCCCACCCAGAGGGCTTTCAAACCGGCAGGCAGGGTTCAGCTGCTTCCACCAGCCCGGCTGTCCCAGTTGTTAAAATACTGAAATATTCCAAACAGGCTGGGAAATAGCTGCTGCCCAGCGGAGCCCCCTCCCCAGTGCCTCTCCCCCATCACTCCCAGACCTCCCCCAGGATCCAGCAAGAAAAGAATTAAAGTCAGGCTCTGTGGAGGCTTCCAGAAAGTACTCGGATTGGTGCCCAATGTCAAATATTCTGGCCCTCACCCCTGGGCACAGGTAGGGGCATGAAGAATGCAAACATAGTTCTGAGGGATTGAGAAGAAGGACAAGGTCTCAATGCTTGCTTGCTGAAGGAAGAGAGAGGGAGAAGGGGGAGGGGACAGAGCAGGGGGAGAAGGGGAGACTGATTCTCACGGCAGTGGCCCCAAGACAGGCCCCAGAGCTGCCCACACCTCCCTCCCTCTAGGTCATTCCCTCTGTCCCAGTTCAGGTCACCACTGCGACACAAGCCTCCCTAGCCAGGTGCTACAGTTTGACTATTTGTCCCCTCAAAACTCATACTGAAACTTAGTCCCCAATGTGGCACTACTGAGAAGCGGGGCCTTTCAGAGGTAATTGGAGGTAATGGATTCATCCATTCATGGATCAATGGGTTATGATGGGAGTGGGACTCATGGCTTTACAAGAAGAGGAAGAGAGACCTGAGCTAGCATGTGAGCCTGCTCAGCCCCTGGCCATGTGACGCCCTGCAACGCCTCGGGACTCTGCAGAGAGTCCCCATCGGCAAGAAGGCCCTCACCAGCCGCAGCCCCTTGGCCTGGGACTTCTCAGCCTCCGTAACTATAAGAAATGTATTCATTTTCTTTATAAATTATCCGATTTCCGATATTTTGTTCTAAGCAACAGAAAACAGACTAGGACTCCAGGCAAAAGGAAACAGGGGCTGTGCTCCCTGCCTTGCACAGCTGACATCTTGCCCGCCTGGCCTCCACACTCCTTCTGGTAATGGCTCCCGGTTTTCCTATGGGCATCCCCTAATAGTCCTCTCATGTGCTCCAGGGGTGGCACATTACCTAGAAGAGAACAAAGCATGGAACCATCCAGAACCAGTGGATGGTTCAAAACCAGCCATGGGACCCTAACCTCTCCAGCACTTTGGCAGAAGCCAGTGGGAAGAGAGTAGCTTTCCCCCAACACATCCCAGAGTTGCTAACATGAGCTGATGGAAGCCTGAATCCAAGCTGCCAGCAGCCTCTTGACGTCTCGAAGAGAGAGGCCTCCTGAGAAACAAGGAGGAAAGAAGGCAGAGCCAGGAGACAGGGAGACAAAAGTTGGCCAACGTGGTTTGGGACCCTGGATCAGCCATGCCTAACTGGCTACTTACTTGACACACAAATTATCTTTTCTAAATTTAAGCTAGAGTTTGGTTACTGCCACTTGCAACCCAGAGCACTGACTGATACAATGCTCGATGGGTTAAGGAGAGGCTGCTGGTTGCTACCAGGCAGGACCCACTTCCTGCCCTAGCTACCACTTCAGGTCTGACTATAGCTTGTGGATGGCACCTGGGAGGCTAGGTCCAGGCCCCAACCCCTCTGCTCTGTGCAAACCGAACATTCTTCCCTCACTGCGGACCTCCAGTCTCTCACCTTCCACCTCCCACCTGCCACCTTTCCTAATACACAAATCTCCATATGGCCTGAAGACTGTGATGCAAGCTCCTTTAACACAGCTTACAACGCCACCATCACCTGGCCCTGACGACCTCATGAACCCTCTGGTTGAGCCACACGGACCTGTGAACGTTCTTTGACCTCACTGAGATCCTTCCCCTCTCCAGACATTTGCTCACACTACCTGATCTGAACAGTGTTTCCAAACATCAGGTGTTTTTACAATACAATCCCAGTTTAATACACTGTAACCTCTTTGAGGACTGGGGTGACCCCTCATGTTCTGTAACCCACATCCTGTTCACTTAGGTCAAAGCCCCTGCAACCCGTGGGGGTTAAGTAAATGCTGACAGGACCTCATAAACACCGCCTCTACCCCTAGATCAGCAGTCCCCAACCTTTTTGGTACCAGGGACTGGTTTCATGGAAGGCAAATTTTTCCACAGTCCCCGGGGGGTGGTGGGAAGCTCAGGCGGGGAAGCTTCACTGGCTGGCCCGCTGATCCCTGATCACCTCCTGCTGTGCCGCCGGGTTCCTAACAGGCAGCAGACAGGTACTGGTCGCTGCCTGGGGCGGGGGCTGCTGTCCAGGGGTTGCCCAGGGGTTGAGGACCACAGCCCTGGTTGGTTATCGAGGCCCTCCCCCAAGCTTTATAACACCCACTTCAGACAGAAAATGGCTCTGGGTTTTTTAAGTCTTTGTTATGTAATTAAAACGAGAGTTTTTAAAAACTGAAAAACAGCCAGCTGTGTAAATTTCAGCCAGGGCCCTAAGAAAAAGTCTATGAAGAAAATTTCTCTTGACACTGAACATAAACTGACTGCAATCATAATTGCAATGTACAGAGAGCTGATTTCAAAATAGACCTTGGAGAGCTTCTGGTACAACCTTCCCATTTTACAGAAGTGGAAACTGAGTTTCAGAGAAGTGAGATCTCCGCCCAACACCATCACACAGCTAGGAGGCAGAGGTAACCAAGACAAAAACCGGGTTCTCTGCCTTTTTGTCCCTAACATTTATATATCTTCAGTTTAATTTTTTTTATTACAACATTAATTACACACTCACTTAAAAATGTAAGCCACAGAGAAGTTCTGTATGTATTTTCTGCTCTTTGCACTGTCTCAGTGGGTCTCTGAAAAATGGGGTCTCTGTATTTACTGGCAGAACCACCAGAGCCTTCCAGGCCTTAGACCTCATGTGGTTTCTCACCCTCTAGACTACCCGTAAACATTGCCAACATCGGCAACACAGACAACGACAGCTGCAGGTTGTGCAATGAAAGGCAGTCTCCACTTCCTGATGTGGACCTAGACAGTTCTTGGTGGTCTGAAGTTTCCATCTCACTGATTATTTTAAAAGAACTCAAATTAAGTTGGTCCCCAGACAATCTCTGATTTTGGCAAGCCCCTCAATCAATATGTAAGGAGCCACTCCGTGTCAGTCCCTGCTTTAGCAAGGACAGGGTCAGACGGGCCTTATCAAGTAGTGGAACTGAGCAACCAGAACTCAGTCCCACTCTAGGGAGTGATGTGTTCAGGACCCGGGAGACCTGATGTCCACGCTTAGTTCACGCCATTACCTTCCAGAGGGAGTAAGGGCCACCTCTCTGCCGTGTCCTAACCAATATCAGGGCACTGCTCAGTCTATGAAGACAGAGTTTTCTTCTCCACCTCGTCTACCAGGCTGTGCTCTCCCTAGAACCTAGCACAGTGTGGGCACCAAGTAGATGTTCCATAAACACTGCGTGTGTGTGAATGTGTATGCACACACACTATATATGTATGTTTTATATAGAAACATGTCTATTTGAACATATAGTTGTTCAATATATGCTTGTTTTATATATACGTGGCACATGTTTTTTATATATAGACATGTTTATATATAAGCATGTTTACCTATAGCACATAGGTGTCCAGCAAATAACTATTTTATACATTATACATACAACATATATATATATAGGCGCATGAATGCATACATGAGTGAATGAATAGGTGAGAAACAAGATATGGTTTAAAGGCAGAACAGGCTGAGGAGTTGAAATGAAAACTCCAGGAGGGTAAATGCTGTGTCTCTCTTGTTCTTCACTGCATCCCCAGGCCCCAGCACAGTGCCTGCCTGGCACTTAGTATGTGCTCAATAAATACTGGTCAAGTGGATTCCCGTCCAAAACTCATGTTGAAACTTTATCCCCAATGTGGCAGTATTGAGAGGTGGGGTCTTTTAAGAGGTGATTGGGTCATGAGGGCTCTGCTCTTGGGAATGGATGAATCGATCCATGGATTAATGGATTAATTATCTTGGGAGGAGAACTGCTGGCTTTATAAGAAGAGGAAGAGAGACCTGAGCTAGCATGTGAGCTCGCTCAGCCCCCTGGCCATGTGACACCCTCAACGCCTCGGGACTCCGCAGAGTCCCCAACTCCAAGAAGGCTCTCACCAGGTGCAGCCCCTCGACCTGGGACTTCTCAGCCTCCATAACTGTAAGAAATAATTCCTTTTCATTATAAATTACCCAGTTTCAGGTTTTCTCTTATAAGCAACAGAAAATGGACTAAGACATGGCTGAACAGCCAGCCTAGTTTCATTTGATGAACATCTACTGAGCAAGTACTTACCAAGCACCAAGGACCATGCCAGGCTCTGGGAAGCTGAGGTGAGGGAAGAGAGATGCGGTCCCTGCCTTCGCGGGAGGAGACCTACTAAAGAGGCGAGCGAACTGCACACACTCCATGCACATCGAGAGAAGGGCTTTGAAGGGAAGGAACAGAGATGGAGTAAAGGCGAGATCTATAAGAAAGACTCGGAGAAGGAAAAGACTGAAACTGGGGAAGAAGGAGGCTGCTTTGCAAAGAGCCAGGAACACGTCAGGCAAAGGGAACAGCACGAAGCCAGGGAACAGAAAGAAGCCAGTGGGCTGCAGCCAGGGAGGAAGGGCAGAGAGCTCAGAGGAAGGCAGGGGCTGGGATCTCAGGACCTTGGATTTTGTTTAGTTTTTAAATAAGAGCAGGAAGCTACTGAGAGTTTTAAGCAGAGGGATAGTATGATCCTATTTACATTCTTAAACTATCTGGCACGATATGAAAAATGGAGAGGGGGAAATGTCCCCTCTGCATCCTGCCCATTTGTCAAAGAGTGAGAAACAACCCTACGATAACACGGATTCAAACATCATTAATGAAAGGAATTCAGGGTAAGAAGGAAGAGCAACCTTTCCTCTACGGTAACACAGCATTTCCTGGCTGTCCTTAAATTCTTAAAAACACAGATGGGACCTGCTCTGGGTGGGCAAGGCTGGGCTGAGCAGGATAGGTGGGTACAGGCTCCCTGTCATTCATCTTGTTCATTACAGGACTCAACGTCCTCCCGTACAAATGTGCTCTTCATCTAGTTCTCCTAGCTATCGAGCTACACATGGGCACTTCTTGGTAACTCTGTCTTCCTCCTTCCCCCCCAACACATACATTAAATGAGTGCCAAGCTTTGTCAATTCCATCTCCATGGTACTTCTCAAATCCATTCTCTCCTCTCAATGTTCAGCACTGCTGTCTTACTGCTGGCTACGCCGCCCTTAGAAATAGTCTCCTAATGGTGTCCCTCTCTCTAGCCTGCCTCTTTTCCACGATGTCACGACATCAGTGATTTTTCTAAAAATCATAAACTGGACTGCATCATTCTTCTGCGTACAATCCTCCCTAGAGCAGACACACCCCACCGTCTCCTGGTGGGGATCGGCCACGTGGTTTGGGCAGGGCTATCCATATATCCCTCAAGGACTGCCCTTGGCTGGCCTAAGGCAAGTCTTCTAGTCCTGATGCTTTGCCAGTGAGCAGTTCAAGTAAGAGGGAACTTGGGCCAGAAGTCAATCAGCACAAGGCAGTCTCCTGGCCACAGGGATTGGCTCCAGGGTACACACATAACCCAAGCTGGTCCAACAGGAATTGGGCAAGAGATGTGGATGTAAAGCTCGGAATGGCTGCAGCCACATTACCACCACGAGGGAGGCAGTCTGAGGATAAAACTCACATAGGAAGGCAGAGCTAAGAGAACAGCAGAGAAATGAGCAAGGGCCCAGATCAAACCCCACCTGAAGCCTGCCCTACCCCTGGATGTTTCAATTATATATCTTCATGAGTTCTCTTTCCTAGCTAAGCCAGCTTGAGTTGAGTTCACTGTTATCAGCAACCATAAGTACATATGCTCACTATAATCTCAATATAAAGTACAAACTCCTCAGCATGGCATACGACAGCAGTCAGCAAACTACAACTCACAGGCCGACTCAGGCCCATTGCCTGTTTTGGTAAATAAAATTTTATTTTAACACAGCTATGCCTATGCATTATGGACTGCTGATGGCTGCTTAGGCACTACAACAGCACAGTAGAACAGATGCAACAGAGACCATATGGCCACCAAAGCCTATATTCTTATTTACAGAAAAAATCTGCAAACCCCTGACATGCCAGTCATCCATATTTTGGCTTCTGCCTTCCCTTCCAGGTGACGACCAGCCACTCTCTGCCTCCCCAGGTGGATCACGCTGAACCATCTTGCAGGCACACCCTCACCACTACCCGTTTTGCATAGCCGACTCCTTGCATCCTACTGACCTTGGCTCAGGCATCACCTCTCTTTGAGGGTCCCCTGTTGGGGTAAGGAGTCCCTTGTGAAACCACAGCACCTGTGCCCACCGCTATTCTCCCACCACGCTGTAAAGAATTACTCAACTGTGTGTCTGTCTCCACCTCTGGTCTGAAGGCTCCTTAAAGGCTGGGATTATCACTTTTATATGTTGAGTTGTGTCTCCCTAAAATTCATACGTTGAAGTCCTAACTCCCAATACCAAAGAATGTGACCTTATTTGGAAGTAGGGTCTTTGCAGATGTAATTGGTTAAGGTGAGGTCATACTGGAGTAGGACAGGCCCTAAATCCAAGGACACCAATGACTGGTGTCCTTATGAGAAAACCATGTGAAGACAGACACACACGGGGAGGATGCCACGTGAACAAAAAGGCAGAGATCCGGGACATGTGTCTACAAGCCAGGGAACAGCAAGGATTGCCCACGAACACCAGCAGCTAGGAGAGGGGCAGATTCTCCCTCGCAGCCCTCGGAAGGAACCAACCCTGCCAACCTTAATCTTGGACTGCCAAGAACCGGTCTCAGACAATGAATGTCTGTAAGTCTCCCAGGTTGTGGCCCTTTGTCACAGCAGCCCTAGCAAGCTCACACAGGCTTCTTCATCTCTGCATCGCGGTGCTTACACAGTGCCTGACACCAAGAAGGGGCTCAGTGTTTACTGAACGGAACCACAGTAGCCTGGGTTTTCAAGGCATCGGGCTGGTGGGTGTCGGGAGATTGAGAAGCACCCAAAGCAAGCTCCCCTGTCTCACCGTGTGACCACAGCAGGGACAGGGTGCCTCACGACAGCCTCAGTGGAACACAGCAGTCAGCGCTATGGAATACAGACAACAGAAACCAGCTATGACTAGTGTATGGAAAAAATGAATTTGATCAGAAGCTATGGGGCATTCCCAGAATCAACAGGCAAGTTGGAGAACCACGCTTGGACAAAGGATCAAGGGATATTGGGCAGAGGGAAAATGTGGCTATGGCCATGCCACAGGATGTCTGCTGAGGACACTTGCCACCTGCACTGGACTCTCAGCTCTGAACGACCTCTAAGAGCCCCTGTGTCTGCGCAGTACTCAGTAAAGGTTGAAGCTGAGCGTGGCAGTGCCCATGTGGCCATACTGAGGTCATGTGCTGGTGCCCAAGAGGCTGCAAGAAAGAACATCTGGTCCACCTCAGCTTCCACACTGGGAGGCAGGGCTTTGCCTCCCTCCAAGACTGGGGGTTCCCCCAGGCAGACAGGTGGGTAGGATGCTGCACACCCCAAAATATAAAATGTGTCCAGGAGACATGCTAACCCACCCAACCACAGAATTAAGTAAATGCAGGTCCATGAGTCCCGTCCTACCATCTCTGGGTCCCACAGGATGGACTCAGGGGCTCCCAGGCGGGCAGAAGTGAGGGAGAGGTCTCTGCATGTCTACATAGCCCCAGAGCCAAGTGTGAACAAAGGAAGTGTTTCTTCATCTCTCACCACAGAGAGCAAGTGTGAAGCAGGATTTCAAGCATCTGCTATTGCAAAAGATCGAAAGTAGTAGCAAAAGGTCACTTTCAGAAACATCCCTCTTCTCCTACCCCATAAAGCCATTCAGCATCAGCTACATTCTGGATAACTTCCTGACCATTACCTAAAGCTCATTCATTCATTCATTCATTAGCAAACTGTCCCAAGACTCAGATGTGCTGGGGCCCTGTGCTGGCTATTGGGGTTACAAAGATGAATCTATTGCTGTCACTCACCTCCAGAAGTTAGGTAGCTGCAGAAGAAGACAACGACAGAGCCAGCTTTGCTTTGGGGACAGCAAGCTCGATGGAGGGCTGGAGGTTACTAATGTGAACATGTGCTCCAGGCTTTTTTAATATTTGCTGGGCATCACTCCATCTCTCTCTCTACACACACACACACACACACACACACACACACACACACACTTCCTCCCAGTGAATCACCGCCCTAGTCAGCCACCAGCCCTAGGAAAGTCCTGAGAACCAGACCTGGGTGTCCAAAGCTGGATCCTCTTAGGAAGGGCCACGGGCTACTGGATTTGCTGAAGATGTCAAGCCTTGGACAGTCGGCTTCCCTGGGTGAGGCGACCAGAGACAGAGGCTGACACTGTCACCCAGCTGGCCGTGTTCAAGGGCAAGACCCTAGCTCTTGGCCAACAGCTGGTCCTCAGGAAACCAGAGAACGAAGCTTGTCTTAGGTGCCCCTACTCTACCCTCCACAAATCTTCACACCAACACCTACTGTCTGCACCACACTTTCCGGCTCATGAAACACTCTTACACGCATTCGCTGCTTCATCGTTCACTCACTGAACGCCTGGTGTATGTGAGTCACTCTCTGCCTAGAGCTAGGAATCTAAAGAATAACAAAACACAGCCCCCTGCACTTTTGGATGCCACTTCCTCTGGGAAGCCCTCCGTGATCTCTCCAGCTGGAGCCCAGGCTTCCCACAGCACTCTGCATCAGGGCTCGCTTTCTCTCAGTGCCAACACCCTGGTGCAGATGAAGAAGGGACTCATCCTCCTCCTACACCACTGTGTCCCCAGGGCACAGTGCCTGGCACACAGTGGGAGTAGAAAGACTGTCTTGAGTAATTATCAATGGGGACACCTAGGAGGAGAGCGAGCCGTGGGGAAACAGAAACCAAGTAGAAAAGGGCAGGTGAGACTCTTAGGGTAAGAATCTGGCATTATCATTCCCTCCTCAGTTTGTAGATTAGAAAATTTATCTCAGAGAGCTTGGGTGACTTGTCCAACATTTTAATGCTAGCAAAACTAGGTGCATCTCTAATTTCATTCTCTTCATATCAATTTCCAAACCGACTCTCTCCATCCCAGCCAGCTTTTACCTCTCCCTGTCCCCAGGGCCCACAGAGCTCCATCTGCCTTCCTGTGATCACCTTATTGTTGGGGACCTAACGTATCCTCCCCCTGGGGTACTTTAAGATACTCTGAAGACAGAAACATGTGGCTAAAACAAAGAAATGCACTCCAATGATGGAATGTCAGGTATTCATTTATTCATTAAACAAATATGTACGGAGCATGCTCTATTCTAGGCGCAGAGATACAGGAGTGAACACAGACAAAATCGCTGCCCTTTGAGGTACGATCACGAAACAGTGTTATGAAAAGCTGGTGTCCCTGTGTTGAATGAATGAATGAATGAATTGCAAGTAATGCCAAGTGATCTATTCAAGATGTAACTTAAGCTGACGCAGAGCACGTGGTCTATTGGAGACGGGGGCGGGGTGAAGACCACACAATTCTGCACCCCCGGACCACTCCATTTTCTACTGGGGGATCCCCTGTACCCCTTCACTCTCCTTTCAACATCCACAGTACAAGAGAAACAGTGGCCCTTTTTGGCCACTGCTAGCTTCTTAATTAAAGTCAAGGATTTGTGTTTATTCAGGGTCTATAAAAACAGACCCAAAAAGAGTGTTTAAGAGAAAGCAGATGAAATGTGGGTAAGGACTGGCTAATAAAATCAGGGGGAAATGCTGTGAGTTTTCAATCACGACTGTGATTAAACAAAACTTGCAGAAGGACACTTTGAGGGCCCAGCAAATAAATGTGCGCAGGGCCTGAGTTTCCAGGGTAAAATGTAAACCATGACTTCCTGCAGAATTAATTGGTCCCCGGTGGGGGATACGTGCTACGTTCCTCTGGACTGAGCCAGAGACCACGATGCAGCTAATGTGGTTTCCCCTCCCCCCTCCTGCCACTAGGCTGTCACATAGCCTGTCAAGACTGCATTTAAAAATGCTGTGGATTTTCAGGTTCACAGGGGACAGCCTTCAAAGGAAGAACCTGTGCTCAGATTATAAGAGGCACCTAAGGAAGTGTCAGAAGCTGAGGCTGCCTCTTCCAGAACATTCACTGTCAGCTCATCCTCAGGGCCTCAGTCTCCTCA
Source organism: Propithecus coquereli (assembly GCF_000956105.1). Lineage (NCBI taxonomy): Eukaryota > Metazoa > Chordata > Mammalia > Primates > Indriidae > Propithecus > Propithecus coquereli. The sequence continues at coordinate 268,019 of NW_012147886.1, read as the reverse complement.
CCCGGCCACTGCACTAGACACCGGCTAGGGTGTCTTCCAACCACAGCTTCATACACGCTAGGTTCTTCCGAGGAGGGACCTGGGGTGCGGAGGAGCACCCCTGTTCTGAAACATGAGTGAGAGTATGGCCTGAATTTGAAAACGAGTGGCAAAGGCAGGAGGATGCCAGGAGCCCTAAGGATTTCCCCCCAAGGAAGCGGATGATCTCCCCGAGATCAAAAGGGGCCGGCCCTAATGAAACCCTAATGAACAAGTTTCCACAATTAAGGACAGCAATGGGAGAGCCACCAGTGGGGCCCAGAAAACAATCAATGTCTTTGATTAAGAGCTGCTGGTGAAATTCCACATTGGTGCTTTCATCTGGCTCCCCTGAGAGTTTGTTGGCTTTGCAAGTTTTCCGAGGAAATCATCTTGAATATACATTAGTCCCCAAGCCACTAAACAGAGCTTGGCCCTCCTGCCTCCTCCCCACCCCCGCCCAGGTTTCCCAGATGAGTCTTTAATGTCAGACAGTAGCAACCTCACAATACTCAGTAGGCTGAGGCTTGGCTCTTTTTGGGCAAGACCATCTCTCTCACCAGCTTTTTCACCATGTAGGTCCAACTACTTTATCGGAGTTTTGGTTTACCAACAGTTTTCTGGACTTGGTACTAAAGCCAATCTCCCTGGGCTGGGACCAAACTCTCACAATGCTGAGGTCCCAATAATCATGGAAGCGCTGTCTGGATACTGGCTTGGTTTTAGTATCAGAGTGGAGTCCATCCTGAGTCAACTCCAAGTCAACCTGGATTCTGAACCATTCTGAGTATAAATGGTCAAGGGCAAAACGGACTGTTGAAGGACTGTGAAGTGAGCCATTCACAACCATAGGTGTGAATGCTGTCCTGCCTGCCTGCTTTAGCACCTGCTGTGCCCTCTGTCTGAAATGCTGTTCCCTTCAAAACTCACTTCAAACTGTCACCTTCTTTATAAGGCCTTCCCCAGCCGCTCCAGGCAGTTAGTAGTCCCTGAGGGAATGAGCCCAGCCAGGCCCTGTGCTTGGCTAGAAGTATAAAAGAGGAGAAACATCCGTATCTGGTTAGAGACCTACCCAAACTAGAGTTTCCAAAGAACCTCTTGCTCACAACTCTGTTTTATAAATTTTACTGTATAATATTTAAGATATATGAAAAACATGTAAAGAATAATAAAACCACCTCTTGTATCTACCACCCAGCTTAAGGAATAAAAATTAGTGAATACAAACAAAGTCTCCTGGGTACCCCAATCATACCCCTCCCTCCAATCCTCAGAGGTAAGCACTACCCTGAACTTGGTATTTATCACTTCTGTGCATTTCTTCATACTTTCACTACATAGGATCGTACCCCCCAAACAATGTACAGCATTGTTTTGCATGTTTTAAAATTTTCATAATTTTAACACTTTTCCTATTAATACAACGATTTGCTTTTATGTCCATCTCCTCCCACAGACTGGGACCCCCTGTGGGCAGTGCTCACATCCTGTTAATCTCTCCCTCACAGCACCTAACCCAAGCCCTGGCACGGAGTGCAGGCTTCATACGTGCTTGTTGAAAATGGAAAAGACAAGAAACACCGAGGGTAAGGTCTTCACCCACGAGACCCAAGAAGGGAGGACGGAGGGGTGCAGGGGCTTCCCTGGTGGAGCCCACCTACACGGCACTTTTCTGCAGGCGCACAGCACCCAAGCAGGACCCCACGGGCCAGCTGGTGGGACGCGTCAGCGTTACTGTGAGGAGCAGCACCCACAGCCCTGCACCCAGCACATAGCGGGTCTCTGCTGCACGGGTTTGGTGAATGAATGACCACTTCTGCATGGCAGAAAACGGAGAGGCTAGAACAACTAAGTGTGACTGCTCCAGAGGGGACTCAATTCCGGGCCTAACAGAGCCACAGAGTGTTCACTCATCAAGGACCAATATCTTCTTTCGCTCAGCCCCGGCCCCACCCTGACTTTCAACTCACTAAATAATACAGCCCCATATGGCTTCTGGGATCTTTGGAGGAAACCCAGTGGGTGTCATACAAATGAGAAAATGCTTAAGTACACAGGGGTGGGGCAGGGGAAGGGAAGACAGTTTATGTGGCCACCATGAGAACAGGCTGATTTTGAGAGTACAAGGAACACCAGGCTTCCGAATAAAAGGCAGGATGCAGCCTTGGTAGATGCTCTTTTCATGAATTAAGATGTGTCCTTTGACCTTTGAATTTTCTGCCAGCCTGAAGTGCATCTGCAAGTGGAATTTAACAAGAGCCAGGGTTGAGAAAATAAGTCCCAATTCTGGCCCTGACCAGCTCTGCAGCTGTGCAGCAAATCACTTAACCTCTCTGGGCTTCAATTTTCTAAAAAAATTATGCACTCTATAAACTCACTTGGAGACAGGCCTACCGTGAGCTTGGCCTGTGGATCTAAAACAGAAAATGGCCCAGTCCTGGGCTTGACAGTGTTTAGTGGAACAAGGCCAAAGCATAAACACAAAGTACTCTACAGATGGAAGGTAGCGTTATTATACTTTATTTTCTATCACATAAGCCCCTTTCTGGCTTTTTTTTCCCTCTTCCTTCCTTCCTTTTTTTTTTTAAAGATTCAAGATGTGGTGCTTGGTCAATGCTAAGTAGAACAGAGAGAGCCAGGAAGCTCATCTTTAATTCAGCGCTGACAATACTCAGCTCAGCTCAAACTTGGCAAAAATGCTTTCTTCCCGCACATCTATTCATAGATGTCTGTTCCTAGAGTTAACGCTCAATTATTCACCCTAACAGAGGAATTGTCCTATCCCTGAGAATAGCATAGGGGGTGGGGGGCTGGGAAGCAGGAGGGGCAGAGAAGAACAGGGACAGACCTAGAAAAGACCCCACCCACCGCCCAAAGAGCAGCCACACCCCTCGGGGAGGGCTGGAAGGCATTCATAATTTCTTCTGTATAGGTCTAGGAGAGTGTGGTTCATGGCGGCTATTATACTCAAGAACTGCTTGACATTTGGGGCTAGATGATGAAAAAAATTTAAAAAAAAGAATTGCTCCCTGTCTGCTATTGGGCCTATCAGTATTGGGCCTATCATGTACGTGTGTGTAGAGACGGGGTCTCCAACTCCTGGCCTCAAGCGATCCTCTTACCTGAGCCTCCCACTCCCATGTGGTCAGCAGGGAGGAGATAGACGCTCAGCTTCAACCTCGTCAGGACATCTCAGGACCCCTGTCCCACAGGGAAGAAGGGAGGCTCAGACAAGTGACATGACACACCAGAGCCACAGAGCTGGTAACACAATGCAGAGGCAAAGATCATGTGGGCCAAGTGCCCCAGGAGCAGATGAAACCAACACTCTCAGGTGATTAAAATCTTGGAGCTGCCATAGGTTGCAACTCCTCCTGAGTTCCACACCTTTTACCAGAACTGCTTCACACCTGATGGGCCGCCCTCGACAACTTGCTGGTTTGAACTAAATCTCCCGCAAGGTTCTGATGAGGATGAAATGAGATGACGTATGCCTGGCAGAAACCTCTACCATCAGTGTATTCACCTTGTGTTTGATTCCTTCATGTTCTTCCTCTGACCCTCAAAACTGCGAGGACAAGAACCTGCACGACTTGGCTCAGTGAGCCCAGGGCCCAGCTCAGCAAGCAGCTGAAGGTTCAGCCTTCATTCATTCATCCCAGCAGCATGACCTGCTGTTGCCACAGAGCTCAGATGTGGGGTAAGGGCCAAAGGGCAAGCCTCGGGATTTTGTGGACACTCAATAAACACCTATTTGAGATGCTGAGATGTGTCCCCCTTTTGTATTTAATCACAGAAACACAAATATACACACATAAAAATGATGGATCCTGGGGTGTGAAATAGATATTTAAAAAGAGGCCAATTTCAACTGTTCACCCAAAGCAGAAAATTAATCCATACGCTCGTTCATCAAACATACGTTTGGTACCTACCTACCAGACACCTTTCGACATTTTGTGCCTCCCTTTAAAAAATGGCTTCAGGAGCTTTGAATCAGGATCCTTCCAAAACACAGGCAAAGATGACAAGTGGGCTGCATCACAGACACAGAACTCGAGAGAAAACGGCATTTTAAATACCACAGAGACTGTCTGGAAATCTGCAATCCCATAAACGGTTACAGCTAAGCCACCGCTGAGGCGCCTTTGTCTGCTCCTTACAAGGCGGATGCACCCATTTCTGCTTGGCCCTGCATCCCAGCCACAGTGCACAAGTGGGGGGCAGGGTCTGAGAAGTGGTCCAGTAGTCCCTCTCCCACAGAGAGGTCAGATGCACCCTCTCTTCCTGGATGGGCAGGGGGCAGGAGCCGGGGGAAGACTCAGGTGTTTGCACACGTGAGGCCACTCATCTTCCACTGAGAACACACTGGACAGCAGCAGCTCCCTCCCTCTTAACCGAAGTGCATTTTTGCTTTGGAATTTACACGATGTCCCCAAACAGAAAACACCTGGCCATCATTCATCAGTAGCTCTTGTTCTTCTTACATTTTCCTGAAAATAATTTCTTTAGGACTTGAATAGAGTTACTGGTATTGGGGGTCTTTAGGTTCCTTAATTCCATCAGCTGCTCACTGGGAAGAAGTGATGAGGTTCTAGAAAAATCTCATGACCTCTCTCTGATCCCAGGTTTCCTCATTTATAAAATGGCATTCATAATTTCTTCTGTATAGGTCTAGGAGAGTGTGGTTCATGGTGGCTATTATATTCAAGAATTGCCTGACATTTGGGGCTAGATGATGAAAAAAATTTAAAAAAAAAAAAAGGAAAGAAAAGAATTGCTCCCTGTCTGCTATTGGGCCTATCAGTATTTTTTTTTTAATTATTTTTTTAGAGACAGCATCTCACTCTGTGACTCAGGCTGTAGTGCAGTTGTGTGATCATAGCCCACAGCAATCTTGAACTCAAGCGATCCTCCTGCCTCAGCCTTCCAAGTAGCTGGGACTACAGATGTGCGCCACCATGCCCCACTAATTTTTTTTCTTGTGTGTGTACGTGTGTGTGTTTACGTGTGTGTAGAGATGGGGTCTTGAACTTCTGGCCTCAAGTGATCCTCTTACCTGAGCCTCCCAAATTGCCAGGAATACAGGTGTGAGCCACTGCACCCAGCCACCTGTCTATATTTTACCTCGGGGATGCCTGGGCCTAAGTTTTATTAATTCATCTGTTTTGTCGTACATCGTTTATGAAGTGATCTAAACTTTGGTTTTCTTTCCTTCCCTGAAAACAGTAGGGTACCAGGTTTCTTAGAAAAGAAGAAAAGAGAGGAGAGGAGAGAAGAGCAGAGAGGAAAAGAGAAGAGAGGAGAGGAGGTTTTCTTCCAGGAAAAGTAACAAAAGCACAATACAGAAAAATGTGCAAGAGAGGGAAAAGGAAAGAAAATCATCCATGTTCTCATCCCCTAACACAGCCTCTGACAGCATTTCGGTGTATTTCCTTGAAGTCCTGTTTCCTATAAATGACGGACGGCTTTCCTAAGTCTCCTCACAGTCTCCATGGCCCTGACGGGGCCATGTAATATTTCACTGTGTGGCTGCAGCACAACTGATTTAAGTGTGTGATGGCTGTCAGACACTTAGGTTATTTCCAATTTGTTTTCTTATTGTAAAAAGCTGAGCTAAAGATCTTTGTGCAACATTTTGTCCATATTTTTTATTGTTTCCTTAGGACAGATTCCCAAAAGTGGGTTCATTGGGTCAAAGGTTATGAAGATCTTCATGTCCCTTGACATCAGTTGCCACAGTTGCCCAGAAGGGTCATTCAGGAACCCGGTCGGCCACCAGCAAGAAGACACATGCGGCTTCACAGGGGCTGGGGGTCAACACACCTTTCACAGGCATCGTGGAGTGGGGTCAGGCACACCTGTTGGGTTTTCTCTAGAGTGTGCGCTCATGGAACATTCTGGTCTCTGCACATTGGCATGGGCAATCTCAGGCACTTTTCAACTCTCCTTGCTGAAGGGGAGCTCCTTAGTAAGTTATAGAATAAGCCCCAAGGTGGAACCAAATACTCCCTCCTTTCTCCCCCAACAGTTATTTAGGGATAATGGAGGAACAAAAGATCAGGTTCCTCTTCTTTTGGTTTTAAATGTCCGAGGTCTGGAGACAAAGATGAGTTTATCTGGAAAGAGGCATTTTCCAACCACAAGCCCAATCACAGGGGAGAGGGGGTCAGGAAAGGGGTGGGGGACATTCAAAGGTCATAGCTAGTTTATTATTCCTCCTTTGCTTCCAGACAGTTCCACCTGGAGGCAGGGCTTCAAGGACGATGGAGTCAAATCCAAAGGTGGAGGTGGGTGGGGGGTCCCCCATGGGCTCAGGCGGCCGAAGCCTTTCCAGATCAACTCCAGGATGGGGCATTCAACCACAGGCTTGAGACATGCAGGAACAGTGACAAAGTTGTCAAAGGCCTAAATCTGGAGCTGCTGTGACCACAGAGACTTGGCTTTTATTTAAAAAAACAACAACAACCTACCAGGTGTTGTGGCATATGCCTGTAAACCCAGCTGCTCAGGAGGCTGAGGCAGGAGGCTCCCTTAAGCCCAGGAGTTCGAAGCTAACCTGGGCAATACAGTGAGACCCTATCTTTAATTAATTAATTAATTAACTGGATCAGGCCTCACTAGGCCAAGAGAAGTTATCTCCTTCCTGCCCACTGGGTCTTATGAAACCCACCACTGAGTACCAGGACAACTTTGTACACTCTGAAGATGTCCTCAATGCATCACAACATACAATGGGCTCACATCCCACCCTAATTTTTTTCATCTTTTTTCTACACAATAAAAAATTGTATAGTAACATCAAGTCAATGTATGATGTAAACAGCAGTGGACAATATAAAGTACAATGTACAACACACACACACAAAAAAACAAATGCAAATAGATACAATAGGTAAAACACAATTTTGAGTGAAAAAAAAAAAGCACTGTGGTCCTTGGCCATGAGGGTTGCTGAGACGCCCGTCGTTATGAGATATCCACTTAGAAACCACCCCTCTCCTAGTGGCGTCTAGCAGGAGCCGTGTCTGCTCTTGGGTAAACAACTCCATTCAGAGACTTTTCCAGGTATGTTTGACGTTCACTCACAGGAGGTAGTGAACACAGTAGATGGGCACTGGGGCTGGCCTGGGACATCCGAGTTCCAGCTCTGCTTCTTATTAGACTCTAAGTTTTCCCAGTTTCCTCATCTGTAAAGTCAGGATATTACCTGCCTCACAGAGTTACCGTGACGGTAAGAAATAAGAAACAAAATACACAAAGTACATGGCACGTGGTCCACGTGCCATAAGCGAAAGTTATGATTACTATAAAGGAGACCAAAAATTAAGAAAGCAACCCCAAAAGTCACAGAAACCCACCACATGATGTTTATGGGAACCCTGCTAAGAGCGGCTTTTTGTCTGGGCTGTATCTGCCTGCACAAGAGGTCAGGACATGTCACCTCGCTCCCTGGCTCCTGCTCTCCCGAGAATAAACCTGCTGGTCTGTCCCTCGTGGTGTCTGATGACTCTCCCTGCTATCCCACCTCCAAACCTGCCAAGGAAGCTTTTCTGGTTCCTGAGTGAGAAGAATGGGCCTCGAGGGCTGGGCTTGGGTTAGCCTAAGGAAACAAACCCACGCTCCTTCCTCTGTAAGCTGCTCAGGCCTCTTAGGGATGTGTGTGGGGTGGCCGTGGGACATGTGGTATTCATTCCCCACATGGATCCATCCCAGGGCCTAGCACACAGTAGGTGCTCACTTAATGACTGCTGTTGAATGGCAGGGTGGATCTTACTCCTTCCTCCCTCGTGAACTGAAAACTTGGGTGCTAGGAAGTCATGTTCAGGAATGACTGTAAAATACCACTTTTCAGAATACTCAGAAATCTCTATTTGGTTCTTTCGTTTGAAAGCCTGTTTGATCTGTCTGCACGCCGGCTGGTCCCCGCTGCCCCGGGAGCACAGGGCAGTTCACAAAACCAGAGTTCAGGGGAGCAAAGCAGACATTTTAGGAAGTGATTGCCCGAGTTTCACTTTCATGTCGTCTTCTGCATTCTACTTCAACTCTGGTTTTGAACAAAGCTGGGCCTGCAGAGACTTCCTTTAGTCTACACTCTCCACGCCCTGGGTCCTGAGGCTGTGTGGACTGGGAACTCGAATCACTCAGCACCTATTAGACGCCAGACCCTACACCAGGCACATTCAGACCTTTTCCGACTTAAGAGACAAAACAAGCTAGAAAACAGGCACTGAGATGCTAGGGAAGGTTATACGATGTACAAAAGACCCCACCGTTAGGGAGTCGGGTGTGACCCAAGACCCGGCTCCAAGGTCCAAGCTTCTCACTCCACCTTCCCGCGGTCCTTTTCCAAAGATGCCAGCCACCACAGTTGCAGAGCTTTCCGTTTGGCACGAAGCTACGTCAGCAGTTTGAAAACATCTTAAAGAAATGCCCCTCACAACAAATGCATATCCTATCTCTGCCAGAACGATGGCCCTGGCCCAAAATTAGCACTGGACAAATCGTACAGCTCTCACTCCCCTCACCTCACCCCCACGCCCCCGCCTTTGCATATGAGAAGGCAGAGTTCGGGGAGAGTTTCTTCTGCTAAAGGCCATGCCAGGTGCTTTTATACACATTATCCCACTCAATCCTCCAAACACCCCAGGGACGCAGGTAATATCAGCCCAGCTGCGCCAATTCTGGTTCAGCAAGGTGATGTGATTTGCTCAAGGTCACAGGGCGCTGAGAGGCGGGGCCTGGGCGCCTTCAGCTCTGCAATGCCACAGGATTTGCTGAGTAGGCACTGGGTAGAAATTCCAAAGAGCTCAAAGTGGCCAGACAGAGCCAGAGGCAGGAGGTGCTGTTAGGCGGATGAGGAAAGGATGGAGCTTTCCTTCCTCCAGCTGCCCATGCCCTTCCCATCCCATCCTCAATTCCTCTGCGTGACTCTGCCCTCACAGTCCTCTCCTTCCCTCACCACATGATTTTGGTGTGGGAGGCGGAGAGGCTGGAGAGAGGGTTAGTCCCCGGCGGGCTGTGTATTGATTCCAAAGCTGTCACTTTTCCCATGTTAGGCCTTCTTTTCCACTGCGGATTTAAGGACTTAGTCCCTGCCAAAGGAAGGGGAAGGGCAGAGGTTCGCTTCGAGCTGGGGAAGGACTCCAGCCCTCAGCATCCTCCGGGTGCGAACAGGCAGGCACTGTGGAGCGGCAGGAAAAGCCAGCCTGGGAGACAGCAGACTAGTGTGCCACTCCTGACTCTGCCTCCTGGGCAAGATGCTTCCCCCTCTGGGTCCCAGTTCCTTCATCTGTTTAAATTAGAGGACTCGATGCTTAAGCCTGAAACTCTAGGCATGAGGTTCCTGCTCAGTCCCCCCAGACCTCGATCACGTGAGAGAAAGCTGTGCAGTTCATACCACTCCCCTCATCCCTCCCTGTCACCAGCCCTGCCTCAGCAGGCACCTGGGCCCTGCTGGGCTTATTAAGCACCTGCTGGCAGATAAAGGTGGTCTCTCTCCTCTACCGCCCATGGTGCTCCCACTGTCACCTGTACTGAAGTCTACCCTAGGCCTTTGATGTTCTGTCACGTGTTTTTCGCATCTGCCCCTTCTGCTAAGCTGCCTCGGGAACCTCAGGGGCATGTTCAGATCTGCATCTTGGCATCAGCCCTGAATGAATGAGGGGGAGGGGGTCAGAGGAGAGGATCTCCTCGCCCACCCTGCTCAAAGTGTGCTCCACGAACCAGGGGCGTCACCCACCCAGGCCCACTCGGAATCTGCAACTCCTCCACCTCCTCCATCCCTTGGCTTTTACCACCTAGAAGCCTCCCAAATTCGGGGCCTTAGCAGGACTCACTAAAATGTAGCCCATCATGACCCAGAGATTCACCTTAGGAACTTTCTGGAAGCCTCCCACTGACTCCTCATAAGGAGGATCTGAAATGTGCAGCCCCCAGGGGGCTTCCTGGCACATGTTACTCACTGGGTCGCTTTCAGAAACCCAGAGGCATGTCCTCTTCCCTGGGACTTGGCGACCCTCACCCTCCCCTGACTCCCCAACCGCAAATGAGTGACCACGCGCCTGCCCACCCCGGGCAGCAGAGGCTGACAGACCGGCTGCCCACCCACCCCCATGGGTCCTGTCCACGCTCAGAAAGTGCTCTTCCCTCGTGTTTCTACCCTTGACATTTATTCAACTTGGAAAGAAAAGGAACCTTTCCAAAACACGTTTTCAGTTTCTTAATAAACCCCGCAATTTCTTTAATGATTTCAGATTATCTTAAATATTTATAAAAATCACTCTCAGCAACACTTCTTTAAGCAAACCTCCTCGTCGACTTCGATTATTTATATATTTATGAACATGATGTTCAAGGACCAGATGGCAGCAAGTAAGTCTTCAAAAAGGAGAAAAAAAAAAAATCAATGGGACAGAATGTAAACTCGATGACTCCCCCATTTACTCTTTCTGACGAGCTCTGGTACAATTATCTTTCCATTCAGGGGAAGCGCCATACAACCCCCAGTCAACAATTGGATTAAAATAGCGCACTTGGACTTGAGAAAGCTTGGAGGCTCCAACTTCAATCTAGGAATAACCTGCCAGACAAAGGCTTAATTCCCAAGGGGAACTGGAGCTCTGTTGGGGGAACAGGACAACGGGACCAGTGGAGGGACAGAAGGAGCATGGTGGGAGGCAGGCGTGTGCTGAGGACCTACTGTGTGCCATGCACTCTGCTGGGAGGCTTTCCACAGGACCTCAGACTTGAGTGTTGCAACAGTACTTCCAGGTGGCAACTATTATTCCTCATTTGAAAGATGAAGGCCCAAAGAGAGAGGAAATATCTTGCCCAAGGTCACAGAGCTAGTAAACGGCAGAGCCAGGCTGTGGACCCAGGCAGTCTGGCCCCAAAACCCTCACTGCTTCTAAAAGTAGAAAAGGGTAAGAGGAAAAAAATAACTGTTCTTACTCTGATGCATCCTAGGCTACAAAGTTATCTTTCTTTCAACCTGGTGAGGCCAATCACCCCTTTTAAGACTATCAAAGTCTTAATTCCCAAAGTTCTAACACAGCCACGGGAGCACTGTCCCTTTGAGACCCTAGGGAAAGAGGAAAGCCTCAGCTGAGAGGAGTCCACACGGCAGTTATGAGACGTGAAATGAGTGTCACAGGCACAATGAGTTGACCTTACAAGATGGTGGGGCAGGGAGGCCCCTTTACCCCCAGATATGCTTGAAAAACAAGATGACAGCCAGGCGCAGTGGCTCACGCCTGTAATCCTAGCACTCTGGGAGGCCGAGGCAGGTGGATCGTTTGTGCTCAGGAGTTCGAGACCAGCCTGAGCGAGAGCGAGACCCCGTCTCTA
>NW_012147886.1:158113-256602 GCF_000956105.1 Propithecus coquereli | reverse complement strand
CGAGAGCGAGACCCCGTCTCTATTAAAAATATAAGGAAATTAGCTGGATAACTAAAAATATATATAAAAAATTAGCCAGGCATGGTGCACATGCCTGTTGTCCCAGCTACTTGGGAGGCTGAGGCAGAAGGATTGCTTGAGCCCAGGAGCTTGAGGTTGCTGTGAGCCAGGCTGACGCCATGGCACTCTAGTCCAGGCAACAGAGCAAGACTCTGTCTCAAAAAAAAAAAAAAGAAAAGAAAAGAAAAAAACAAGATGACAACAAGTATGTCTTCAGCAGGCCTTTATCAAATGTCCCTTTTAGGCAGGGGCAAAAAGAATAAAATGAGCCCTTTCCTTCCCTTGTACCCCCAATTTACTTCTTTCAAGAAGCTCCAATTCAAGTTAAAAGAGACATGGTTCTGGCCTTTGAAATGCCTATATTCTCGCCAAGGAAACAGCAATTATCACTATTATTGAAGAGGATAATAATAATCACTGACGGTGGTCACCATTTTCTGGTTGCATAACAGGAAACAGGGCCCACGCTAAGGGCTTTGTTTACACTACTGCAATGACCAACACAACCCCAGGACACATTTGCCCCATTTTACAGATGAGAACACTGAGGCTCTGAGAGGTGAAGAAACTTGGTCACATGCATGTGAACAGTGAGAAAGAAAACTGAGGTTGAATTTGGATGTTACTCTCCTACTGAGGAACCCTGTGAGACAGATGGGGGTGGGGATTATTTTGCCTGTCTGTGGATGAGGAAAAGCCAGTTCCGAGAGGGTAGTAACCTCTCTCAGGCTGCATGGCCAGTGGGTAAAGTGTACTAATTTTAAATCTGAGTTTTCACCTATACAACACTGCCTACAATGCTCCCTGGAGGACCGTTTTGCTGAAGACAGCCAAGTCCCAGACCGCCAAAGCCACATGAATGATGGTCTCTTCAATCAAAGAGATGGCAGTAATGCTGAGCACAAGTGAGGCCACAACTTCCCGGCGCTGGCGTCCCTCGGCATCCTTCCTGAACATCGGTCTCTGGATCCTGGTGTAAGAGCTGTCTGGGACTGGGATTCCTCGCAGGGAGGAACCACCAGAGAACAATTTCAAGGTCACCTACGGGCCAGTGTGCTGATCTTGAGGTGGAAACAGAATGTACACCCACACAGAGCAAAGCGGAACCCATCCTCTTCTGTTCATTCTGTCAGAAAATGTACTGAGTTTCTGACATGTGCCAGGCAGCCTGTCAGGTGCCAGGGGAAGCACGGAGATCGTTCAGAAAGGAGCAGGGTCTGAGCTTTGTAGGCTGAGACTTAGGTGAGGACCCTGAATCTGCCCCTTCCTGGCTGAGGGTCTTGTGCCAAATTCCTGGACTCTAAGTCTCGGTAAAATGAGAATAGTATCTCCCCTTTGCAGGTAATGGTGGCTCCTCCATGAGTTAAAAACGAACCTGCACATGCTCACACTGCAGCCTGTCACTGCACAGAGGTGCCTGCTGTTGCCTGTTAAAAATAGGAGTAGCTCTCAGACTCCTGCCCTCCGGAGGTGGGGGAGCAGTGTACCCACATAGCTAAGGACCCTAAGAGAGGTACACAGAAGACTTTGGGAGCTGAGAAAGGAGGAGAAGGGATGGCTGTCACAGAAAGCAAAATTCCTTGAAAATTTCCCAAAACGAACTGCAGAAACACATACTGGGCCTTTATCTGAAAGCCATTTCCAAGTTTCCCTGTACATGAACCCATTCTAACCTCTTTCATCACACACTTTGCCTCTCCCCATGCTGAAAGCCCAAAAAGGATCTAGAGAGTGCAAATTATAACGCACCTCCCCAGAAGGAAAATTCAGGCCAGCTGACCACTCCTGCATGCCCACCAAGGTCGCAGACCCACCTCTTCCCGCCTTCCTCCACATTACAGGAACGCCCCAGGCCTGGGAAACCATTTCAGCCCCAGCCAGTCATCTGGCCCTGACAATCAAAACGCTACCTCTCCGTTTTAGTTCCCTCAATGCACTCTTTCAAGAATGGGAGAGTCTCAAAGTCAGGGTTTAAGTTCCTTTTCACAGGGAGTCAGTATTTTCACAAGATTGTTCTCCTGGGGCAAGGGGTGGAGTCCATCAAGCCCAGGTGGCAAATGTGGCTTTCTGGGGATGGTGAATGGATGTCACAGAGCAAGGAAGCAAAAATGTGGAAGCACATCAGCTCACTTCTCAAAATTCACCACCCACCCGTTCATTTCACAGATATCTATGGAGCGCCTCCCGCGTGCTCCAGGCACCCCTTCTAGGTGCTGGCGATGTAGAAATTCAAGGTGACTGGCAATGACACTTTCCATCACTGCACACCCGCCAAGCCAGGAAATCCATGCTCATTTTCTCAAGGCCCCATTCACGACAGCCCATTTTACAGACAGGAGCCTCAGACTCAGAGAGGGTATGTGGCTTGCCCAAGGTCACACAGCTAGTAAAGAGCAGGGTCAGGAATTAAACATAGGTGCAAAATCCACGTGACACACCCCCTCAGAGTCTCCTTCCCACTCAATTCCTCCCCGCCCCTCCATTTCTTGCAGCAGGGGGGGAAGCAAAGACACCCAGGGTGGGGGAAGGGGGGTGGGGGGCGCCCCAGTAAAGGAAGTCCTCGGTTCCTCTTTCCTCCTGTCCCCAGCACAGGACTCAGGTTTCAAAGGACACACAGGTTCCTTCCAGACCCACTATGTGTGTACACGGGAAAGCCCTGCAGGCTGCAAGGGCATCCACCCGTTAACACTGAACTTCCATTTGAAATGAAAGATGATTAAAAGATAAAGGGCAGGCAAAGAGGAAGTGCTCTTTAAACACAGGCGGGTGGCTACCCCAGGAGGAAGTCTTGAGGCCAGTGGAGTCTTTTTCACCCCTTCTAGTTCCTCAATTCTACAGCGACTGGCCTTCCCAATCCCTGCTGGAAGTTAGCCGGGGGCTGCACTGAGCCGGGGTCAGTCCCTGTGCCCTCACCTGGCTCGCAGCAAGGGCCTGCCCAGGGGCAGCCACCCCACCAGAGCGCCCCCTGCCTCGGGGCGCAGGACGCGCCGGCTGCGCCGGGCACCCTGCGCGCTCCCCGCAGCTGGGTGGACCCGGGCGGCGGCCCCGCTGCGTGCTCCCCTCGCGTCCGCCCGCCGCCCCCAGCCCACCCGAGGTGCCTCCTCCGGCCCCCGCGCCGGCCACCCTGGCCAGCCTCGACGCCCCCGCCCTGCGGCGCGCCCTCTGCGCCCGCTGCGGCGCCCGGCCGGCACGGCCCGGATCGCAACCCCAGCTCTCCCCGCGCCCATCACGCGCGCGCCCCGCACCCCGCGCCCTCCCCGGGCGCACCTCGGCTGCAGGGGCGCGCGCGCGGGCGGCCGGGCGGCCGGGCGGAGGCGCCGGCGGAGCCCCGGCACGTACCTGGCGGCCGGGCGGCCGGGCGAGGGGAGCGCGGGCGCGGGAGCGCAGGAGCCTCGGAGCCTCCGGTGCCGCCGCCGCCGCCGCCGCCGTTTCCGGGTTGGCGGGTCTCACGTCACCGCCACAGGTTTGCGAGCTGCCCCCGCCGCGGCGGCAGCAGCAGCAGCAGCGGCCCGCCGAGCGCCAGGCGAGAAATAACTATAAAAGGAAGAGGCGCAGCGAGGAGGAAGAGGAAGCGCCGTTTACCTTCGAGAAGCCGAGCCGCCGGCGCTCGCACAAAAGGAGGACGCTCGCCTCGCGGACGCGCCTCCCCCCGCGCCCCGTCCCCGCCGCATCGCGGGGGCCCCGCGTCAGCGCGCGCCGCGCCCCGGGACCGCCCCGCGCCGGCCCCCAACCCAAAACCCGCGGCCGGGGCGCCGGCGCCCGTCTGGTGGTGCCCACCCGAGCCGGGGAGCGGAGGCCCCCGGGCTGTGGTGACCTTGGGCAAGTCACAGCAGGCCGGCCAAGGCTGCGTGGGGCGCGCCGGGGGTGGGGAGCCGTCGCCCTCCTGGTGTGGAGGGGGAAATCCGGTTAAAAACGGCTCTGGGAGGCGCAGGGTGGCCCCCAAGGTCACAGCCGCCAGCCAGGGCTCCAGCTCGAACCCGAGTCTCCCGACCGTCAGGTCGACCAGCTTCCTGTCCCCGGGTCCGCTTCCCCTTCGGCTGGACTTAGGGATGATGACAGTCCCTGCCCGGCTCACCTCGCAGGGGTCAGTAAGAGGATGTGCTGTGGAAGCATCCATTCAGCCCTTCTGCAGATATTTATTGGACCTACTACGGGCTGTTCCAGGCCACAGCTGGGAACCACAACAAAACCCCTGCCTGGGAGGGGCAGGGGGGACAGACTCTAAAATATCTGGCGGATCTGGTGATGCCAGGAGGAAAAATAGAACGGGATGGGGACAGAGAGTGCGGCTGTCTATGCTACCCTGAGTGGCTCTCCAAGGACTTTTAATTTAGTACAGAAATCCCTGGATAAAGATCTCCCCACTCTAATTCCAGTTTCTGATATTATGGGAGACCCCATCTCTCCCCTACTCTAGAATGGCAAAGACCGCGTTTTTCTTCATGTAACAGGACGTGCCTAGGAAACTGATATTCTTCCCTCTGCCTTGCTCCCCCGGCCCTCAAGCACATCCTATCATTATCTTGAAATTCAGCCACATTTCTCAGGAATATAGACAATGTTCTCTAAAATCGTCTTTCCTCTGTCCTCTCGCGGGGCATCAAAAGGGTTACATCAAAAGTTTTCATTGCCTTTCCACCCTCCACCTCCAGCTGTGGGGGCTGCTGGGTGTGCCCAAATCATAGTGAGTGCTGAGTTACCTGGTTCCAATCCAGTGGTTTCTTTAACAAAGGTGACTTGAGCCCTTTTTCTTGACCAGGCCAGGTGCTAGGAGCTGGGGGCATTGAAATGATGCGATTTCAACAGGACTCCCTGAGCTGGCTCAAAGTTTGTGTGAGCATCAGTGCCCCAACCCCTAAAGGTGAGAAACTGGTGCCCACCTTGCAGTGGGCAGCGAGAAGTAGGTTGGAAACAGCTGGGTCCTGAACTGTGAAGCAGGAAAATGATTTGGAATCAGAGCTGAGCCGCTTACGAAATGGGCATTAATAATTCTGAGCATTTATGAAGTGCTAACCAGGTACCAAACACTGTGCCCATATCACTTTATCCTCAAACAGCCCCATGAGGCAGGTTTAGCATGCTCAGTATCATATATGAAGATACTGAAGCCAGAAGAGAGTTGGAATTTGCCTAAGGTCATACTAATTAGACCTGGGTGTTGTCTGACTCAAAGCCCAATCATTTAGCTGCTCTGAGCCTCAGTTTGTTCATCTGTGAAATGGAATGGGCAATAATGACTTCATTAGGTTGTGGTGGGGATTAAATGAAATAGCACATGTGTAGCACCTAGCACCAGTAGGACCCAGGAGAAAGCTACCACCATTGTTGTGATTATCACAATAATTGTTAAAGTTATGGAGTAAGGAACTTTCTGGCAAGCCTGGGAAACTTACAAATAGTTTTATGGGAATGTAACAGAGTGCAAATTCAAAGGGCTGGGAAGCATGAACGAATAGGTGAAGGCATAGGCAGAGGCTGGATCATGCTTAGCCTGCACTCCACTAAATTCTGAGATACGTGGGATGAGGAGTCCAACTCACATGTATGAGCCTCAGAGAGGAATGTCTCCATTCACTGGATTCAGTGAGGCTAGCAGGATGATCTTGGCTCATTCAATCAGATCTTTATAGATTTGACAAATTCAAGCAAATGGGACCCGAGGATAATGCCTGGGAAAACCTCTGGCAATTCTGCAATGACTTGCTGTGTTTCCTTGGGATATCAACCCTGACAACGGCAAGCAGAAGTCCAGCATCCTATAAAGAGCACTATTTTTGGAGTCAGAAGTCCTGCCTGCCCTTTCCAGCTATGCAATGCTAGGCAAGTCGTTTAACCTCTGACTCCTTTAATTTTCTTATCTGTAAAATGGGAATAATAATGTTATCTTCTGTTGTAGAGAGGACTATGAGAGATAATGAATTTTTAATGCTTTATACACTGCAAAGCAGCATGCACATTTTAGTTTCAATATTAGAATCCTGTTCTCTCATAGCACATGCAGTCCACACGTCTTTCAAGCAAAAATAGCTATTTCCTTCATATATGCAAAAGCCCCTCAAAAATATGCCTCCAAAATGTGTTTCCCTGCTGAGCGTTTGCAAGAGTGAATGCTATTATGTGTAGAAGGTAACAGGAGGCAGAAGTCAGGAGACATGGGGATTCGGTTTTTGTCCTGCTGGTTAGTATTTTGCCATTAAGCAACACCACACATCCCATTGTAATAAAAGCAAACTCAGTGGCATTCTGCTTACCTATTTTTCAGTCTTCCACACCTCTGGCTGTTCAGAACCAAGAGAGAGAAGGGATGAGTCTCAAACCAAGTCCACGCCTGCTAGGGGATTCCATCCCCTAACTGCAAGCGTGGTCAGCCCCTCTAGTCTGGGGAATCCCATTCAGTGAGGGGGAATGACTTCCCCTGACAGAGAGCCGGCCCTCAGGCTGGAGCAGGAATCCTCACCGAGACACACAGAACCCGGGGCTCCAAAGGCTGAGAAGTGAGTATGTCCAGGGGCCAGAAGGAGGGGAGGATGGAGAAGTAACTATTTAATACATATGGAATTTCTTTTTGGGGTGACCTAAATATTTGAGAATTATATCAAGCTGATGGTTTCACAACATAGTGAACGTATTAAATGCCACTGAATTGTTCACTTTAAAATAGTTAAGTATGTATTATGTGAATTTCCTGTGAATTTTTTAAAAAGAAAGAAAAACCTTGGGGGTGGGGAGCTAGTGAGCAGAAAGCACCTTTACTGTATTTTCAGTGTTTCCATACATCGACAGTAGGGCTACATAAATACACCAAAATGGCAGAATCACAGCACCTGGGTGCGGTAACGACTTGTAAGCAGCCGGCTTATAGAACTGATCTTTTAACAGTGGAAAGTAAAAGGAATCAGTATTAAATAGTGCAGTTTGGGTATTATTTTTCTTATTGTTGTAATTTAATTTGTGTTTCTGGAAAAGAGGGTAGCATAGTCAAAAGCTCAGGGTCAAGTTAGAGAGACTCGAATTCAAATCCTACCATTAGTTCTTATGAGCTGTAGGACCTTGCAAAGTATTTGGCCTCTCTGTGCCGGCTGTTTCCTCATCAAGTAAATGTGCTTATGATACATCATCATCATCATAGGATTATGGTGGGGACTGAGTGGGGCGGCAAAGGTAACATTTCACCTTATTAATTTCATGTATTGAGAGGCTTAATACATGGTAGTTATTGTGGTTGGCATTGTCTTTGTTGTTGTTGCTGTGTGGTATGCAAAATCCTTCAGAACATGAATCCATGGGGAAAATGAGCCAAGAGTTCTTGGGGGATGTCTCAGTTCGTTAGAGTGGCTATAACAAAGTACCACAGACAGGGCGCGGTGGCTCACACCTGTAATCCTAGCACTCTGGGAGGCTGAGGTGGGAGGATCACTTGAGCTCAGGAGTTTGAGACCAGCCTGAGCAAGAGCGAGACCCCGTCTCTACTAAAAATAGAAAAGTTAGCTGGGTGTGGTGGCGCATGCCTGTAGCCCCAGCTACTCAGGAGGCTGAGGCACGAGGATCCCTTGATCCCAGGAGTTTGAGGGTGCTGTGAGCTAGGCTGATGCCACAGCACTCTATCCCAGGTGACAGAGCGAGACTCTGTCTCAAAAAAAAAAAAACAAAACAGACTGAGTGGCTTATATACAACAGAAATTTCTTTCTTACAGTTCTGGAGGCTGGAAGTCTGAAATGAGAGTGCTAGCATGTTCGGGTTCTAGAGAGGGTCCTCTCCCGGTTGCAGATTTCTGACTTGCAGCTGTGTCCTCACGTGGCGGGAGAGAGACAGCTCTCTGGGATCTCTTTTAGAAGGGCACTAATTCCACTCACAAGGGCTCCATCCTCCTGACCTAATCACCTCCCAAAGTCCCCACCTCCTAATACCATCAACGTGGGGGTTAGGATTTCAATATACTAATTTTGTGGGGACACAAACATTCAGTCCGTAGCAGGGTAACTTAGAAACCACTCTTCGCAGTCTAGTGACTTGGAACTGCACATGCTCCAAATGCTAATGGAACCCTGAGAACATTTGCATGGGGTATTTAACTCATGTGCCTGGCACGCAGTACACGGTAGAGAGGAGTGATATGGTTGCAGCAGGTTCAGCTGCCTCCTCCCTCCGTCAGCTCCTCAGGGTGGACGCTTGGTCTTGTGAGAGAAGAGGATGCGTGGCATGTTACTGGTACGTTAGAAAGTGACAACTACCATCACAAGCAAGAGAGCAAACTAAAAACACTACAAACTCCCTGCGATGGTTTGTATCTAGCCCTTCATGATCTACCAAGGACCTAAATCTGCAAGAAAAGCTGGGAAACGTGACTTGTTTTAGAGACATTGCTGATAAATGGTTACATGTAGAGGAATTGTATAAATGGGTGAATTTGTGTTGTCCAGATAAACTCACTTTTGGGGGGTACCTCATTCCCCATTGAGGTGTTACTGGGATCCCATGTCAGCAGCTTGCCCAGTGAGACATCAAATGGCCCTCTGAGATAAGGGAAAGAAGTTTTCCCCCTCTGATCACACTGAAATAAAAGCACCTCCTAAATTTAATATGAGTCATTTCTCCCTACCCCGGTCCATAAGCACAGGCGTGTGCACACACATGCACACACACACGCCCACGTACAGACTCACACAGGAAGAGGATGGTTTTTATGTGAGTTACTTTTTCTAATTCTGAAAGTAATCTATGTTCATCGTAGAAAAATCGAGAGAGAAAAGTGTAAGAGAGAAAGCAAAACTCTCCCATAACTCTCTCTCCAGGGCCAGCCATTCTTTGTAAACATTTAACACGTTATCTCTTGCTCTTTTGAGAATATTTTTGGGTTTTTTTTCAGAGTCTCGCTCTGTTGCCCCGAGTAGAGTGCAGCGGCATCATCCTAGCTCACAGCAACCTCAAACTCCTGGGCTCAAGTGATCCCCCTTCCTCAGCCTCCTGAGTAGGTGGGACTACAGGTGCACACCACGACTCCCAGCTAATTTTTCTATTTTTAGTAGAGACAGAGTCTCACTCTTGTTCAGGCTGGTCTTGAACTCCTGAGCTCAAGTGATTCTCCTGCTTCGGCCTCCCAGAGTGCTGAGATTACAGGCGTGAGCCACAGCGCCTGGCCAAGAATGTGTTTTATTAATAATACAGTTGCAATCACATTATGTACACATATTGAATCCCAGTTCCTGATTCACTTAGAGGTGAGGATGTTAATGCCACATGTAATTTTTAAATAATGCACTGGGAGGCCACTGGCAGCCCAAACCCTGGGCAAGGAAGAGGGGAAGGAGCCTATGAGAGAGAAAAGTCTGTTTTCCTCTTCAGGGTAATTTCCTCCAGGGCAGAGACCGTGTCTCAGGCAGCACTGTAGTCCCAGCCCTTAGTGCTGCACTGGAAACATGGTAGATGTTAAGTAAGCATTTGATGAACTCATGACTGGATGGACAAATGGAGAACAGAATCAGAAGTCAATAAAAAAAGGGCCATTGGATCGTTTGAGCTCAGGAGTTCGAAACCAGCCTGAGCAAGAGCGAGACCCCGTCTCTACTAAAAATAGAAAGAAATTAATTGGACAACTAAAAATATATAGAAAAACTAGCCGGGCATGGTGGCGCATGCCTGTAGTCCCAGCTACTTGGGAGGCTGAGGCAGGAGGATCGCTTGAACCCAGCAGTTTGAGGTTGCTGTGAGCTAGAATGACGCCACGGCACTCTAGCCCGGGCAACACAGTGAGACTCTGTCTCAAAAAAAAAAAAAAAAAAGGGCCATCAACCTTGCCTGACAGGTCCAGTGCAGGAGTCCCTGAGCAGGATTCCTCTGCAGATGCTCACCCTTCATGCAGAGAAATCTACCAAGCTGAGAGTTTAATTTTGCAGCCATCTGGTTCCAGAGCCCAGCAGGAAGGTGCCAACATCAGTGTTTCTCAAACTTTGGTGTGCTCCAAGAATCACCCAGGGAACTTCTAGGAAAAAGTGGAGATTCTATGATACAAAGTCTGATTAGTAGCTCTAGGTTTGGGGTTGGGGGTGTCTTCCTTTTCCCATCAATTTTGTCCCTTCTGCCCCCAAACCAATGGTGGCTTTTGCTCTGAGAAACTGTGGCCTGGAGATTGTCTATGATCCTAGAGAAGTTGGAACTTGCTATTGTTTATTCATGGAGCCATCCAACGAGTATTTGGTAAACCCGCAACATGCCTCCGTGGGGCTGATACGAACAGAACAGTATGTGCAATTTGCTTGCCGGGAGTTCCCCAACTCGCTGGGGAGGTAAGTTGCGGCAGAAAATAAGAGGGAATAGCTCAGTTCAGAGCTCACCTGCTGCAACCCGCAGGACAGCTTAAGAACTGGGAGACGCCCACAGGCCTCTTGGGTTCCAAGGAGGTGGAGGGAGACCCAACATTCAGCAAACACCTACCAGAGGGGCAGCAACTGGCCACTGCGGGGAAAAGAGGCCCGTAGACAGTTTTCTTTGTATCAATACGGTGTCGGGAAGTTTTGAACATGCGAATACCTTTGGGCGCACATTCTTCAATTCTACCACAGGCTAGAAAATTCTCTTTTATTAGATGAAACTCCTGTCTGCGTAGGTTCCCAGTCGGTACCTCAAGCAGCTACCTATTCAAGTCCTACTCCGACAAGTTCAAAGCCAAATGGCAGGTGTCAGACTTGGAACCCAGGTGTGCCTGATGCTAAAGCCTGTTTCTTTCAACCTTGCCATTTTGTTACTCGAAGGGGAGCGAAGAGAGTATAAACAAGGTTTGGGTGGATGGGGAAGACTCCAGGCTGGGCAAAGTTGAAATAACCCCAGACTTGGTTACCGTTTATCACTTCCCTGCCCATGCCAGGCATTATTTCTAATTCAGGTGAGCAAGGTTTGCAAGTGAGGCAACAGCTTGGGAAGGTTAAGTCCTCTGCTCAGGTCCCACGGCTGGTAAGGGGCAGAATTGGGCCAAAAAATGTTAACTGTATTAATTATTTTGATTATTGAATTCAATCCTGCGTTGGGGCTCAGGGCACACCACCCCAGAATATGACTGTAGGAGACCGGAATACGCCACCCCAAAATATACTTGTTTGGCATATTTTGAGCTGGTTATTCTGAGAAACTGCAGACACAGGAGTAACTCTGAAAAACTGTCCTTTTGTAAAAGAAATTTACATCTATAAAGGAAACCTACATTAGTAAAGTATCTATCAGGAAGAAGGCTGCTCCAGACAACTTTTATTACCTGAGAAATTCTTTTTTTAGAGAGAGTCTGGCTATGTTGCCCAGGCTGGAGTGCAGTGGCTATTCACAGGCATGATCATAGCCCACTGTGGCCTCCAACTCCTGGCCTCAAGCAATCCTCCTAATTCAGCCTCTAAAGTAGCTGGGAATACTGGAGCTCTCCACTGAGAGGCTACAGACTTCTTATCTGCATAACAAGACAACTTTCCTTGCCACGCATTTCCTCCCATAACTTGTGTCAAAGCTCCCCCCCACACACACCAAACCCAACCCCTTTCTGTTAGCTCAGGATTCTGTATAAGCTTCAATCATCCAATCCTTCTTCAAGTCTCATGTCCTGTGGGACTCCCGTACTTAATTAAAATGGCTTTTCTCCTGTTAATCTGTCTTATGTCAGTTTAATCTGTAGCCCAGCCAAAGAACCTAGAAGGGTGAAAGGAAGCCATTTCTCCTCCCCTAACCTGGTATCACAGAGTTAGAATCATGTGAATTGGTACCATTGAATAGCCAAGGCACTTGGTCTTGAACCACTATTCTGAGTAAGACAATGGTTCTACTGATGTAGCTTTCTTCATAAATTTTGTTATTAAAGGCTTTGGGCAATTAACTGCATTCTGTGCAGTTTCTTCACATGCCACGAGGAGATTGGGTTGAAAGATTTCAAAGGTCCTCTTTAGCGCCAGCATTCTGTGAATTTTCTAGGACAGCAAACCATCAAGGCTAGGCAAGGAACATAAGTGAGTGAGATTCCCCAAATGCACGATAGGGAGCAGTGAGGACTGTGGCAAAGAGGAGACCTGGCCTGTCTTTAGGCATTCGCATTTGAACCTTTACAAAACGCTGTACTCACCGAACAACAGGTTTCTGCCTGCAGGTTGCAAATGTGTAGCCACTCAGAGTGATGTCCTCAAAGCATGGTCCTTGGACCGGCTACATCGCCCGGGAACTGGTTAGAAAAGCAAAACCTACTGACTCAGAAACTCTGAGGTGGGGCCCAGCAATCTGGGTTTTAACAAGTCCCCCAGGTGATTCTGATGCAGTTGAGGTTCGAAAGATGCTGACTTAGAGCAGGGGGTCTCAGCCCTGGCTGCATATTAGAAACCTCTGGGGAACTTGTTACACCGCCAGTACCTGGGCTCCCATCCAAGATTCTGATTTAAATTGGTTTTGGGTGGGACTCGGACTTCAGAAAGTCTCCATGTTCTGCAAGTGCTTTTAGTATGCAGCCGGGGGTGAGACACCTGATCCAGATTGCAGAGAGGCTCCATGTGGCCATGCGATTCCTCTCGGACTCTGTGTCTTCTTGCCAATGTTGCATTACTATTACTGGGAACACAGCATTGTAATCAAGCACACTGACTTCATTATAAAATATTTCATGCATCCAAAGAAGTGTAGGGATTAATATTACAAATGCTCCCGTACTCACCACTCACAATCTCACATCTTATTATTTGGCCATTGTTATGGGCCGAGTTGTGTCCAACTAAAATTCATATGTTGAAGTTCTAACCTGCAGTGCCTCAGAATGTGACTGCGTTTGGACACACAGAAGTTAGTGTCTGGCACATTGTAAGTGGTGCACAGACGTTTGTTAAATATGTCTGTACTTCTGCTACATAAACATACACCTATATGATATATGTGAAATGTTGTTTTCCATGTTTTTATTTATTTGTTTATTTTTTTAGAGACAGAGTCTCACTATGTTGCCCAGGTTGGATTCAAACTCCACTCCAGCCTCAGCCTCCCGAGTAGCTGGGACTACAGGTACACACCACTGTACCCGAACCCTTACATGTTTTTAGACGTTACATAAATAGTATCTTTGTACATATTCCTCTGTAACCTGGGTTTCGTTGTTGTTTGGTTCCAATGACATTTTTTGGGGTGTCTCATGCTGATAACACGACTTCCATTTATTCATTTAACTGCTGTAGAATCTCACCGTGTTTTTCCTGCTCTGTTCTCTCCACCCGGCCTGGGGCATGGAAGTCTTTCTCACCTGGAAAGCTGCCGCCCTCACCTTGGCCTTTTTCCCCCATGCCCACTCTCGCTGCTGGCAGGAAGCCTCCTTGGTCATTTGCTCTTTTCCTCCACATGTGGAAGGACGTTCCCTGCCCCTCCAAGGATGCTCCCCTGGCCATGCCCAGGCGAGATCTCTTGGTCTCCAGTCCTAAATACTCGATGAATGGCTTTCATGTGTTCCTGCTTTCTTGCCTGCTGTATTTTCATTTTCCATGGGATTGTGTTTCATAAGCTCAGCACTTCCTACATTTCAAAGGATTTCCACAGCCATTGTCTCTGGTGATTTCGCCTGACAATCTCTTGATGTCGATAAGGCAGCACTATTCTCTTCCATTTGCACATAAGGAAGTTGAATCACAGAAAGGTTGAGTGACTTGCGGAAGGTCACAGAGCAAGTTAAAGACAAATTTAGGACTAAAGCCCAGCAGTCCACACTCTCAATCAATCCCATGTTCTTTCAAACATTTTTATTATGAAAATAATTATATTTAATGCTTTTAACAACACTTTGGAATTCTATTGTTATTCCCATTTTACAGACGAGGAAACTGTTTTCCTGTAACATGATCCCAGAGCCACTGGCATGAGAATGCCCTGGAGTACCTGCTTAAAATGCAGATTCCCAGGTCTCGTCCCCTCATTTTCTTGTTCACTGGGTCTGAGTGGGCCCAGGAATCTGTAGGTTAGTGATGTGACCATTCCTGAGTGATTCCTATGCACACTGCAGTTTGAGGAACACAGCTCTAGAGCAAACCCTGCCCTCCCTCTGACCCAGTATTCCCTGTGCCAGGCAGCTCCCGCGCAGCTGGGCGAGGCCACCGCAGCTGCCAACTCTGAGGCAGGCGCATCAATCGTGAAGGCGAAGGTGGCAGAGGTCAAATGCTGGCAGGGCTGAGAAAGATGCCCAAACGTGGCTCGTGAGGCCATACATCACCTGCCTCGCATGGCCACAAACCTGGGCAGACTTCAGGCCTGAGGGGACAGAGATGGCGGGGATTCCAGGTGAGAGAATCTGGGCGATTGGAGTTGATCCAGAGAGAATCACAAGCCGTGTTTCTCAGGGCGTTGGGTTCTAGGAGCTCAGCAGCATCTGTCCTGTTGATTGTGCCTCTGCCCTGTGTAAATAGGTCACATCTATGGAACATAAGCTACCCCATCTCATTTAACAGTGGGCACTATTATCATTCCCATCTTACAAATGAAGAATCTGAGACACAGTCAGTGTAAATGACTGCCCCAGGGCACACAGCAGGCAACCGGATGCCTATACCTGTGCTCTCATCCACAATTTAATACTTCCTTGTTCTAAAAGTCATCTTTTAAATTTTATTTTTGTATATCCAACATAGTGCCTGGAACTCAGTAGGTGCTAAATAAACGAGCCAAATGAATGAATGAATGAGTTGAAATAAATTTTGCAGGCCCACTGATGTAAATGGACTCTAGCATAATCCCTCAAGCTGTGTTAAAAAAGGAGGGAGAGCCAGGTGCGGTGGTACACGCCTGTCATCCCAACTACTCAGGAGGCGGAAGGATCACTTGAACCTAGGAGTTCAAGAATAGCCTGGGCAACATAGCAAGACCCCATCTCAAAAATAAAAAGGTGGGGGGCAAGGATTTCTGAAAATAAGTTTAGGTAGTTATTTACCTCTTTTTTTTCTTGAAGTCTATTGGACCTGAACACACACACACACACACACACACACACACACACACACACACACACACAGAATTGAAGGTTGGAAGCATTCTGGTTATTTAGAATCCGACTTGCTTTGCTTTAATATTAATAGTTAAAGGTTTGGGAGATCGGATGTCACTTCACTCCCCAAATTCTCCAAGAGTCTAGTTTACTCATCAGTAAAATGGAGACAGTCGTAGCCCCCCTACCACGTGGGACTGTGGTGAAGACTCAGTGAGATAATGCGACCCAAGTGGTTAGTGCAGCGCATGGCACGTGAGAAGTTAACAATGACGCTAGTGATTGTTACTCTTCTTTTATTACCACTGCTTGTAGGGAAGAGCATGCACGTAAGAATCATTCTCGTGTCACACTCATGCAAAAGGAAAAGCTCTTATAGTTTTGGTTATAAATACAAATGAAGACGGTAGCAAATGGTATAGATAATTCCCAAAAGATTAATTCCACATACAGTTGTACAATTTGCATTTGCCTTTGACATGCATTATGATTTTTTCCAAAATATTGTAATTGTTTTTCATTTCCATTTATGGTTAAAGGTTGCTCCAACTACTATCAAACTATTCCTTGAGCATCCGCTTTGTTTGCATGATTAGAAACAGAGGGCCTGTAAAAGTGGCTAATAAAAAGAGCTTACACTTATATGGGGCTCTAGGGTTTACGTAGGGATTTTACACACGGATTTTACACACATTCTCTTTAATCCTCACCCAGCCCCGCACCCCGCCAAGCTGAGGCAGGTACTGTCGCTGCCATCTGATGAAAGGAAATGGAGTTACAGAGAGAGGGAGTGCCGTGCCCAAAGCCATCTGTTTAGCAGCAAAGGCTGGACTTGAACCCTGTCTGCAAACTCTAAGCCCCATGACGAGAACGGACTCTAGCATTCATTCACCCTCGGACACTTAGTAACCCAGTCACTGGAGTGAAAGCCGTCAGAATCAAAATGGAGTCACTAATGTTAAGAAAACTCTGACACCTAGAGCCAGGGAAGGCCACGAGGAGAGGTTTCTCACGCTTGTCTACCTGATAACGAAAAAGACTCTACTTAAACCACAACCTTGCACAAAGGCCATCGCAACGTTACACACAAAATATTTCTGCAAGGACATCTGTCCAGCAACTGCCTGTCCTACGTCAGACTGACGTCACCCTTGTTATGGATTTTTGTAGCCAAGGATAATCATTTTAGAATAATTATGTCATCCTCCTCATTTTTCCTTTAAAAACCGTTGTCTTCCTCTTCGTCCCTGAGTATGGACACAGTTTACTGTGGCATGCGTATCCCCGTTGCAGTGGTCTCTTCCTGAATAAATACCTTTTCTTTCAGAGAGCCTCTGCCTGCTATCTAGGTCGACCCTGGGCAAGCACACTACCATGACAGGAGGGATCCCCAGCAGGAAGAGATTTTACCAATAAAAACAGACGCGATTTGGGGACTTCTATTCCAGACGAGGTAACAAGGACTGGATTTATCCCCCAGCTTTAAATAACGAAAAATAAAAACAGAAAGAAGCATATGATTCTACTGTTTTCAGACTCTACAGAGCAGACAGCGCAGGCAGTGTTTCCTGAGTGAGGAGAAAGAGGGGGGCCCAGCCTCTCCTCAGCCCAGATCCCGCCTTCCCTCAGAGCCCAGCCCCAAGGCCACCAGCGCCTTGAAGCAGAGCGGCCCCGATTCCCGGCTGGAAGGGGTCTCTGTTCTGCCCTGAATTCCTCCAGCGGAGCCTCTCTTGAGGCAAGTGTCATCGTCTGCCGCGTAGCGTGGCTGCTGGCGACCCGGTGGTCAGGGACTCTGGAGGGCGGGAAGGTATCGCCCATCGTCGCACCTGTCAGCCCCGCACCGTGTCCTTCACCGAGTGGCGCTCATGGACCGTTTCTGGAAAAAGGAACCAGTGATGCTCTCTGTGCTGTTTATCATTAGAAGGAAAAAAAAAATCCCTATTAAGAAAAGAGTGATACAAATTCAGGTAATCATCAAAGTCCCCCCTGACATTTTTGTTGTACAGTGTTAATAAGTGACTGTTTGGATAAGCACCTGACCGATGAGAGAAAGCGCTGGCTTCGTCCGCCGTAGTCGTTGCGAACTCGTCGTGGCAAGAACAGTGAAAGAAGGAGGAACACAACTCGTGAGAGCCACATTCTTGGCACATCAAAGGTATTTCAGAGGGACAGAAAGAGGAAAGCAGTTCTTTCCAACAACTAACAGTTGGGAAAAATGGCACTGTTTTAACTTGAATTCCTTCTCCTTTCAGGGAAAGAGACTCATAAGGCTAAAACAGATTTTTTTTTTAATTGAGAAAAGTTCATTTTAAATCTTTCCGAGGAAAACAAGTCTCTAACTTACTTTGGCATTACCAGGTGATACCAGTCACTATCGGATTATCTCGTTTGATTTTCTCCATGACACCTACTATCAGATATTATCTTATTTGTTTTGTTCATGTATTTTCTGTTTCCTTCCATTGAATACGAGCACCAAGAAAACAGGGATTTAGTATTCCCAGTGGTAGTCCAAGGACCTAGAACAAGACCTGCCCCGGCAGGGGCTCCGAAAATAAGTCTTTTTTTTTTTGAGACAGAGTCTCACTGTGTTGCCTGGGCTAGAGTGCCGTGGCGTCATCCTAGCTCACAGCAACCTCACACTCCTGGGCTCAAGCGATCCTCCTGCCTCAGCCTCCCGAGTAGCTGGGACTACAGGCATGCGCCACCATGCCCGGCTAATTTTTTCTGTATATTTTTAGTTATTTGGCTAATTTCTTTCTATTTTTTTTTTTTTAGTAGAGACGGGGGGGAGGGGGGTCTCGCTCTTGCTCAGGCTGGTCTCGAACTCCTGACCTCAAACAATCCTCCCGCCTCGATCTCTCAGAGCGCTAGGATTACAGGCGTGAACGACCACACCCGCCCGGTAAATACGTCTTGAAAGGACTCACAGAACCGAAGCTCCTCCTCGGCCCCTGGGCGGTTGGCGCTTGCCCGCAGAGGGAGCGGCCTGTGCCCAGACACCTTCTGACCAGCCTCTGGTTGAGATTTCACGAGGACGGAGGGGAGACAAAAGGCAAAAATGAACAAATGGACTGAGATGAGGTTGGCCTGGTGTGGAAGAGGACAGGAGACCATCCTGCCTCCAGTTTATGTCCAGGAAAAAAAAAATCTTGTTTTTTCATTTCTTTAAAGTTATGAAAGAGTTTCAGCATAGCGACATGCAGAACACCGTCTTCCCTCCTGGAGGGCTCTCTCCTCTCGGCGGCTCGCGTCCACAGGGCCAACTGAAGTCCACCTTCTCCCCGTGCTCTGTCATGTCTTGACCCTTTGCCATGTTCGCATCAGCTTGTGGCCCTCTTGCTTTCGTTTGCTTACTTGGTGGGGGCAGCCTGTGGCCCTCGCATCCACTTTTCTCCCTCCCTCCTCGGAGATACCACGATACTGAGTTTGGGGAAAATCATCTCCACGGATCCATAAACAGTACGTCAAATTTTGCAGATTTTAAAAACATCCTAGAAATGGTTTCATTTTGCATGAACCCTTCTGTAACTTTCTCTTTGCTCAGCACTGTTTACTCGTGTCGTTACACGTCTCCCTGGTCGATTCATGGAGTGATTCATGGCGCTCACGCTCACCGTGTGGAGAGCCATGCAGCCCTTCTATCCACCCAACTCTCCAGAAAAGTACCAGCTCTGTAAGAGCAGGCATCACTTTTTATGTACTAAAAGAGTGCTAGGATGTAGCGTACCCTGAAAAATTGGTTATTTCCTTCCAAAAATTAATCAAAGCTGTATAGTATCCCACTACACAAACTTAACACAATTGTTTTGTTCATTCTTTTGTGGATGGCATCTTCATTACCCCAGTATTTTGCTCTTTTAAACAGTGCTTTCGCAACGATGTTCTTGTCCGTGTCTCCTTGTGCACATGTAGGAAAGAACCTCTAAGTACCCAGGGATGGAATGGCTGAGCAATAGGTAGATACGCACAGCTTCAAATGTGTTAAATATGACTACCTGCTTTCCAGAGTGGTTATACCAAGAGTAAATTAAAAGTCTAACCTCAGAACCATGGCACTCAGATCTTTCTCTTTTGACATATTGAGAATTTGCATATCTTTCTTTTTGACAGCTGTTAGCATTTCATTGTCAAAATTTACCCTACCTTTATAAATCAATCACCTGTTGGTGAATGTTAGGTTATGCTCTAAAACATGAGTTAAACACGTTTGCATGTTCTGTAGTTCTGTTTCTGTGATTACATATTATTTTATTGGGTGGATGTATCATAATTAATTACTCATCTGTATTTTTAAATTTTTTTTGTTTTATATTTTTGAAACAGAGTCTTGCTCTGTCACCTGGGCTAGAGTGCCATAGCATCAGCCTAGCTCACAGCAACCTGAAACTCCCGGGCTCAAGCGATTTTCCTGCCTCAGCTTCCAGAGTAGCTGGGATGACAGGCATACGCCAACATGCCCAACCACATGTATTTTTTTAATAACAGCATAGTATGTTTTATTTTTCTTAGGAGATTTCCCAAGAGTTAGAATTTTGGTCAGTGTGTTAGTATTTTTTTTGTGCCTCTTATGTATTGCCAAAAGGACTATTATAATTTAGACTGCAACGTGCCCGGAAAATGGCTTCATTTAAATGTCGTGGGCAAGTTTTGCTGACTTGACTCTGAGCCTCCACATAGGCAGGGCTGGATTATCTTCTCTGACTCTGGAGCAAGGCACATAGTAGGTGCACAGTAAATGCTTGCTGAAAAAAAGAATGGCTCTTGGAGGAAGAATGAGTCTAGGAAGATGGGCCTCCGGGCTTTAGGAGAGGTACCCTCAGGCTGGGGGTGGGTTAGAGATCTAGTTGGTGGTGAGCAAGGCTGTGCTTTCTGGGGGCCACCTGGGGGTTACCTGGGGGCCCGCCTTCCCGTCCATTCCTGGCCACAGGCAGTCAGCTGTCTGGGCTGCCCCTTGCCGCTGGCTGGGAGTGTGGGGTGGGGGACCTGGGCAAGGGCAGAGCCGGCAGCAAGCCCTGCCCGCCTGCCACTGGATTGAGACGGCTGCTGGAGGTGGGAACAGGAGGGAGCTCGCAGCTCACAAGCTTGGAATCACAAGTGTTTGAGGAGTCTCCTCACCCAGGCAACACCTGACCAAGACTCACCCTCACCCTCTAACCATGTGACTCTGGGAAAGTTAGGGGTGTTAAAATGGGGAGATTATCCTGGATTACCTGGGTGGGTCCAATGTAATCAGAGGGCTGCTTATAAAAGGGAACGGGAGGGTCAGAGTCAGGAAAAGGAGAGGTGACAACCTAACCACAGGTCAGAGTGACACTTTGGAGACAGAGGAAAGGGCCTCAGGCCGACGGATGCAGGCAGCCTCTGGAAACCGGAAAAGACAAGGGAGCAGATTCTTCCCCTAAGCCTCTAGAAGGAGCGCAGCCCTACCAACACCTTGATGTTAGTCTCTGACCTCCAGAAGAGTAAGAGAACGTCTGTGTTGTCTTAAACTAAGTTTGTGGTAATTTGCTGTAGCAGTTCTAGGAAATGACACCCTCTAAGCCCCAGAGGCCTCATCTGTGAATTGGGGGTAGTAACAGAACCTACTTCATACGGTCGCTTTGAGACTGACGCACATTAGGGTATGTGAAATGTTTAGAAGAGTGCCTGGCAAACAGTAAGCATTTAATAAACACGTGCGCACGTCACTTGACCTCCCTGGGCCCAGAGACACCCAGGATTGGGAAGGGACCCTCCTGAGTGCGAATGTTTTCAGGGCTCAGCGACTCTGATCTTCTTGGACCAGTGAGATCCCTCTGCCGCCTTCCTCTTTAGCAGACGCCTGGAACCTTTGCGGTCAGACAGTCCCTGGAAGGTGCCAAGTATCTTTCGGCTGCTTCGGGGAGCACAGCATCCTGAAGCCCAGACCCTGCGTCCCCAGAGGGGAAGCTGACTGGGGCTCCTCGGATTGGAGAAGGAAGCCCCCAGCCCCCGACTCCCCTGGAGTGATCCATTCCAGCAGAGCAGCCGGGAAAGCAGCAAGAGACCGCCCACCTCTCAGAAGGTCGGGTAAGAGGAGCATCATCTCTTCTAGTAGAACAGTGATTTCTCATGTTCAAAGCTTACATGCACATGCATGCATGGGTACACATACACATGCACACACATAAGCTACACATACACACAGGCACACATAAGAACATGTGTATGCACACATGCACGTGCACACACACGTCCCCAACAGTGCCAGGATACAGACAAAGCTACGTAATCCCTGTTTTCCACATGAAGAAGCTAAAACTTAGATGGGGAAAGGCTTGCTCAAGGTCATCCTGTTGGCTGGGCGCCCAGCGAGGGCCAGTGCCCAGGCTCCACCCGCCCATCTTGGTCCAGCAGTCCCGGGGGTTGGTGATCCCAGCAGGTGGGCTCCGATTCTTCTCATGCCCCTAGTGCCCAGCGTGGCTGTCCCTCCTCCGTCCCTCTCCCCGCCTCATTGTGTGCAGGCCCAGACAGGATTACGTTTGCACCAAGGCCAATTGCATTAGATTTCAGGTGTTTCTCAATACCTTCTCCTAGGCCAGAAGGAAGGGGGCCACTTCTTGTAATTCTCAACTCTTCTCTCAGTGTAATTTTGGTGGGATGGGGTCAGCTATCAGTGCACCCCTTACTTAAGATATTGAGGACCCACTATGTGCCCATCACTGCAGGGAGCATGAAGATGGGCAGACACAGACCCTGTGTACTGGGAGCTTAATGTCCATCTGGCTGCAGCCTGAGCCCTAGAAGCTGCTGGAGGGATGCAAGGAGTGGAGGGAGCGTGGAAGGAGCAGGGGCAGAGGCTTGGCCAGGAGGAGCCTCGAGGATGAGGAAGAGGCTAAAGAGAGCTAGACAGGCATGGCCTGTTGGCTCGCAGGACACAGTGGTAGAGGCCAGGCCAGGACCCGGGCCATTTCCATCCAGGCCTTTCTTTTTGCTTTAATATACACATGTTGCTTTGATTAAAAACAAAATCAAAACATGCAAATGTTATTTTTCAAAGGACGGTCTGTGACACCCCACATCAGAATCACCTGCTGACTCAGAATCCCTGAGGGTGAGTTGCAGAGTCTGCATTTTTAGCACTCACGTTTGAGGCCCACGGGCTAAGTATTAGGAAAAACAGACTCAGATTGGACAGAGACTCATGGGTCCGTTCGGCCCAGGCGGAAGGGTGGTGCTGGGGCGCCTGCTCTGGGCCTGGCTCCTCTGGGGCATCACGGGCGCACCGAGGAGCGGGCGCCGCGCCGAGCCCGGGTGTGTCTGAGCCCAGGACTCCCGCCTCGCGGGGAGGATTCTCTGAGCGGAGGTGATGTGTTCTCATGGCATCAGCATTTCTCAGCCTGACTCATGGAAGGGAGTGACTTTACCGTTAAGGGCCTGAGGGGCAGTAGATGAGGAACTTCTAGAACAGTTTCATTTTTATTTTTAAACTCACAGCTCACCCTCAGGCAGTGTGCCTGTGACCCCTGCATAGACCTGTTTGTGACAGGAAGTTCAGATTCTGAACCTCCAGACCTGCTGCTCCAGGACCTGAGGCCAGCCTGGCCCGCCCCTCCGCCCCGGGCCACAGTGCAAACTGACTTCTGAAGCAAAGTTTGACTGTGGGTGTCATCAAGGTGCTGGCATCCAGAGCAGACCAGGCCAAAGGCTCCGGGGTGGGGCGGCCCATGCCATGGGGAGACTGAGAAACCCTTGCTGGGACCAGAAGGCTGTTTCCCCCGATAGGAGAGCCAAAGAAATGACACTTTCTTTTGGTTTGAGTTGATGGCAAGCTTCTTACTGGCCCAACAGGCTGAGAGACACTTCTGTTTGTCTCCAATTTAATAACAATAATAATAATAAAGAAAAACAGTGATATTTTGCCCTTTCTCCCTCCCAACTGCCCTAAGAGATAGCAGCTTCGAGCTTCCTCTGTCTGTGAAAGCCCACATCAGTGCTTTCCCAGACATGCTTAGTTTAGCCTGAATAACAATATCACAGTATTACAGGAGAAAAACCAAAGGCTACCTCACATATTTAAGTTATTTGCTGGCCTTTGAAGGCTTTTGGAGTTGGTGATTTCCAAAAGTTCTGTCTTCTTCTTCTTTTTTTTTTTTTTTAAGAGGCAGGGTCTCACTCCGTCACTCAGGCTGGAGTCAGTGGCATGATCATAACTCACTGCAGCCTGGAACTCCTGGGCTCAAGTGATCCTCCCACTTCAGCCTCCCGAGTAGCTGGGACTACAGGTGTGCACCACCACGCTTGGCTAATTTTTAAATTTTTTGTTGAGATGGGGTCTTGCTACATTGCCCAGGTTGGTTTCCAACTCCTGGCCTCAAGTGATCCTCCTATCTCGGCCTCCCAAAGTGCTAGGATTACAGTCATGAGCCACCATGCCCAGCAGTTCTGTCTTCTTGAAGAGGTAATTGAGCCATGTTTAAAAGAGTGGAAGGAAAAGTCAACCCACACAATGGCAGAAAAGTTTTGCAAATTATATAGCTGATAAGGGACTTGTATCTAGAATATATAAATAACTCCTACAACTCAAAAAAAGAAAAACCCAATTTAAATATGGACAAATGATCCACATAGGCATTCTTCCAAAGAAGATACACAAATGGCCAATAAGCACATGAAAATATGCTCAACATCATTAGTCATCAGGGAAATGCAAATCAAAACCACCATGAAATATCACTTCATACTTGGGATGGTTATTATTAAAAAACAAAACAAAACAAAAAACCATAAAATGCCAAGTGTTGGTGAGGATGTGGAGAAACTGGCACACTCATACAACTGCTGGTGGGAATGGAAAATGGTGTAGCCTTTTGGAAAACAGCCTGGCAGTTCTTCAGAAGGTTATACGTAGAATGACCCTATAACCCAGCAAGTCCACTCCTAGGTATATACACACAAGAAATGAAAACCAGCGTCCATGTAAAAAATGTATACAAGTATTAATAGCAGCATTATTCATAATGGTCAAAAAAGGTAGAAACAACCCAAATGTCCACCAGTGGATAAAAAAATGTAGTATAGCCATACAAGGGAATATTATTTGGCAATAAAAAGAAATGAAATACTGTTACATGCTACAACATGGAAAAAACTGGAAAATATTATAAGTGAAAGAAGTCAGTCATAGAGGATCACATATTGTATGATTCCATTTATATAAAATTTCCCAGAGAGTAAATCTACAGAAACAGGAAGTAGAGTAGAGGTTGTCAGGGCTGGGGGGAAAATGGAGAGTGACTGCCAGTGGGTACTGGGCTTCTTTCTGGAGTGATGGAAATGTTCTAAAATTGATTGTGGTGATGTTTGTACAAGTCTGCAATATCTACTAAAAACCACTAAAATGTATACTTTAAATGAGTGAATTGTATGCTATATGAATTATATCTCAATGAAGCTGTTATAAATCTTTTTTTGGTAGAGAAAGGGGTCTCGCTATGTTGCTCAGGCTGGTCTCAAACTCCTGGCCTCAAGCAATCCTCCTTCCTCACTCTCCAAAAGTGCTAGGATTACAGGTATGAGCCACGGCCCCCAACCCTATGTTTTTTTTTTTTCTAAAAGAGTGTGGTGAGGTGGGGAGGTAGGGGACAGGTGGTGCAAGCAGGGGACCAAGCAAGAAAGGGACTTGCCCTGTCCAGCCCTTAGTCTTATCTTTCATTGTAGCAGCCTGCCTTTATTTATCTATTTTCAAAAACACTTTGTTGACTATAACCAGTGGTCTGCTGGAGCTAGCTCAAGCAAACTTGCAAGAATGGATTATATACCTCTTTTCCCAATTCGGCATTCAGTGACGCCATATTGGAGCTTGTAATCAGCCATGGTAGAAATATTTACACCACAGGAATTGGCAAAGGCTGCAAATAAGGGCTTTTTTAAATTTAGATTTTATTTATTTTGAGAGTTAAACCATTTATTAGTATATCACTGAGAATAACACATATACAGAAAAATGCACAAATCAGAAGTGAACAGCCTGCTGAATTTCACAAACTGAACAAACCTTTGTGACCAGCACCCAAAGAAAGAAATGGAACAGTTATCTTTACCTCCAACCCCTTCCTCCAGTATCCACTTCTAGTCGTTACCCAAAGGTAACCACTATTTTGACTTGTAACTGTGTAGATTGCCTATTTTCATACATTAAGTGGAATCAGAAGTGAATTCTTCTGGGTTCAGCTTCTTGCACTCAGTATTGTTTGTGAAATTCATCCATATTGTTGCATGTGGTCGTAGAGTGTTCATTCTCATTACTGGATACGTTGTATGAATATTCCCCAATTTATATATCCAATTTATATGTATTTATGTATTTGACTGTGGAGGGATATTTGTGTAGCTTGCAGGTTTTTACTATTATAAATAGGTCCACTATGGACACTCTAATGCATGTCTTTTAGCCAACATACACATATTTCCACCTAGGAATCTATGGGTCACGGGGCATGCACACATTCAGCCTTAGTTTGTAGATTCTTAGGTGACTTCACTTTGACTCTTCGCTGGTATCTGCCTCCTGCCTGAACCCCTTAACTTCCCTCTCCTTGCAAGCTGGGTTTCCACCCTGGCCTCTTCCACTTTGGCACACACTGGACTGGGCCTAGGCTTTGGGTGGGAAAGTTAACCCCAGGCCACTGGAACTAGTCTGGAAGGGCAAGCGTGGGTGTTTTCGTTGCTCCTTCAGCTCTAGAGCTTACTTAGGGTGGCAGGGCCATAAAGCGAGTGCAGATAGGGTAGTTGACGGGTAATTGGAGGTGGAGCCGGCCAGGGGAGTCCTGGTGTCTGAGTTTTCTAAGTGGTTCCAGCTGAGCAGGAACTAAGCTTGCACATTCAGACAATGTATTCTTGTGAATCTTTGTTCCACAGCTTAATGCACCATAAAAAGAGGTCCATTGTCCAGCAGGCTGCTCACTGGGTGGGAGTCAGCAATGTGCAGTGAAAGTGGGTAGAGGAAACACGATCAGGGATCCTGGCTTTGCCCCTTGGTGGGGGTGGGTGCTGGCCATGAGTTTGAAAGGAGAGCAGCTGGGTGATCCCTGCCCACCCCTGTCAACAGTGGGTGCTCTTCTCGTTATTTTTGACAGGTCTGTGCTCACTCATTCAAGAAATACTTAGTATTTCTTGCACCAACTGCAGGTCTTGCACTAAGTAGGTTTATGTCTCTAATTTCTCACTTGTCATTGGGGAAGGCCAGGAGATTCAAAGTTCTTATCATTTTTGAAGGGGTGAGTGCTAATAATTATTATTTCATGCTACAGTGTATTAGGCACCAGGCTAAGCACTTTACATTCACCACCTCATTAATTATTTCATTAATTCACATACTATCAATAATTCTATGATACTAAGACCATTATCCCATTTTGGGCAGAGGAAGAAACTGAGGCTTGGAGAGACTAAGGCTCAGTACCCATGTTTTCCTGATCCCAAATTACCCTCCCCCATCCGGTCCCTCTGGGCCCAGGTAACAAATGGTCATGGCCAGCCCAGCCAAGCCACCAACCTGCCACCCTTGGGGATGGGCAGAAGCTACGCTGCAGGTGATGGAAGGCACCAGGCCCTGCATCTCGGTTCACCACACTGGACCGAAGAAGCCAATGGCTAAGCCTGGGAAAATGAGCTTCTAGCTTTTCAGAGGTGGGCACGTAGCGCCAGGCAAGTTAGCAAGCACTGTTCCACTTTTGAGCACACAACCTCCCGAGCTAAGGGACACATCTCAGGAAACTTGAGGCTCAGAGCTTAAGCAACGTGTCTGAGGTTGTAAAGGGGCCGTTCACACATCGGCTTCTCAGCAGACGTCTGTCGCACACATTTGCTGGTAAGTGGCCGAAGCAGAGGGTGAACTAGGTCTGCCAAACTCCAATTCCTGTGTCCTTTTCACCCCACCTTAGTATAGCAAGGAAATGACAGCTGTAGCTCCCTAAGTGCTGAGCCCATGATGAGGGGTCTCTCGGTTATAAGGGGCCCTGCAGGGAGGTTCAGGACTCTGGATAACCATCCTCCCTTTTGGTGTCAATTGTGGATTCTCAGGGACCACAGGTGGTCCAGGAGTGACCCAAGTCTCCTGGTGGTGCATGGAAATCACCTGTTTAAATGCAGATTCCTGGGCCTCTCCTGAGGCTTAGAATGATTCAGAATCTCCAGGCACTGAGCACCCCAGGTGATGCTGGCCAAAATGTGACAACTTGGCCCTAATAGACATTTATGCTGATGTACAGGTGACATCTTTGCCATCTCTTGCCCTCAAATTTGCTTGGAGCTATAAAGTGAAGTTTTAAATTCTGTTGAAGGGTGAAGTCAAAGAAGGCTTCTTCCTTGGTGGTTTTGCAGAAGGTCAAAGTTTTGGCCTCCTGAGCCTCACTCTAGGGTTTGCTTTGTGGTAATATTTTTGCAAAACAACTGTGTTTATCTTTAACTGTGTTTAGCTTTAATTCCTGTTTTCAGGAGCTGGTATGTTCGGCATTTGCACACAGGGCTCATCTCACAGACAGACGCATTCTCCTCGCTCACCCTCTGCGTGCACCAGGATGCCGAGTGCCAGTTCGACCTCTGGCTCCCACGTGCACCGCGACTGTCCAGGAAGTGCTCACTGTGGGGCTCTTCTGGCTAAGGCCTGAACCCCTGAATCGGGAACTTCATTTCACTTCATGGCTGACCCTTCCCTGGGGCTGCCCTGTTGGTCGAGGGTGGGGGCAGCTCTGACCCAGCCTCTCTGCAGAGGGGCAGCAGGGAACACAGCAGCAGCCACGAGGCAGCAAAGGGGAATAGCCAGGAGCCGCACGGGTGGAACCCTGACATCAGGGTTCAAATTTCTGGCCTCTGCTCTTCCCTTTTGGCAAGTTATGACGTAACCTCTCTGAGCACCAGTCTCCTAATCTGTAAATGGGGAAATAACAGTTCCTGCTTCATAGTGCTGCTGAGAACCGCCGTGATGACAGAGCCCGTGGCGCGCCCCGCCCACGCGAAGCCCTCCATACAGGTGAGCTGTCCGTGGTGATGGGATCTGCCTCCGTGGGGTGCGGGGACCGTGCTCTTTAGCACAGCGCAGACTACTGTGGGCTCGGCCCCGCCTGTCTGCCGTGTCCTGCCTGCTCCAGCTGTGTCAAGGGTGCCACCCTGTTCCCCCACCAGCTTTTGCACAAGCTCAATCTGTGCAGGCCTTTGGGACGAGCGACCTCTCCTCCTCTAGGCGCCCTCTGCCAGGTGAGCCCCAGAGTCATCACTACTCACCCGTCCCCTCCCCAGCCTGTAAGCTTCTCAGGGACAGAGAAGGTGGGGCTGTCTTGACACAAAGGGAATGTTTGTGGAACAGACGAGCCTCAGATGCTTACCTGTAAGGTAACTCATTTAGTTGGCTTCACTTCATCCCAGGCTGCTGGCTGCAGAGGCCGAGCCCAACGTGTCTGTTCGGCTCTCCACTGTGGGAGTGGACGCCTGCTCAGCCGGGGCACGCCTGCGGGCGCAGTGAGCCCATTTCCTCCAAGTTGCCTGCAGAGCCCGCAACTGGGAGAGTCAAAGATTCCCATTCAGGACAGAGAGGACATTTGGGGAGGAGGCGCAAAGTACGATAGGTGGAATTATCCTAATACGCACATTCTGGGGGTGGGAAGACTTAATTAAAAAACAAATGGGGTAAGCGGGCACAAGGCTAGGGGAGAACAAAGCAGGATGGGGAGGGAGGGGACTGTTGCTGAGGCCACAGAGACCTGGGTCCACACTGCGGCCCATCACTCCCTGTGACCCCGAGCAGGTCCCTCAGCTCTGTGAGCTGATTGCTCCATCTGAGAACGTGCTAGCGACGTCGTTTGCCTCAGGGAAGACCGACCACAGAAGGTGCTCAGGGACCCGGGCGGAGGGAGGGGAGCAAGCGCCACTGGGGAGACAGGGCTATCGGGGCAGGTGGATACCGGAGGGGCTTTCAGTGGGGGTGAGTCATCAGTTCCAAACAGACCGTTCCAGGTTTAAAACTATGTGTGACACATTGTAGCCAGATGGAAAGCTGGTGCCCCTTTGCCCGGATTATCCCAATCACTGTCTGTCTCGCCCCAAAATATCCTGATAGAAAGTCACTGACTTCCATGCCAAAGCCCATTTTCCCTGGCAGCACAGCGGTTTGTAGGGTTCCTCTCGTCTTGGTGCGTGAACAGGCATTATTAGATCTACCAACTTGCATGAGGAAAACAGAAGGAACGCTGAGACCAACACTTCAGAACCTTCCATGCCGTAGTCTCAGTCTTCTTTCCACTGCTGCGTTTCTCTCTGGCTAGAACTCTGTAGCAACGACTGTCTTCCACGTGGTGCAAATCCCGAGGATGGCCTTGGAGCCAGAACCCCTCGTGCGTGGACTCCCGCCTGAGTGATTTATAAGCCATGAATCTCTTGCACATGAATGAACATCTCTGAGCCTCATTTCAAGTTCTGTAAAGCTGAGAGGTTCATGCCTCTCATGGGCTTGCTAAGGACCCAGGGAGGCCATGTAGGCAGCACCTGGGCCGGGGGCTGCTCCACTGCGTGGCAGCAGGAGACACAACAGCTATGTGGCGAAAGCAAACACGTGGCGCTCAGTCTGTGCTGGGCACTAAGTACTGTCAACGTGGTAACATGTCACCCTTGACTCAGGCAGACGTCCCCCTCTTCTCACGTCGACAGCAGCAGAAGTGGGTGCAGCAGAGGTGGGCGTGGAGGGGACCAAAGATCCACAGTTTGTAGGCTGGGCAAGCACCGCACATTTTTTGAGTCCAGTGAGCTTTGACATAGGTGTTGGAGTGGTTTGTGTTATATATACCCCCAAAGCACAGCCAAATGAAGCCTGGATTTTTCTCCAGTCAGAATAGTGGACAACTCACAAAATGGCCTGATTTCAGATGTTTGGGATCAACTGAGAATATGTTTATTTAAAAGCAATTTTAAATATTAAAAAAAGTAGAAATTAACACATACAGTACTGAAAAACTGTCACATTAAATACATGTGAAATGACAAGTGTACTGATGTTTGATGGTAACATCCAGATGAGAATTTGAATTTAACTGGTGGCACTACGGGATTCCTATACAACATGTTGAAGTTCTAGGCAATAAAAAAATAAATAGCAATTGCTGTTCAACAGTAAAATAAGACACACACTATTTGCAGAACACAACTTTCCCCTCTGCAGGAAAAAAAACCTAATTTGCTATTTTTTTCATAAGGTTCAATACCTTCAAAATACTATATCATGTACAAAATTGCAGATAGTGGCTCACTGAGTTTAAGAACAAGATCAGATTTAAACTCAACAAGATCACCAAAGGTATTTCTACCTAGTCTTCCTATGGTCCCATAGTAAGCTGGATTAGAGAGAACTCAAATTCCTGATGGAAAACAAACAAAAAAAAACCCCAGAAAAAAGGTTATTAAAAATGCATTTGTGTAAGTTGCTGCAAAAGGGGAAGAAGAATAGATACTGACTCCATGTAACTTTAGACATGCAGCTTTTGTGTTTTTTTAAAAAAACAGTTTATTTTGAGATCAGTTGAAAATAGTCTAGGCCACAAAAACGAATAGCTCTTTAATGCAACTTAAAACGTGTAAATGAAAGAAACGGGACACTGAGCAACCTCAGATGACGACTTCTGTTCTGACCCCAGTGTGGCTTCAACACTGAGGCTGGTAAAGCCGCCAGCCACACACCAGCAGTCGACTGGTTCCTCCTGCCCTCGGTTTGGTGTGGGAATTCACATGTGCCCTGATACTGAGGAAACAATTGCTTAAAATCACTTTCCAATAACAGCTGATAAAATATTTTGCAGGTTTGTCATGCAAGGTTTATTTATTAGGTGGCTATTCAAAGTTTTCATAGTAACCACTTAAGCAGAACTAAATTAATATTCACTGAGCACTGTGACTCTATGAAAGAGGGCTTTTCCTAAGGGTTTGGTTGGGAGTTGTGCTTCTGTGAAGTTAACATTTCTCACTCATTGCCAAGATTCTCTGCTTAAAAATATTAGTTTTCTGTGCTGTTGCCAAAATAGCAATTTAAGCAAATGTCATGCCAGAACGACACATGAGCCTCGGAATCAGACAGTTCCACTGGCTGTGGAGTACAACCATTGTATTCTTTTCCAGAATTCAGACTGTGTAAAAGACTGAAATACTCACAATGTTCTTAATGATCTGATAAACGCGGCTGGGATGAAAAGAAAAATGAGAGGGAGAGAGAGAGTGCTTTTCACAGTGCAATTCATAGCAGCGTTCAAAAACTTGGTTATGAATTGACTTGAAGGTGACGTGTCTATTGAACAGAACTTAAGATGGGAAAACTTATCTATAACTGGGGTTTACTAAAGAGCATGGAAAAAGAAAAGCTTGGTTTCAGCACCTGGATTCTACAGTAGGGAAACTGTGTGAAGGGCTGACTTAAATTCATCTTGAATAATCTTTTAAAAGTTTAAATTTATCCAAGAAGAAAACTAAGAAAATAATTTAAAATTGATGCATTAGATGCTTCAACGCATTTGAGGGATGCTGATTCATGATACGATATGTAAATCCATACTCTTGAGAAAGCCAAATGACTAGAAACAAATATTGTTGCAACCTTATAATTTCTGCTTTAATGGCAATCAAGTCTAAAAAATGTACAGTTCCACTTATCCATACTATTCCTTTATAAAAGGCAGATTTCAGGTAAGCTTCTAAATGCATGCATAATGTAGAGGCTAATATTTTCTGGCAGTCCTTGGTTCCTGAACATTGAACTTCATCAGACATGTTTTAAACTTTTGTCAAAATAGTCATGAAGGATATGTTATTTTTGCATAATGAGGTAATATCTCAGGGGTGGGCACTCACCATCATTAAGACAGTATGAATCCACTTGTCTGTCTAAACTTGCATGAGGCTGTGTGCATTGTAAAATGCCACAAAGAGTTTTGGGTCAGTGAATATTTTGCTGAAGGAATAACACTTACATTTAACAGAGCACTCTTCTGTAATAAATACCAAAGTAGGTTTTTGTAGCTGTAAACTGTGTACACAGATAACTACAGGCTGGTCTGTCATGGAGCTAAAAGTTTCACCTGGAAAACAGAACCCACCTCTTTGCTAATGTTGCATTTTCAGTAACACAATTGAGAATACTGCATTGTTAGGAACAGAGAGTCAATTCTATGCCTTTCAACGGTTGCTGGAGACCACTTCTATTTGCAAAGCCAGCAGTTCCTATACTTTTTTGTTTGTTTGCTTGTGAAACAGCATAGATAGAGAGATTTAAGTGCTAGACGCCAAGGATGGCTTTGGCAAACCAGTAAGGCGCGCCGGGTCCCAAGGCTACCCTAATACTGGCGAAGGCAGAAGACACAGGATATTTACAATACATACTATATTCCCTCCTGAGGTGGCCCTTCCATGAGTTTCTTATTCTGTAACAGCAGCTATTTACACATTGTGCACAGGATTACATGGAGGCAGCAGTCTGGCATGAAGGATGTGGACAATCTTGAAGTTCTGCTTTTTGCTAGTCGGACAGGATGTGAACAAAGGACACTGGAAAGACTCCCTTCCTTTCAGGCTGTCCTTCAATGTGCCCAATCTGCAAGGAGAAAAGAGAGCAGTGAGGCTGGAGGCAGCAGGCAGCTGCCCTGTGACAAGCCCAGTAGGTGAGAGCCCGGCCCAGAGTCTGCCCACAGCCCTGGGATGGAACCCCAGGCCTAGCCCCCACCTTTCAGTGAACGAGAGAGAGTGTAAGGATCATCAAGTATATATAACGAAACAGCAAATGACAGAACTTACAATATGCTCAGCACTTCCGCACGGATCTCACTGCACCCACACAGCAACCCCATAAGGTATGTATTTCTTACGATCCTCTTGTTACAGACAAGGGGACAGCGGCCCAGAGGCGTGGACGAACCTGCCCCCAGTCTCACACAGGCTTCCGACTCCAGAGTCCTAGTTCTGAACCATGGTGCTTGGCTGCCTTTCCAGGTGGGTGACCTCAGACAATCCTTGCTAATAAGCTGCTTATCTGTAAAATGGGGCTAAAAAAAAATCCCTTCTTCCTGGGCTTATGTGATACGTTAAAAGAAGAAAAAAATATATGGGAAGGGCTCCTAGGTACCAATCACTTGTTTTCTAGTCACTATGGAGAAAGAATATCATGAAAGGTTGAGAGTGATGGTGGCCTAAGGCAATTTTATTGTCTGCTACATAAG
This sequence comes from Propithecus coquereli, assembly GCF_000956105.1. Classification (NCBI taxonomy): domain Eukaryota; kingdom Metazoa; phylum Chordata; class Mammalia; order Primates; family Indriidae; genus Propithecus; species Propithecus coquereli. Next base: position 223,358 of record NW_012147886.1, on the reverse strand, counting down.
CCTGTGAGCCATGGGTACCTGCAAACATTTTCTAATGACCTAAATTAGAACGAAAATTGCCCCCAGTTGAGAACTACTACTTCAGTCCAAGCAAAACCCTTAAAGCTGTGATCAAGAATCTGAAGTCGCTGTCTGAAGGCCCGAAGGAAAAAAGCCAAACGTGAGCATGCACATATGCATGCATGCGTGTACACATGTGTATATGTTGTGCGTGGGTGTTTTGGGGCAGTAGCAGGTTCTGCTGACCCAACTGTAAACTACAGGTCCTTTCCCAGCAGGCAGAACTGAGTCCCTCTTGGGAGGAGAGGGCTCAGGCTTGCCACGGAAGGGGAATTTTTCTTGCTGATGTTGGGAAGTGACGATGCGGACAGAGTAATGGGCTGGCTGTCCACTGCACCTCGGGCTGGCAGGTCCCATGGGGAGACCTACTCCCTGGGCAGCCTGAACAGCAGCAGATGTGTGGGCTGCCCTTACAGCGTGGGTATCTACAGGGGCCTCCGATCTCCAAACAGCCACCATGGGGAGGACACTGATATTTTTCCTTCCTGATACCGGGGCAGCGAGGTTTTAATGTAAAAGGAATTTTCATAGATACTCTAATTTAATCTTCTAAAATCACACGAGGAAGGTATCATGGCCCCCCTTTACAAAGAGAGAACTATAGACCAGATTCAGGACTGAGCCTGAGGACTGGGTGCTTGTAAGCTGCTGAGCCTGAAGAGGAACTTGGGCCTCTGACTGCTAGCCTGGGGACAGTGTGGAATGGTGAGCAAAGCATATGGCTTTAGAATCAGAGCCAAGTCAGAAACCGGACCTGGCCTGCTTACTGGCTGTGGTCACAGGCAACACGCTCAACTTTTTTATATCTGAAAAATTAGAAAATACTTATAACTCACAATACTGTTGTATGACACCATGGGGTAAAGCACATACAAATGTTAATTTTCTTGACCCGTTTTCAAAGCACCACGGCTGTTTTTCTAGCTGTGTCAGTGACGGAGGATATCAATGCAAACGGCATTTGTGAATGGTTGGGTGAGCGATGCAGCTGGCAGGCGCCTGTGCTCGAGGACGCTCCCTGACTCACTGCAGTGTCTGCAGGACCCAGCACCGTGCCTGCCAGGGAACGCCGAACAAATGAACGAATGAAACAGGCACATACCCACCACTCCTGGTCCTCTTCCCCCGTGACGACAATCACTTCTCCCTCGATGAATGTGAGCTCGTCATCGTTGTCTGCCTGGCAGTCATAAATGGTCTTCACTCGCCTCACTTTGTTTTTCCCCTTAAATAAAGAAGCTGGGTTTTAGCTGAAAGAATAGACTGATGGGAAAAAAATAGCACAGCATTCTTTATAAGACAGGTGACCTTGGGCAAATGATTTAACCTCACCGAGCCTTGATTTCTTTAACCTTGAACGTGGGAAGGATGTCTGCCAGGTGCCCAGTGTGCTCCCAAGCAATGAATGACAGACCTGCCCTGCATTAGTGATCGGGCATCACCAAGTTATTTTCACCAGAAAGCAAACATTATGGGTAGGGATCAAAATTCAGCTTCACTAAAAAACACGAAGCACACTGTCCCCGCCACACCCACAACATCAGCTTGCAGAAATGACAGCAGAGTCTAAAAATGTTTTTAGGAAACATGATGTAACGCAAAATGTGCAGCTTCTGCATATTGAATGTGCAGCATAAACAAATTTCTTAGTCCTCATGCAAAATACCAAGTCAGTACATGCTGGTTAAACACGGTGGGACCAGCCAGGGTTGGGAGGATTCTATGCAGTTCCCAAAACAGTTTTAATTTTTGACCAGTTTTGACTTGGGCTTTTATCTGTTGGACTTCCAGTTCTTTGCAAACAGAGAGATGAAAACAGAGATATTACCTTCTGAACGATGTTTTTTCACACCTGACTAATTAAATAATTGGCAATTAAAAAAGCTAGCTGTCTCTTTGAATGTTCTGGGTCAAGTGACTTCTGCTCTCTGTCCCCTGGTTTCTCCTTTAATCACCCTGTAAATCCTAGCTCCTTTCTGAGCTCCCTTCTGGCCTGTGCTGGTGTCTCTGAGAAGCCTGGCAGAACTGTGGATGTGTCAGATCTGCAACTTAGTTCTGACTCTGAGCAACAGAGAAGGCCTGTACTGTGTTAATTTACAAAAGGAGGATTACACGAAATAATATAATAAAACTGTAATACAAAGTGTACAGCACGAAATGGAATTCTGCGTATGTCCAAAGGCTACTGAGGCTGTCAGGGTACTTGGGAGTCAAGGGAGATTTCCCTTTTGAATAGTAAAAGCATCCACTATACTAAACGTGGCAGCTCAAATCCACAGGAGGATGGGTTTTATTTTTCTTACCTTTCCTTTAGTATTGATGAGACACATTTTTAACTTTTTTTTTTTTGAGACAGGGTCTTGCTGTATTGCCCAGGCTGGTCTTGAACTCTTAAGCTCAAGCAATCCTCTTGCCCCAGCCTCCCGAGTAGCCGGGACTACAGGCATGTGCCACTGCACTTGGCTTGTTGTAACATTTTTATAACAAAATGTGAATAAGGGTAGAGCTGCACAATGTACAATTGGAGGGCTTTTGGTTGCCCCATTAACTTTGCTCCTCAGCCTGGGGTACAGCACATTACATCTTCCTGAAGCATCACTTCTCCACAAAGATTCTGGGAAAAATCACTTTTATATTGAAGTAAAATTGACATTTTATAGAGTGGAAAGCATTTCATGAAAACGATAGAATATGAAACTTCTACAAATGTTTGTGGAAGGCTCTTTGGGTTTTACCTTCCATTCCTCCAGGAGGATGCAGTGAGAAGCACTGACTTGGAAGATTCTCAGAGCCCAGAGAGGGAAACTGCTTTCTTGTGACCTTAGGGAAAGGAAAAGGTTATCTAGGACAAGGTTCCTAGATAAGAGTGACCACTCCTCAGTGGTCTATGTGCCAGGAAGTGCTGCTCATTTGCATTTAATCATCCATAAGCTCATATATCATATGAGGAAACTGAGGCTCAGAGAAAGTAACTTGCCAAGGTTGTGTGGTTGTATTAGGCACTGAAGCCAGGTCTTAAAGCCTGTTGGAGTCCAAAGCCTGTGTTCTTAAGCAGTAGGCTCCACTCCACCATAATGCTGGAACCACAGCACGGAAGCAGGGTCAGTCAGGTGAGCAAGCCCCTGCTTTCTCTTGTACAATTTGGAGCGCATACCCTCCCGCCAGCTTTCCAAGTGCAGCACAGGGATCGTTAAGAGCCTGAACACTGGTGCCTACCCACCGTATTGATTTTTCTGGGCAGTGGTACAGGCGTCTCTGGCAGAGTAGGTGTGAGGTCATTGGAGTCTTCAGATGCTTGCTTTTGGATGGCATCTCTGGACTGCACATTTAGGGAGAGATCCACTGGGTGTGACTTCGGCGTGACCTCAGAGGGCTGCTGAGCCTTGGGTGAGACATCTCCAGTCTGGGATTTTGCCAGCAGGTCTCCCAATTGTGGTTTGGGGGGCAGGTCCTTCATCTGTGGTTTGGGAGGTAAGTCTGAGAGCTGGGGTTTGGGTGGAAGGTCGCCCAGCTGTGGCTTGGGGGGCAGTTCTCCTGGCTTAGGTGGCAAATCTCCAATTTGGGGTTTGGGAGCCAGTTCTGTGGGCTTCGGGGGCAGGTCTCCAGGTGGTGGCTTCTGTGGTAACTCTGCCAACTGTGACGATTTCTGGAAGATTTCAGGCGGGACATTGGCTTTGTCTAGGGAGAGATGATGGCTGGTTTCTGTTTTCCTTAGTGCCACTGCGGGAAACAATCACAAAGAGGGAGGTCATTGGAACAGAATACGAGGTGGGAAGGGTGGCTTTCTTCCTGTCACGGTCATCTGAAGGAGGCACGATCACCGTGAAGGGAACTGACCTAAAGTGAGCACTTGGGATGGAAGAGCTCAGGGTCAGGCCCAGGCCGCCTGTTTTTAAAAAGATGAAAGTTGGAAGCCTGGAAGGTATTATAATTCACGGCTTTATGCCTCAATTATGTAAAGAAGAGGATGTCCATATTAATCCAGAATTAAAAAAAAAAAAAAAACACCAAACATAATACAAGCAGATTATAGAACGCTGGAAAGTGCAATGTTAAAAAGAAAACATTTTTGTAAACCTACCATCTAAATGTAGCCATTTTAAATATTTTGATACATTTCCTTCTCACCTCTTCTATATATTTTTTATAGATATAACTTCATCTACTTTTATCTAATACTGTTTTAGCAAACGTATTGTCATGTTATTAAAAATTCTCTACTAGCAGTATGTAATTCTGAATGGTGTATTCTATTCCATTCTATAGCTGTGTCAATATTTCCTCCCATTTTATGTGATCACACAGTATATAAGATAAGCAAAAGGCTTCTCCTCTCACCCTCCCCCCCGTGACCTGTTAGATTTTGGTGATACACATACATGTGTTTATGAAGCTTTTAAAAAACACATATGGGATACATACATTGTCTGAAGCTTTGTTTCTCCCCCACCTAACAGGTTTGGAAGAGTTTCTAAGTCAGCTCCTTCTTATTCTAATGGCTGCACAATACTGCACAGCTTAGGGAATGGTACAATTTGTCGAACCATTCCCATAGCCATTCATACAGCTCTACACCACAGCACTTAGGACACATCTTCAACTGTGGCTCTACCACTCAGTAGCTGTGTGACCTTGCGCAAATTATACAGCCTCTCTGTGCCACAACTTCCTCATCTCTAAAACCCTGCTTCGAAGGGTTGGCATGAGGATTCCATGAGTTAATATACGCAAAGAATTTACTGACATGATCTGGCAGGCTGTAAACATTACATATATAAAAACAATATCATTATTGTTAGGCAGGGTTCCTTGAGGCCAAGATTCCTATTTTCATTCATTTTTGTTAACTCTGGGTCCTGGCACAGGGGCCAAGCATATAGTATGCCCTGAGGAAGGAAGCAGCTGACTAAGAACACTGCGTGAATCAAACTCAGGATTTAAAATTTTTTTTAATTAAAAAATGTTTGTTCTTTTCTGATTTCTCTGTCCTACATAGAAAAAACTAAGGATTTGACTCCAAAAATATAACCTATTCAGAAAGACATTCTTTAAAAAAATAAAATAAAAAAGAAAAAGATAAACTCCAGTGTTGTAAATTGTCACAAGCTGTGCTAGGGCTGCTTCCACTCATGACCTACGAGCCACATCCCTAAAAAATCAAATGCAAGGTGGACTGGCCCTTGAGCTTCAGCTGATGTGGTTTGGCTCTAAGTGTTAAACTAGATCAATCAGGTTCCTCTCTTGGAAGTTTGAAATTGGCTCAACAACAATCTGAGGCAGGTGGTAAGGAGGGAAAAAGCTGGGGAATCCCTGAGGCTGTGGGTGTGGAGGCCTTGCTGTGAGTCATGCCCATGGGGGAAGAAACTGTAAGTGCGGGGCATCCCCAAACCTCAAAATACACAAGTCCCTTCACCTGCAACTCCGATTCAAGGAATTTACCCTAAAAAAATGATCACAGTCACACACTAGATGTCTGTGCTACTGTTAGCGCTGTTTATGATGAAAAGATTGCTGACTGAATGTCAAATGGCAGGGGATTGCTTCAACGATGGAATACTATGTAGTCAACAAAAATCATACTGTGGTGTAACTGATGTCATGAAAAATGTTTTTGGTTTTTTATGTGGAAAAAAAATCAGCTTAATCAGAAACTTAAAAAAAAGCACAGAAGAAAAGACAAAAGATATATGCCAAATTGGTTATCCTGGGTTGTAAGACTTCAGGTGGTTTGTGTTTTCTTATTTGTATCTTTCAAATCTTCTATAATAAATACGTATACTTTAATAACAATAAGAAACAAAATAAGGAAAGAGATAGTCTCTCCTTTAGGGAAGCCTGCCCCATCTTTGTGGCTATTTTATTCTCAAATTAGTTTTATCCTCTGTCCAATTAAAAGTCCTTTCTGACTGCATTCTTTAACTATGAAGGGCAGGCTTTCCCCCACAACTGGACTACAAAGAGTCCACTGCTAGAGTAAGGCACATTCAAAACAGAAAAGGAATGAAAATCCCAGCCCACCCACCCCTGCAAAAAAAAATTCAGGGCAGTAGTGTCATAGTGCACCCGCCTCCTGCAGGCAAGACTGCCTGGAAAGCAAGTGGACACGGCCCTTTGAGAAGCTGTGTGTACACAGAGTGTGTGCTATTAAGATTACAACCCTTTACTGTAATAGTCCGTTCCCGAGAACTGATACCAAGAATGTGATGGAGGAGGACAAGCTGGAGGAGGAAAAAGCCTGCGTGAAGATGTTCACTACAAACTTCCGGCCCAAATTTCCAACAAAGGGGATGCCGGGTAAACGATGGCCCTGCACTTGATGGAATGGTGTGCGCCTTAACCATGGTTAGGAAGAGTTCATGAACACATGAAAAACACTTATGTTAAAATGCTCAGTGGAAAACAACAGCATGCAAGACTGTACTTTCATTATGATGACAACTGTAGAAAAATGTGTGTTCTTGGAAGCGATCAGGGAGTTGTATTACAGAATTTACGGGTGACTTTGTTCATCTTTAAAAATCCTTTAATGTTTCTGTAATATTGCTTTTTACCAAAAAATACATTTAGAAAATGGCTCTAATGTTGTAGTATGTCTCCGGCTGAGAAGGCTTTAAATCAACCCTTTGAAAAGGTACCCACAGGATTTGAAAAATGGGTGGTGTTTGGAAGGGGAAAAGAGGAAAATGTGGCCGGGACACAGTCACATGACACTGCCTGCCGCTAGCAGACGTCCAGGGAGGGGGCTGCAGCTCTGCCCCCTCAGCCTTACAGATGCCCTCCGCCCCCAGTGGAGCAGGGTCAGAACTGTGCCTGTGGACGACCCGGGAAAGAAGGCCCAGTGAGTGGATGACAGTCATTTACTGCCACAGCCCTGCAGGTTCCAGCGTCGGGTGAGCAAGGAGCTCCAGGCTGGGCTGCAGTCTCTCCCCTGAGCATCACCGTCTCCTGTATTTCTTGTGACTTATGTCTGCCTGTAATGGCGTCCCCCCGACAGAGAGTGCCTTGCGGGCACAGGCTTCTTCACCGCTTTACCCCAGCACTGGCACACTGCCTGCAGCAGAGAAGCTGCTCAGTAAGTACAGGTGGAATGCATTAACAGAAAAGGAAGTCTCGTGTTGGCTTTAGGAGTAAAGACTTACACAAACATCCCATCTTCGCTGCTCTTTGGCTAAATAAACCTGTGAACTGGAGCAAGTTTCTTAACCTACTGAGCCTCAGTTTTCTCATGTAAAAAAAATGCAGAAAATACTATTTACTTCATAAGGGGGTGGATGTGATTATATCAGATGAAAATATGCATGTGCTTGATTTGTAGCAGGCTCTCAATCGATGTTGGTCCCCCTGCTAGTTGCACGTGAGAAAAAGGGAGTGGGACAGTGGGCCTCTGGCCATAAGAGGCATTTATAATCTCAAATCAAAGCTGCATTATCACCACCATTAGCATGAAATACGGTGCAGGGCCATGCTACGCCCAGCGTCACGTATCCTGGCTCTGTCCCACACCCTCTCTGCCACTGCTGGCTTTGGTGTAACAACCTGGCTGTTGGTACTGGCCTTCAAGGGGAGAAGAGGAGGCTGGCTAGGACCTCAGAGCACACCAGCCCAGAAGACTCAATGCTGGGCAGGCGAGAGAGGGAACCACAGAGCAGAGGAGAGGAGGGCGGCCTTCCTGAGACCTGCTTCCTTATGTTGCTTTATCTTCCTAATAGCCCTGCCACATGGATATCACCATCATCCTTATTTTCCAAGTGGAGACACTGAGGAAAGCTGCGGAGCCTCCCCAAGTCACAAAGTGAGTAATGGGTGGCCAACCCCTAGCCTAAGAGTAGTTCAGACTGACAGGAAAAGGGTGACCATTCCACCACTATTTGCTGGGCACATGCTTGTGCCCGACACTGTTCCAGGCACTTGAAACACAGCAACAGACAGAACAGAGCAGGTTCCTGTCTTCTGGGAGCTCAGATTTTGGCGAGAGGATGACAAGTACACACGGAGTATGTCAGAGGGTGAGTGTATGTAAAGCAGGGGAAGGGAGAAAGGGTGTGTGTGAGAGGGAGAGCAGGCTACCAAACAGCGTGGTCAGGGAAGCCCTCTCTGACATGGTGAGAGCTGAACAAAAATGTGCAGGGGGCCAGAACACCAGCTGTGTTGCTAGGTGGTAGCGGGAAGAAATGGTTCAGGTTGGTGGCAGAGGGAAGAGCAAATGTAAAACCCTGAGCTAGGAACGTGTTTGGGATCTTTACAGAGAAGCAGGAGGCCAGTGGGGTTGTTACAGTGAAATACCCAGAGAGGCCAGAGGCAGATCAGAGGTCACATAGGCGGAAGGGTTCAGATCACAGAAGGCCCTGGAGGCTACCATACGGACTTTGCTTTTATTCTGGGTGAGACAGGGAACCACTGGACGGCCTGGGACAGAGGAGTGACTGAACATGGATCAGTCTTGCTGCTCTGCTAAGAACAGACTGCAGGGGCAGCGTGGAAGACTACAGGCAGACCAGGTAGGAGGCTCCGATAGTCCTGATAAGAGATGATGGTCACTTGGACCTGGGTGACAGTGGTGCACATGGGGAGAAATGACTGGGTTTTAAATATGTATCAAAAGGAAAACCAACAGCATTTGTGGAAACACTAGTTGTGGGCTGTGTGAGAAGGGGAGGAATTAAGCATCTCTCTGAGGTTTTAAGGCCTGAACACCTGGAAACAGATGGGAACACTGCAGCAGGAACAAGTCTGGAGGGTATCAGGAGTCTATATGCAAGTTTTGAGGTTGAGAAGCCTATGAGTGGCGAGGCCAAACAGGCTGTTGTTTGTGAGTTCAGATTATGGAGGGATACTTCTACTGGAGATATCAGTGTGGCGCTTTCCAGATGGTTTTAAAGCTATGAGACTGTCTGGATCACTTAGGGAGTGAGGGCAGATGCAGAAGAGAAGCAGTTCATGACCAGGACCTGTGGCACCCCAACACTCAGAGGTTGAGATGGGGAGAAAGCAGCAGAAGAGGTGGAGAAAGGACTGTCAGCGCAGTCAGAATGAACAGGGTGGTGTCCCGAAGCCAAGTGCAAAGTACGTCAGGGAGGAGAGAGCAATCAACTGTGCAAAAGCTGCAGATGGGCCAAGAAAGACAAGGGCTCGGACTGACCACTGGCCAATGGCCTTGTGGAGGGATTTGGAGAGGGTGGGTGAATGGATCTTGGCTTTGAGCACTGACAGCTGCGAGCTTCACACGAAGAGAGTCAATCAGACGGTGTGTGTGTACCTCTGGGTAGAACATACTACCACCTACAAAATGGTTTTGCCAAAGCCTGAACTTGTATCTGATCAGGTCTCTGGATCCAACTTCCAATTAACAGGAAACACAGAGAACAGAGGAACATGTTAAACGAACAAACATACGGGGCTGTAATGAGCAAAATCTAGACTGGGAAAACCTACAGCACAAATAACCCAGTTTCTTCAACAAATAAAAGGAGAGAGATACAGGGAAACCATTAGCCTAAGAAACTTAGGAGATGAATCAATCAACTGTAATGTGTCTATTTTGTTCCTTATTCAAATAATTTGTTTAAAAAAAAATTGTGAGACAACTGGAAATTTAACACTTGGAATTTGATGACATTAAGGCATTTTAGATATTTTAGATGTGATACAAATTTTAGATGTGGTAATGGGACTGCATGTGTATAAAATGACATGATACCTGGGATTTGCTACAGAATTACTGGGGATGGGTGGGCCAGGAACGAGATGGAACAAGATCAGGCACAAACTGGTAATTGTGGAGATGGGCCATGAGTATCTGGTTGTGGAGGAGGAGGCTGCACTACACTGTTCTGAGTCTTTTCAGTATTTCTGTACATGCTTATTATGAGAAATTTCAAATAGTAAAAACACACATACACAAAGATAAAGAATGGGAGTAGAGCAAGGGGGTGGTGTGGGAAGGACGTGGGTCCAGACGGGCACTCTGACAGCACAACTGCCCTCTGATGGGAGGGTTCAGGGAGAACAGTGACGCAGCAGGCCATGGACAGTTGCTGGCATGCTGTCACTGGGGGGTTAGGAGGGGAAAGGGTCTACCTTAGGACCACAGGTGCCACATGCAGGCAGGTAGGACTTATGTGCTAACTTGCTGGGCAAATAGAAGCCAAGTCCTCCTGAAGAGAAGAGGGACCATGTGGAGGAGTCGGGGGCAGGCGGTGGGCACCTGCACTAGGGTCGGTGCCAGACGACTGCGAGGCCAGTGGTCATGAGTAGAGCCACCATCCTGCCTGTGCCTCTCCCGGCCACCTCTAGCCATCAGGCCCAGGCACAGGAGCCAGTGGAGTGGCAGAGTCCAGCACAGCAGGGTGCGAGTGATTTCAGGAGTAGACTGATGCTGGGTTGGGAGGGGAGGGAGGGCACGAAGGGAATGAACACAGGGAAGAGGTGGCAGCAGCTGGGTTTTGGGTGCTAGAGGAAGTGGGCTGGAAAGGTGGGGACAATGTGAGCGACATGGGGTGGAATCAGGGCAGACTGCCTGGGCAACTTGTCTCAAACTCCTGTGAGATCAGGACAGGCCTTGGGCAGTGTTTAAAAATAAAAAGCACAGCAAAAACCAACCCTGGATAAAGACTCAGTGAACCCAGGGGAAGCCTTCCTTTCTGTTCTATGGAGAATGAATCGGCAGCCATCTGGGACTCCCCTCATCTTACTACACAGGAGCCTGGACGACCAGGCAGCGCTCTTCCCAATGTGTCACTTGACTGAAGAACCTTGGAGAGTGGTGAATTTCAACTTTCCAACACCAACCCCTAGCTTGACTTCTCCTCCAACTAGGCACCAGAGCCTGGACTGAGGTCACAAGTCTTGCTGCCAACACCAAAAATCCACAGAGCAGCCCTGAGCTCCCCTGAAACTCTGTCTGTATCTGAGGGGGCCCTGAAGGCATATGTGGGGATGGAATGAACCTGCACTTCTAAAGGTGTTGTGCAACTCTAAAGGAAAGGCATCGTAACAAAAGAAAGGCGGCACTGTCAATTGTTTTGTAATAAGAAAACTGAAATTTTGGTTTTACAAATGAAAAGCCGGGTCAGGATTAAAAAAGACTTGGTCAAAGAGCTGAGTGTCTTTGCTTGGCAAAGAAGCAACATTTACAGACACTGCTTTCTTGTGCCTCGCAGAGCATGGGTATCTCTGCTCTACACGACAGATGCCATCCCAACGAAGGATTCCTTTGCCACCCACTTGCGAGGGACTTTCTGAATCATGACTTCATTTTGTCCTTACGAAACCTTACAAAGTAGGTATTATTTCCTCCATTTTATGGATGAGGAATCTGAGGGTTAGTGAAGTTACTAAGTCACTGGCCCAAGGCCACACAGCTAGTAAATGGTAGAGCTGGAACAGGTTCCCAGGGCTCTCTGATTATGTTTATAAAAGGAGAAAGAATAGTACCTGGGATTACATTTATGTGTCTTCTATAAAAGTATTATTTTTTGGGGAAAAGTATGGTGTTTTGCTAATCCCCGAATTTGGGTTTATAGATACTTTTCTTCATTTAACAAATACTTATTGGGCATCTACTACATGCTAGGTGCTGCTCCAGGTATTTGGGATAGATCAATGAGGGACAAAGACCCCTATCCCCTTGGAGTGTGCAGTGATACTTTAATTACATGTGAATGTGAAAAGGAGAAATCTTACCTTTCTGAGGTAGTTTAGGAAGAACTCTCGGGCCAAGGGCAGTCTTTGCAGAACTGGTGCTGATTAATAAACAAGAATTATTTAGGATCTAGAAGTGCTAGAATATCAGTAGTGATATATTATTCAAGGAAATAAAAGGCATATACAGAATTATCTAAAACATCCACTCCAAATTTCTTTAATAAAACATTATAGTTTATTTGCCATATTTCAATTTGCTGGGCTGGGGAGGCACAGTGAAAGGGCGGAAAAAAAAAAAAAGGCCGTCTTAATGATAAAGCCAAACTCCTCCATTTCAAAGCTTTTTCCCGGAGGTAATAATGTTTACGAAGGCACTGGAGCGCTCTACGTCGTGACCTCAGTGCAGAACACAGACTTAACTCATCACACGAGGTCCCACAAAGCAGCTCTCACCATCCCCGGTGCCAGGTGGGGAGACTGAAGTGAGTGAGGGTCAGTGGCTGCCAGAAGGTCCGCGCTGGTCAGAGGTGGGAGTGGAAAGTCAGCCCTAGCCCTGCTCGCCTCCAGAGCCCTCACTTCCTCCACTCCAGCAAAGTAAATAGCTCGGTTCTCGGGCCTCCAGGCTTCCCCTGGCCTTTTCCCCCTTTTGGAGGACACAAAAATGAAGGAAAAATGCCCAACTCCCCGGAATAGAAGTCCATACCATGTTATCTGAATCATCAAATGTTAACCCGCCCCCAACCGAAATGCCAGTGCTATAGGTGGAGGCTACCAGATAGAAGCCACTGTTTTTCTTCAACAAGAGGCTACAGTGATTCTCAGAGGACGCCAAGAGGACTCCATGCCCGAAAGGCAGGAGCAGCCAAGTGCCTGAGCTGCATCTGCCACAAACCCCTTTTATTATCTCATTTCTCCCCTTCTGTCCTCTGATGTCCTAAGACTTGGCTTCTTTTTCTTATTTCTATCCTAACGGCATTTAAAATAAAAAGAAAAGTCAAACCAACCAACCAAAACAAACAAAAAAGAGTCAAAGACAGATTATGAAATGTATGTGTTTCCTTCTCAGTCCTGGCCCTCAAACACCTTGATCTTTTTTTTTTTTTTTTGAGACAGAGTCTCACTGTGTTGCCCGGGCTAGAGTGCCGTGGCATCATCCTAGCTCACAGCAACCTCAAACTCCTGGGCTCAAGCAATCCTACTGCCTCAGCCTCCCGAGTAGCTGGGACTACAGGCATGCGCCACCATGTCCGGCTAATTTTTTCTATATATTTTTAGTTGTCCAATTAATTTCTTTCTAATTTTAGTAAAGACAGGGTCTCGCTCTTGCTCAGGCTGGTTTCGAACTCCTGAGCTCAAACAATCCGCCTGCCTCGGCCTCCCAGAGAGCTAGGATTACAGGCGTGAGCCACCGCGTCTGGCCAAACACCTTGATCTTAACTGCTCTTTCTTCAGCTCACTTGAAATTCTTCCACCTCTGGGCAACTAGAGAATAATATTGTTGAGATAAAGCTGCTACTAAATGAGAAACAGCAAACATGAGACGGCTTTGCTTCTAACATTTTTGGAGTGTTTTTTTGGTGTGTCCTGCCTCAGCATCGTCTCAGGGAAGCACAGCCGCCCACGACTGGTGTGAGCATGATGGTCATTCCTGGCCACGTTACTAAGGCCAAGGTCTACGTTCAAACGTTTCTTATACAGAATCCCCTGTATCAACATTGCTTGTGCTTGGACCTGGGGCTCTTCCTACTGGAGGCGAATACGAGGCTGCTCCTGCTGGTGGTCGTGTGTGTGTGTGCACGGACGTGGGGGAGGGGACTGAAAACTCAATGAGTCACCAAATGGCTCTGGTTTATGATCAGCTTGATTTGGTTTAAAAACATTTTGTGAGTGCTTTCTGAGTGCCTGAAACTCTCCCCACTTGGGAAGATAACCACTGGAACTTTGGTTTTACAGGGTCCCTCAAAGCAGAAGTCAAGGAGGATGGAGTGAGGAATGGAAGGCAGGGCATGGGGTCAGGAAGTGGCACGGAGCATGAGGTCTGGGGAGCCAGCTCGGACATCTGCGTCCATCACTGAACCTTGCCAGGCCTTGGTTTCCCCATCTGTAAACTGAGGATAACAGTAATGGGGCCTATCTCACAGGGTTAAAAGATTAAGTAAGACAGCGGTATTAACATAAATGAGGTTTTGTTCTTTCATCTTTGAGAAACTCTGGAAAGCAACTCTCAATGTAGCAGCTGACTCTTTCTCCCTGAGGTTCGGGTCTGGAAGTGGTTCTTTGTGTCCTTTTCTCGGATGGCACCTCTAGAGAAAACCCTTTGGGGTAGGGCTGGATAAATACTGCCTGCAGAAGATCTCCCAAAGTATCCCATTTCAGCGAAAGGAGGGGAGAAAGGAACACTGCTTTCGGTTCAGCCTAAAAACAATCTTACAGAGAACTTGAAGGGAGTCACATTTTTATGTTTGAAAAATCTCTGGGCAATCAGATTTCCCTGAAGAGTATCTTTTCATTCTCAAGTCTGAAAAAGGATTTAAGAGGAAAAGTAACAAAAAATTACTTAATGAAAACATCAAAAATAAAAACTTATTCTGACAGGAATTTTATTAAAGACCATTGCATGACCCTGTGACCATCAGGGAAATGAGGTTAGCTCCCTGCTGTGAACTCGACGGAGAGCTGTGCTGCTCAGAAACACGGTCTGCAGACCTAGAACTGTCTGTGATGGCGCAGCAACGAGACGCACGTGACACCGAGAGTGGACATTCAGTTTCTCATCACGAGCAGCCCCAGGTGGCTGACTACACTCTGAGTGGCCCCGGGAAAGCTGGGAAAACCCATTTCTATAGTTCTGTCCATTGCATCTACGAGCCCAGTAGGAGAGAGGACGCGCTAAGATGGCTTACCTTGACTGCTGAGACAGTCCCTCAAACTTGTTTGCGGTCTTACTTGAAGATGGACCCACATCGTTACCTACAAAGGAAAACTGAATGTGAAAAGGTGCATACTGACTCCTCAGACAAGGAAATGCAATATGGGGATATATGAGTTTGGCACACAGACAGGCATCGCTCAGGTTCCAGAAAGGCTTTAAAAGACCCAAGCTAGAACAGTATGCGTTTCTGGCATTAACACAAAATAAAGTAAAATTAAGCACTGTTTTGGGCTCTGATTATGTTTAACTGCTAGTCAGTTAAACAGAGAGGTGAGCAACCTGCTCCCTTGAAAGGCCTCAAAGATCATAGGATGTTCCCAATGGCTCTAGATCTTGTCCTCAGTTTAACAGTAGGGAAAGGCATAAAATTTCAAGTTCACCATGCTAGGAGACTACCTCCTAGTATCCAGACTCAGAAGAAACACACAACTCACAAGTTGTGAGTATGTGGTGATAACTGGTCATCTGCTGGGCAAGGCCCTGAGTCACCTGATTCATCATTCATCATTAACATTTATTAAGCATCTACTATATGCAAGGCATAAATGCAGAGCAGGAGGCACAAAAGCAAATTGTCACTGCTCTCACAGAGTTTATGGTCTTGCCTGTGAGACTTACACGTAGGAACTATAATAATAGTGAGGAATGACACGAACATTGGTTGCTGTGAAATGAAGAGGAAACTGTCTGAGAGCTAACTGGTAAGAGGGGCAGGCAATGCTTTCTGAGGAGATCCCGGCACCTTAGAGGAGAAGAACTGCTAGTGGGGGAGTAGCAAAACCAGAGGCACACAGGTGGAGGTAAGTGTGCTTTGTCCAGGAGATGGTCCAAAAACTGGTTAGAATAAAAGTGGGCTCTTCTGTGACCCATTCTACTGTGGGAGGAGCATAGGGCAGTGCTGGGGCCCCAAGCTGCCAGGCACCCGGGAAGAATCCTCGAGAGCTGCAGGACGCACTGTCTCTGGGGCTCCAATTCATCTCCTTGTTCTCTCTTCCAATGACCGCTTTGGAAATTCCAAGTGTTCTCTTCCTTCAGCAGATCCTTTCTCCCCTGCCTAGACATCTATAATGCTGCCCAGGTGGTACTGGGAAGGGGCTGGGCCAGGTGGCTCAGAAACACGAGGGTAGATGAAGAGGACAGGGGTGAAAAAAGAACTGAACTAATCCTCACTACATATTAATGATATCTGCCCAACAGCACCAACAGTCGCCCACATGCTTTTATATCCACCCAGTCATCCTTCCTCACAAGATGAGACTGGCATCATTACTTCCTTTTTAAAGTAAATGAAGTGAGGCTAAGTGCATGAGTAGCTAGCTGCAGGCCCCATGGGTAGACGGTGTACCTAGGAGTCCTGACGACAAATCCATGTGCTCTTCATTACCCATTATGATGCCCCACCCAATAGTAACATTAATAAGCGCAACAACCATTTATTAAGCACTTATTATGAGCAAGGTATTGTGCTAAGTACTCGTAGTAATTATGAACATGAGATACATAATATAATCACCTTTCATTTTATATACGAAGAAACACAGAGAAGGAAAGTCAATTGTCCAAGGTCAAGTAGCTGCGTAAAGGGTCAGAGCTAGGACACAGTGCTGGCAGCCCTCGTCCAGGGTTTGTCCTCTGAACTCCCACACTCTATCCCTACCCAGTCCTACTGCACCTCCGGGAGGCTGAGGCTAGCAGAGCGCTAAGACTAGATCTCTTGGACAGAATGTTCTGTAACACTGATACAAGAAACAAGTTAAACCGGCATTACCGGAACCAAACACTTTCAAATTTAGTTCTGTTTCATTTTAATAAGATACTCCTAACCATCAATGTATTTCCATGAGCCTATAATTTAGTATTTGAGGACTTCTTTGGTAACTCTTACGAAATTCTCTGACCTGTTATTTCAAGGGAAGCATTTCTTTCTAGCACTGTGCTCAACGCTCAGTGTCCAGGGCTGGATATCAAATCTTACACTTTCAGAATTAAATGAGCCATAACAATAAAAATGTCAAAGAAAGTTCTGTGTTTGGGGAATAAACTGTTGCATCTGTTAATTCCCTTTCCAGGTAGAAAACATTCTGAACAAGGAATCATGAACCCAGTTTGCATGAGCTATGCATCAGTGAACTTGAGACCAAGAGGGCTGCAAAAGCCCCCTGGCTCTGCTGTGTTCATTCACAGATGAGTCATCGTGTCAGGGGCTGCTGCCTGATATCCACAGGCCCGAGTGTCCACAGTCCTCATTTAACCTTCCTCTCTGGCCACTCAAAGTCAGTCTCCATTCTCCAAAGACACTGTGTGTTTTCATGTGTCTGTAACTTTGCCCCTTCTGTGCGTTTCCCCTGCAATGCCCGACCCCCTCACTCTTTGAATTCCTATACAACCATCAAAGGACATTTCCAAATTCACTTTGTGAGAATTCTTCCCTAGCTGACCTGACCACCCCCTTGTGACCAACTTCTTGTGAGGAGTGCTTAAGGGTATAGACTGTGGAGCCAGACAAGCCTGGTTTTGAATTCCAGCTGTTTCACTGACCAGGGGGTGTGAGTTTGGATGACACTGCTTGTTCTGTTAAGTCTCAATTCCCTCATCTATAAAATGAGAATAACCACAGTAACCTGCTACACTAGATGGGTATGAGCATTACAAGAAATAAGCTATGGCGTGTGGGGCATAGTGTGGTCCCCAGGAAGCATGATATAAATGACATTATTATTATTCATAGCTCTTTGATGGAATGCAACAGAAATGATGCTGATTTACTAGTGGCACCTCAAAGATAGGGACTCTGTCTTCCACATCTTGGTAACCCCACTTTCTAGCACAATGTCTGGCACAAATCAGTCAGTGAGTCTCTGCTGAAAAAAGAAAGGACCAAGAGTACTGACTCATCAACTTTGCAGCCCACACACCTGGGTGGGTAGGCGTCCAGCTGACAAGAATCCTATCCCTCTCATAGCTAGGAAAAGACTACCTGCTGTGCCTGAGAAGAAAAATGTGGTTTAGAAAAACTTCTGAAAATAAGATAGTACTGAAAAGAGGAGAATGAGGAGCAAAAATATGGAAGCAGCTCAATCCTTTTTTCTTTCTCCGTGCAATTTAGAAAAAGGACCTTGATGTTAGGCACAGTGGCTTAAGACTATAATCCCAGCTACTCGGGAGGCTGAGGCAGGGGTACTACTTGAGGCCAGGAGTTCGAGACCAGCCTGGGCAACACAGTGAGACCCCATCTCTAAAAAAGTACAAAGAAAAAAGAAAAAGGACCTTGGTATATCATACAGACTTGAGTAAGAGAGAGCTGGAGACACATGTTGGGCAAGCAATGAAAGAAACTGTGGTCAAGACTCTTGGTCACTTTTTACAGCTTAGAAGCTGCAGCCAAGAGTCTGTGGAAAGAGGAGGACATTGGCTTAGTGAATAGTTTGGAGGCTCCAAGGGTCTTCTGGAATAGTGAACTAGTGTATGACCCCTGGAGTCGGAAATGAGTTTAAATCCAGTTTTGAAGTTCCTGGATTTGTGATCTTTTGCCAAGTCTTTTGACTTCTCTGTCCTTCATTTCATCATCAGTAAACTGGGGACAGTGCCAGTCCCTGTCTTACAGGATGACAGTGATAGCTAAATACGATAATGTATGAACAAGTGCATGGCACCTGGTACATGCAAACAATCTACAAATGGCAGTAGCCATTATGATGTCCAGCACTGTGTGCAAAATGGAGTTGGGGGCAAGAGAAGAAGCAGACATGAAAACATATTGGAGAATCCCAGAAAAAGAAAAAATAAAGAAATTTCTGTCCACAGGCTCTTTTATAAGCCAATGCTACTTCAAATAAGTAAATGTGTATGCCTTGGGTCAGACATTCCAAATGTTGAGCCTTTTTACCTAGAATTTCTGGCCTTGAAATATGAGAAGTGAATGAACTTGTGGTAGGATTTTTTCATCCATTATCTGCTCTGTATATTAAAAAAAAAAATACCTACACAATTTTAAGTCCCAGTGGTCAAAGGTAAATGTGATTCCCATAGGTAACTTAGCCAGGGACTGGCTGAACTTGGATCAGAACTTAGGCTTCTGGAACGTTCATTCTGTACACGTTATAGCTTCCCAACATGTGCACTGCAGACACTTCTTTAAATGCCAAAGGATGGAGATCCTAAGGGAAATTGCTCTCAGGTAGTAATTACAAGAATCTCAAGTGTGATGACAGGATTAATCTCATGGCCACCATGAACTAGATGACTAGTGATTATATATTTTTTTGCTCTTGCCTGTAAGACCCTTAGGGTCAAATCTTCCAGCCACTGTATGTGACGCTACGGCATGCATTTTGTGAAGAAATCACACTCCTGGACTCCATCTTACTTTGCTACTTTTATTCTTCCTTTGTTCTCATTTCCTTATTTAAATTGTCTTAAAATATGAGTTGATCTTTTATAAAGTAGGTTATTTAAAAAGGAGGAGGTTTAATGAAATGTCACCTCAAAAATCATAAAGTCCTCCCAAAATTCGAATCTACCCACAGGGCTATCTGTTTGTTATCAACAGCTTGCCTCAGAAGTCTCCTGAGACAGATGGCTGAATTCGTCACAGAAGCGGGACTTTGGTAACATGATGCTGGCGCTATTTTGGGCACTGTGGACATCATGGTTCTGGCAGGGAAAAAGTGGAGTGGCCCTGCCTGCCTGGGCAGAGCTGGAACCACACACCAGGGTGCCATGCTGCAGGTGGACGAGGCGGTAGCTGGGGAGCATGTGGGGCTCGCTGGGCTACTTGTGCTAAGTGGATCATCTTCTCCCCATGTCAGCACCATGGGTACAGAAACCACTGCTACGAGGAGGAACCACCAGCGGCTTACTCGCCTGCCTTTCAAGAGCACGGAGCATCAGGTGGAGAGTGTGAGGAGTGCTGGCTCTCGGCCACACAGGCTGGAGATGAGTTCTGGACCCCCACATACTGTTAGAAATGAGGCAAGTTACTTAACCTTTCTGCATCTGTGACCTTAAAGTCAAAGTAATAGCATTTTCTGCTCTGTAACTGTGGTTAAGAACTAGATAAGTTAATACATGCAAAGTGCTTAACACAGTGCCCAGCACTGTGTGAGGGCCCTTACACGTGTTAACCTTGTAAAATATCACACTCATAGATTTTTATCTGAAGATTCTAAATAATGAGGAATTGTCATTTTCTTTTTTTCTTATGAGCCATAAACCTGTATTGAGAATTCATAAAGGCATGAAATGGAATTTGAGAGGGGGGAAGACAGAGCCTTTGTAATGAAGGAAGTGTGGCCTTCTGTGAAGCAGATGCACTGAAAGTTGCAATTTCTGGCCCTCATTCTCACCGATGTCTCAACGTCAACTGCCTTGCTTATTTCCCCTGCCCAGTCCACTTCTGAAAGACCAGCATGGAGGATTGGGCAGGGCTAATAACTGGCAGAGAGAAAAGTGTGATTGTCAGTGGAGCCAGGACCTGTCAGGCATAGATAGTCTGCAAACAAGCTGAACGCCAGAGGTGCCCCTAAGACCAGAAACAGGAATGTGGTGGGAGAAGCTTCAGAACTTGACAGGTAGAAACTTGCTCCAGCGAAGGAAAGAAGCTGCTGTGCTGTAGGCAGGTCATGGGAGTGACGACAATGCTGCTCCGCGGCTGGCTAGTGAGACTGTCCGGTGTACCAGAGAAGTGGTGTGAACAGGTGGCCCACACACAGATTGGGGCTGAGGGGACACACACGCTGGCAGCAGGCCTCTAGTCTTGCCTACTTCACAAACTCGATTCTTTAGATCGAGGGGTTCACCCCAATTGCTTTCCTTACATTAAATAAAGATTAGAGAGTTGCTGACAATAACCACAATCTCCCCTGTGAATGTGAAGGAGGAAATCCTAGGCACAGCGGGAAGAGGAGGAATATGTCTGGCAGTTACACAACAGCTGGTATCTTCTCTGAAGACTAGAAACAAGGGCCAGGATAGGGGGTTGAAAACTTTTGGGGATGTTGGGATGGGGTGAATATATTTTGCATGTGGGTTGGATGTGAATCTTTAGGGGACAGAGGGCAAGCTGTGGTAGGCTGAAAAATGGCCAAAGATACCAAGTCCTAATCTCTGGAACTTGTAAATCGGACCTTATTAGGAAAAGGTCTTTGCAAATGTAATTAAGGATCTTGAGATGAGAAGATTAACACAGGAAATTCAGGTGTGCTCTAAATACAATTACATGTATCTCTGTAAGATCGAGGCAAAGCGGAGTTTTGAGCTCACAGAGAGAAGGCAGTGAGAGGCAAGATGACCATGGAGGCTGACACTGGAATTGTGCAGCCACAGTCCAAGGACATCTGAAGCCACCGGAAGCTGAGAGAGGCAAGGAGCAGATTCTTTCCATAGACCCTGTGGAAGGAGCAAAGCCCTGCTGGATTTTAGATTTCTAGCCTCTAGAACTGGGAGAATAAATTTCTATTGTTTTAAGACACCACATTTGCTGTATGTGTTGTAGTAGCCTAAGGAAACTGATACAGGTTTCTATCATCTAGCCATCCGGCAAAATGCTAGGCTGAGAACAATGGTAACAGTAGCTAACATTTACTGAGTGCTTTCTACGTTCTAGCTGTTCTTTATGTGTCTTTCTCGTTTAACCTTCATGATAACCCCATGTATAATACAGGTACTATTACTAGCCTCATATCATAGTTGGAGAAACTGAGGTGCTGAACCATCCAAAGGTACTTGCGGAAAGCCACAGGGCTACCACGTGGTAGAGACAGAATCGGAAACCAGTCAGTATGACACTGAGTCTGCATTAGAGCACTCTGCTCTGCTGAGAGAAACAGCACATGTCCCTCCTCATAAGGAGTCCCTGTACTGGTAACGACAGGCCAGGAAACAGAACCACTGTGATACCCTATGCCAGATGGACAAGGAGTTGGGCTGGGGGATGCGGGTCAGACTGGGGAAGGCCTTTTAGGCAGGTGCCAGGACAGCAGATCTTGAAAGATGACTAAGCATTAACACGAAGGAATAAAGGGAAGAATATTGTAGGTTGAGGGCATACTGTAAGTAAAGGCTTGGATCTGAGGGGAAAGAGTGGAATTTTGGGGAACTTGCTAGACCTCAATATGGCAGACATGTCCTGTTTGGAGGCAGCCAGGAGGCCTGGGGAGAGCTAAATGGCTGCTCCTCTACTGCCTCCTCCTGATCTGACAGTCCAAAGGCCCTGATCTTTAAGGGCTGAGGTGAGATGGAGGGTTAGGGGAACACAAGAGCACTGGAAAGATGCACCCATTCCCTGGGTGCATCCAGGGAAGCTGCAGGCATGAGAGAGCAATGTTACCTAGGATGCTGATCCCCTATGTGCATCACTGATGACCAGTCTGGCCCGTCTTTGGCTTCTGGGATACAATGTCAGCATGAGTCAGGGAGTATGAACCAAGCAGTGATCACACAACACAGACTACAAATACCAGGATCAGGGCAACTTTAACCTGCCTGAAGAGAAGTCCAGCTGCTTGTGTGTGCACCTTGGTAATTCCAGAGCTAACACTGGGGTTGTTTGTGAGTGACTACCAAAGTCTATGACACATAAAGAATTGTTACTTTTGTCAAGGATTGATTCTGATTTTTGTTCTTCAAGCCTGGTTGTAGGTGAGAGGCTCTCAGCTGGTGAGAAACTGGCAGGTGGCTCAGTGCCCACATCCCGGAAAGGCTCTAATGCTCCTAGCTCTTATAAATTGGTAACAACTTTGTTTCTTAGCGAAAAATGCTCCCTGGTCCATCAACACTGGGGGGAAAATGGCCACATGCTAGCCCTACTTGAATGAAGTAAAAGATATCTAAAAATATGATGACTTTCAAGTTAGAAAACAGAAGTGTGGTAAATTTATTTGTGGAATGTTTCAGTCTATATAACATGAATACAGGTACTTTACACAGAAGTAAACTTTACACAGAAATAAAACCAATTAAATAAGAGGATTAAAATTTAGAGGAAGTTGGAAAGAAGTTTAATTTGTTATTTGTGGCATGAAAGTCTGTATAGCAAATTTGTGACTTTCAATGGAATGTTATTTGGAGAAAGTCCTTTTTGTCAAAATAGGGGGATTTGGAAGGCCATGGAATGCAATCTCTGAAAATGTCAAGGACATCCTTAGTGTTTGTGTGCATTTGTGCCTGCACACCTTGATTGTTCTTGCCTGGCTTGTTCATCCTGGGAACTAGTTCGTTAACAGCAATCTTAAATGTCTCCTCCTCTGTAAACCTTCCCTGGCTTTCCCACAAAGTCTGACACTCAATTTTCCAGCATTTCCACAGTATTTAGGTAACATGTCTATTCTGACAGTAAAGACATGTACTGTAATTGTTTACCCACATGTGTCCTTCATTAGATCATGAGTACATGGATTGAGAAGGCCCAAGCAATGGTCTTAGTAAGTGCCCCAAATAAGCAAGCAGAGTCAGAGAATGAATGGCTTAACACACAGACATGTCCACAAACACACATGCGGGGCACCTGCACCAGAGGATGAACAGGTGTGCCAATCTGCAAGTGGATAGTATGGCTTTTCCCTAAAACTCAAACACTCACAACACTTGATATAGGCTTTTGAGGAGGCCTCCAAAAGCATTATGCTGAACACATAAGCACCATTAAAAATAAAAAAGAAGAAAATCACAATGAAACAATGGTGGGAGGAGGTGAGACACACAAATTAACACATTCATTCAGCAAAGCTTCTCTCTGCGCCCATCATGGACCAGGACTCTGCTGGGCAATGGGGTGACCCCTAAATTGCTAGCAGGCTAGTAGTAAAGATGGGAATTATGTCCCTTATAGACAGGAACCTGTCCTTTGCAGTCAATGTCACTGAAGTGATTAAACTAGCTGACTCTGGATAAGTTTATTCATATTTAAGTAATGACAATATTCACCACGTGCCAGGCACGATTCTAGTAAACACAGGTGAGAACTAGATGGACAAGGTCCCACTGTCATGGAGCTTACATTCTCGTGGGGCAGAGAGACATAAATCGAGTTATTTCTCAATTGTGACAAAGTGCTTGGGAGGAAATGGGCAGGGAGGAAGCTCCTTTAGAGAGGAGGGTCAGGGAGACAAACATGCAAGCGGAGAACTGAAGGATGAAAGGCAGCCAGCCTTTCACAGAGCATGACAGGGTTCCAGGGAGTGGAAGGGCCCTCAGGAGGCAGAGGATGGCGTATCTAAGAAGGCAAAGAAGGCCAGCGGCGAGCGCGGAGCCGCATGAAAGGGGCTGGGAGATAGGAGCGAGATCATGCAGGGCCCCCTAAGCCCTTGGTGAAAGGAATTTGCATTTATCTGAAGCTCAACAGGAAATCTTTATAGGGTGTTAAAGAGAACAGTGACGATGCTCTGATTTATATTTTATAAGAAAACCATTCTGGACATTGTGAGGAAAGTGGATTACTTTGCTTCCCTGAGCCTTTGTTTCTTCACCTATAAATGAGACTGACAATACCTACCTCCCGGAGCCGCTATTATGATTGCCATGTGATATAGGAAATGCTCAGCACCTTATTACTATTAATAGGTTTTAGTGGCCCTAGATATTTTTCAAAATGTTCCCTGGCCTTAAGAGCCAGGTATAATCATATTCATGTGTATCCAAGCCCTCATCCTGGAGGTGTGCATTTTGGTACACTTTCTGAAGGTGCTAACTGTCCCCTTCCCAGTGGAGCCCCACACACTGCCTGGCCCCAGGCAGTGATGGCCCTGACTTTAGGATAACTTACCCCAAGGAACTGCGCCTTTGTTTGGGGGCCCATGAGGTAGTGGGCTGGGAGGGTCGGATAGGGTTCTCTTGTGTCCGGGTGGTGGGGGAGGAGGCCTCTTCTTGGATAGGGTGGAGCTGCCACTAGAGGTCTGGGTGCTTAGAGGGAGTGTTGAAGGTGGGCCAGTTGGACCTAGAAAGGAAATTGAATGGGGGCAGGAAGGTTAATCCCTGTCTCACAGACACAAAACAGACAGTATGCAATCACTTCCACACATCAAAATGTGGTATGATACACGGAGACAAAAGCGAAAGGCTGGATATGGCTAAGTCCATCAATCCAATAACTCACAAACAGGGCTTTTAAAAATTGTTGTTAAAAAAATAAAATTACAACAAAGGAAAGAAGAGTGTGTGCTTTTAAGGAACAAAAGGCCAGTCAACAAAGACTACTACTGGGTCTGGATCATCATTTAGGTACAATGGGTAAAACACACACACACACACACTTTAAACCAATAACTGACTATAGTCGTCACAAAATCTACCGAAGAAGGAGGAACACAGCACTACCAGCAAAATCAATAGAAAAAGAGCAGACTATAGGCTAAACTTTCAATGGGACACAGGTTGAAACATGAAAGTATTCATAGAATACAATTTTTCTCTCTACAACTTTATTTTCAGTCACAGCAAACTGCCTGAAGATTTTCTCAAAAAATAAAAAAACTTTTCTAAATAATGAAGAACCTGATGTAACGTGTTTCCCTATAAAAAGGAAAATACCAGAATTCTTTTTTCCTCTACTTCTCATTGTTCTAGAAATCATAAACCACCCATTCATTATATTGGAGGCCTGAACAACAGTTACATAAGTTAGACATTGATTTCTATAGATTTAACAAAAAGACTCAACTTTCCCCAGAGGTAAATACAGAATAGCAGTAATGGTGTTATTGTAATATTCCACATAGACACAAAAAAATTCTACCATACCATTTGACTTTTGGGAACTGATGTCTTAAGAAAAACAACAGAGTTTGTTTTTAAAAGTTATTACAGGACTAGTGTTTATGTTCTTAGTTTCGTTTATTCAAAGTGATGCTGAAGTGGCTGGTATCTGTCAGGCACTATATGCTGGCACTTTGGCAAATACTTCTTTATTTAAGGTGTATGGTTTAACCATGTTCATAGACAACGGCTTCTGCAAACATTAAGAGAAGAAAGAAAAAAAGGAAAGAAACAAAAAAGCTAAGAACATTGCCACATCAAATGTTTAACACAGGATATAGTAGATACCTGATGATCCAGAAAGGCTCCAAAAGAGCTTTTTACATTCTGTGTATTAAAAGAAAAGCTTAATTACTGCTAGCCTTTTCCCTTGGTAAAGTAAGCTCTGATATATTGTTCCCATTATCAATTACCAGTACCAATATTGACTTAATTATTTCTCAAAGATGGTCTTGAAAATAAACACTGTTAATTTCAGTAAAATTATAATCTACTTTAGGATTAAATGGCCATAGCTATATAATTTGTTCTCTGCCCTACTGATGTGATACATGATGGACCCCTTATGTTTACCGCAAATCAACACTTAATCGTGGTGTCAGTCACTGCAGTTTCAGAAACTGTTTTATTTTTGTATCAGTAAGGTGACTGTTATGGCTTTGCATCTGTATAATGCCTTGTATTTTTCAAAATGTATTTGTGTATGCTATTCCTCTTGATTTTTTTCCTAGATTTACCTTCTTGAAAAAATTTTTAATTTTTATGGATACATAATAGTTGTACCTCTTGATCTTCATAACAACCCTGTGAGGTACATGGGTTGGGTATTATTGTCCCCATTTTATAGCCAAGAAAGTAGGGGCTTGGCCTGATCAAAGTCATGTGGCCATGAGGGGCAGAGCTGGGATAACACAGTTGTCCACAGCCAGCGAGGCGCTCGCCCCATCAAATGATGCTGCTGGTTCCCAAAAGCCAGGGCAGCTTTCCTGCTCTTGGCGCATGAGAAAAACAACAAACGCTCAATATCAGGAAGTGTAACTTTCCTCTTGGAAATAAATGGATAATAGATAATAGACAATGGTAAGATTCTTTAGCAATTGCATCTTTATCGCCATCTAGGGACTTTCTGATGCAGTACATCAGTCCAAAGAGTCATCCTGTACCACAAACCAAGCAAAATCCAGGCCCCCGAATCATCTCAAAGACAAAGGAATTAGTGTTTCACATGCCATTACATACCTTTCTTTCTGACTTCCTTCATATCACCGATTACAATCTCTGATTATTTATGTCGTTGTTTATTTATTTACTTGACTCTCCCACAAGACTGTAGCTTCTAATAAGGCCAGGCTTTTCTCTGGCTTGGTGTACAGTACATATTAATTGAATAAATGGATGAATACACCTCTGCTTCTATGTTTTTAAGACCAGTGATTCTTAAGAAGAATAATATATTTCACTTAGGGTGACTGATCAAAAACTGGGACAGGGGAAGATAGCACAGAGGGACAGTGTTAAGTCTGAAAAGGCGTAGTCAGTACTATAATTTCGTATTTGGAAAATAAACATACAGACCCACCTATTGCTTTGTAAAAGAATTTATAGAAAGAAAGGTGCCACAAAATCTTGGCTGGTAGGCCACGAGTTAAAAAAGGTTGAAAAACACTATATTAAACCCCAGAAAAGCAGACTTAAAATTTTTTAAGATTTAAAGAACTAGAAGACCATCAAAATCAGTAACCAGTCCCAAAGCACTAAAGGGGATCTTTTATGCAAATAAATCTGGGGCTGGGTGCAGTGGCTCACACCTGTAATCCCAGTACTTTGGCAGGCCAAGGTGAGAGGACTGCTTGAAGCCAGGAGTTTGAGACCAACCTGGGCAATATAGCAACACCCCATCTCTATCACAAAAAAAATTAGCTGGGCACAGTGGTGTGTGCTTGTAGTCCCGACTACTTGGGAGGTTGAGGTGGGGGGATCACTTGGGCCCAAGAGTTTGGGACTATGACTGTACCACTGGACTCCAGCCTGGGTGACAGAGTGAGACACTGTCTCTAAAAAACAAAATAAATCTGAATATTGGCTCAGTCAGGAAAAAACCAATACTAGTAGGACAAAGAAAGCTGAAACAAAACAAATTTAACACAAAAAGGAGTGGGGAGGCAAGATTAGTAAGTGGTGGACTCAGGAGGCTCACCATGGGGGTAGGACGGGAGGTTGCTTGGTGGGTACAATGTATGTTATTTCAGTGACTTATGCACTGAAAGCCCTGACTTCCCCACAGTGCAAAATATCAGTGTAGCAAAACTGCACTTGTACCCCACGAATACATACAAATAAAAAATAAATGGAAAAAAATGACCTGGAAAATCATTTACCTACACCTACATATATATGTATATGTGTGTATGTATACATATATACACATACACGCACACACACATTTTAAAAAAAAATTCCTAAAATCACAATCAGCATGTATTCAGATGTTCTCCTCTACTTCCTGCATTTTCTAGAGTCACCATTTATAATTATGTACTTGACCGAAAACTTAGGAGTCGGGAATTTTATACACATACATATATACATACATTTATTTATTTATTTTTGAGACAGAGTCTTGCTCTGTTGTCCAGGCTAGAGTGCTGTGGCATCACCCTAGCTCACAGCAACCTCAAACTCTTGCTCTCAAGTGACCCTCCTGCCTCAGCCTCCCAAGTAGCTGGGACTATAGGCATGTTCCACCATGCCTGACTAATTTTTTCTATTTTTTTTAGTAGAAACGGGGTCTTGCTCTTGCTCAGGCTGGTCTTGAACTCCTGACCTCAAACAATCCTTCCATCTCAGACTTCCAGAGTGCTAGGATTACAGGTGTGAGCCACTGCACCCGGCCAATACACATTATTTAGAACTTATCTTGTAAAACATTATTGGCATCATTATTACCAATTTTAAGGGTGAAAAGATCCAAGGCTCAGAGAGTTTACGAACTTGGCTAATCATAGTAGATGAATGGCTAAGTCCCGGCAGAGCCCCACTCTGCCTGACTCAAGGCCAGGCTCTCAGCCTTGACAACAGCCTGCTTCTCTTCAACTAAATGGCATCACATCCTCTCTGTCTAGAACATTCAGAGACATAACTGAGTTCCCTCTTCACCTGTACATCTTCTTTTTTCCCCCCTTTTATTTTCAGTTAACAACGTAATTATACATATTTATGGGATGCAGAGTGACATCTGAATACATGTACACAATGTGCGATGATCAAAGCAGGGCAGTTAGCACATCCATTACCTCAGTAGTCCCCAACCTTTTTGGCACCAGGGACTGGTTTCATGGAAGACAATTATTCCATGGATTGGTGGGGGCCGGGGGGTGGAGGGGGAGATAGCGGAGCTTAGGCGGTGGGGAGCGGCTATAAATAAAGATGAAACTTCACTTGCTTGCCCATTGCTCACCTCCTGCTGTGCAGCCCCCGGTTCCTAAGTTTCATGGAAGACAATTTTTCTACGGACCAGGGGTGGGGCGTGGGGGGAGGCAGAGCTCAGGCGGTGTTGTGTGGCCCAGTTCCTAAAAGGCCACAGACCAGTACTGGGCCTACAGTGCTATTGAAAGCTAGAATTTATCCTTCCCATCTACTATCTGTAACTTTGTATCTGTTACCCAACTTCTCCCTATCCCCACTTCCCATCCTCTAATGACCTTTATTCTGCTCTTTCCTTCTATGTGAATAGTAACATAGTATTTATCTTTCTGTGCCTGACTTACTTCATTCAACATAATATCCTCCAGCCTCATCCACGTTGCTGTGATAGGATTCCATTCTTTCTACAGCGGAATAGTATTCCATATACTCCACATTTTCTTTATCCACTCATCTGCTGATAGACATTTAGGCTGATTCCATATTTTTGCTATTGTGAACAGAGCTGCAGTAAACACGGAGGTGCAGGTTTTGCTTTGACATACTGATTTTCTTTCCTGTGGAGAAATAACCCACTAGTGGCATTGCTAGGTTGTATAGTAGATCCACTTTTAGTTTTCTGAGAAAACTCCATACTGTTTTCCATAGTGGCTATACTAATTCACATTCCTACCAACAGTGTATAAGAGTTCCCTTTTCCTTGTACCTTCACCAGCATCTGTTATTTCTTGTCTTTTTGATGACAGCCATTCTAACTGGGGTAAGATGATATCACACTGTGGTTTTGATCTGCATTTTCCTGATGATCAGTGATATTGAACATGTTTTCATTTACTTGTTGGCCATTTTTATGTCTTCTTTTGAGAAATGTCTATTAAGGTTCTTTGCCCATTTTTAAATGAGATTATTTGGTTTCTTTGTCTTTTTTTTTTGCTGTTGTTTGAATTCCTTGTATATTTTGGATATTAGTCCCTTGTTGAATAAATAGTTTGCAAATATTTTCTCCCATTCTATGGGCTGTCTCTTCACTTTGTTGATCATTTCCTTTGCTGTGTAGCAGCTTTTTAGTTTGATACAGTCCCATTTGTCTGTTTTTGTTTCTGTTGCCTGTGCTATTGAAGTCTTAACCATAAAATCTTTGCCTAGACCAATATCCTGAAGCATTTCCCCTACCTATGTTTTCTTCTAGTAGTTTTATTGTTTCAGGTCTTACGTCTTAGTCTTTACTCCATTTTGAGTTGACTTTTGTGTGTGTTGAGAGATAAGGGTCTAGTTTCATTCTGCAGATGGATATCCAGTTTTCCCAGCACCATTTATTGAAAAGAGTGTCCTTTCCCTAATTTAGTCAGGGAAAATCAGTTGGCTGTAATTATGTGGATTTATTTCTGGGTTCTCTCTTCTGTTTCACTGGTCTGTGTGTCTCTTTATACCAAAACCAAACTGTCTGGGTTACTATAGCTCTGCGGTATATTTTGAAGTCAGGTAGTATGGTGCCTCCAGCTTTCTTCTTTGTTTTCGGTATTGCTTTGGCTATTGCTATTTGGGTCTTTTGTGGTTCCCCACAAATTTTAGGATTGTTTCTTCTATTTCTGTGAAGGATATCGTTGGTATTTTGAAAGAGATTGCATTGACTCTGTAGATTGCTTTGGGAGGTATGGTCATTTTAACAATTCTTATAATCTATAAGCATGAGAAGTTTTTCCTTTTTTTTATGTCTTCTTCAATTTCTTTTATCAGTATTTTATAGTTTTCACTGTAGAGATCTTTCACCTCCTTGGTTAGATTTATTTCTAGGTATTTTACTTATTTTTTTGTGGCAACTGTAAACAGGATTGCTTTCTTGATTTCTTTTCTCAGCTGGTTCATTATTGGTGTATAGAACTGCTACTGATTTTTGTGCGTTTATTTTGTATCTGCCACTTTACTGAATTTGCTTGTCAATTCTAATTCTAAGAGTTTTTTGGTGGACTCCTTAAAAGGTTAGGCTGTCTGCAAAAAGGAACAATTTGGCTCCCTCTTTTCCAGTTTGGATGTCGTTTATTTTTTTCTCTTGCCAATTGTTCTGGCTTGAGTATTAGGAGTTCTGGCTTGAGTTGAATAGGAGCAGTGAAAGTAGACATCCTTGTTTTGTTCCAGTTCTTAGATGAAAAGCTTTCAGCTTTTCCCCATTTAGTATAATTTAGCTGTGAGTTTGTCATATATGGCCTTTATTGTGTTGAGGTATGTTCCTTCTATACCTTATTTGTTGAAAGTTTTTTTTATCATGAAGGGATGTTGAATTTTTATCAGATGCTTTTTCTGTTCTATTGAGATGATCATATGGTTTTTGTCCTTCACTCTGTTGATGGGGTATATCTCACACTTATTGATTTGCATACATTGACTCATCCTTGTATTCCTGGGATAAATTTGAACACTTGATCATGGTGTATTATCTTTTTGTTGTGCTGTTGGATTCAGTTTGCTAGTATTTTGTTGTGGATTTTGTGTTCATCAGGGATATTGACCTGTAGTTTTCTTTTTTTGTTGTTCTTGTCTGGTTTTTGGTATCAGGGTAATGCTGGTCTCATAGAGTGAATTAGGAAGGATTCTCTCCTCTACAATTTTTTGTAATAGTTTACAAATTGGGTTTAGTTCTTCATTAAACATTAAATGTTTGGTACAATACAGTAGTAAAGCCATCTGGTCCTGGGCTTTTCTTTGTTAGGAGACTTTTTTATTACTGATTCAATCTTGTTACTGATCTGTTCAGGGTTTCTATTTCTTCTTGGTAGGTTATATATGCCCAGGAATTTGTCCATTTCCTCTAGGTTTTCTTATTTGTTTTGGTTGTTTGTAATAGTCTTTAGTAATCCCTTGTATTTCTGTGGTATCAGTTGTAATGCTTCCTTTTTTGTCTCTGATTTTATTTGGATCTTCTTGCTTTTTCTTAGTCCAAAGGTCTGTCAATTTTATCTTTTCAAAAAACTAACTTTTTATTCTGTTGGTCTTCTGTATTGTTTTTCTAGTCTTAATTTTTTTCTGCTCTGATCTTTTTTATTTCTTTCCACTAATTTTGGGTTTGTTCTTCCTTTTCTAGTTCCTTGAGGTGTATCACTAGGTTGTTTATTTGAAATTTTTCTCTTCCGATGTAGGAATTTATTGCTATCAGCTTTCCTCTTAATACTGCTTTTGCTCTATCCCGTAAGTTTTGGTTATATCCTCATCTTTTAAGAGTCAGTTCAAATGTAGCCTCATCCAGAATCCTTCTCTGATCCATCCCTTTTCCCCTGGAACAACTGCTTCTATCTTGAATTTCCACAAAGCTTAATGGGGCACTAGACCTCTCTACCTTGCATTAGAGCTAGATTTATCTTCCTTCCCAGGCCATACGCTTCCATAGGGCAAGATGCGTATTATCCTCACATCTCCCAGTGCCAGTACCTGGCACATTCTGGGTACTCAGTACACATCTATAAGAATAATTCATGGTGTAAGTCAGAGGATTATTTTTCTATTTTTTTTTCTGAGATGGGTTCTTGCTCTGTCGCGCAGGCTGGAGTGCAGCAGTGCAATCACAGCATACTGCAGCCTTGAAAGGAGGATTCTTTTTCAACATCCTTATACATCTGGTTTTCAGTAAAGGAAAAAACCCAGAGGTCTCCCACACTGGGACACCAAATAAAAGTATATCTTTGAAATTTCAAAGATAAAAAACAAGACCTAGAAGATGGACTGAAATATTATCTTGACGGTTTTTGATAAGCTTGTCTGTAGAAGTGTAATTTACATATTCTAACATGCCATATGGGAGGGGTAATAATAGAAGTTATATCTATATAACTCTGGATAAAATAAATGAAAATTTTATTATCGTTTTCTAATAGGTTTCTTTTTAAATTTATATTGTTAATCGACAAAAATTATATATATTTTTCATATGCAACATGTTTTGAAGTATGTATACAGTTGGACCTCTGAAGCTGCTGGTTACATATCTGCAGATTCAACCAACCTTGGACTGAAAATATTCAGGAAAAAAAAAACCCACAATAAATTCAGCAATTAAAAAATATAATTAAAATGCATTTACATAGCATTTACATGGTATGAGGTATTACAAGTAATTTAGAGATGATTTAAAGTACAGGGGGAGAATATGTATAGGTTATATGCAAATACTAAGCCATTTTATATTAGGGACTTGAGCATCCTTGGAGTTTGGTATGGGGTGAGAGGACTATGTTGTGGAAAGGCTAAATCAAGCTAATTAACATAAACATTATCTCATATACATATCATTATTTTTGTAGTGAGAACACTTAAAATCTACTCTTGGCAATTTTTAAGAAGACAACACATTAACTATAGTTGCCAAGCTGTAAACAGATCTCTTGAACTTATTCTTCCTATCTAACTAATGTTTTTCATAGTATAGAGCTTAAAACGGTGTGAAGCTTATGTTAATTACTTTAAAAAGTAGGTAAAGACACAATACTGCATATTTATATAGAGAAGGACTCTGGGTAGAAGGCAGGAGCTGTTATCATCTCCATATTCAGGTGGGGAAAGAGAGGCACAGCGAGCTGCAGTGGAGTGTGCTGGGACATCACAGTAAGTCAGCAGGGCTGGCCGGGATTCCAACAGGACAGGGTGGTGCCCATGCATGATACAGTGCTATGCTTCTCTGCCGCCTGGTTTCTACACAGAAAACAGCATTAGCTGTTCATTTGTCCTTCCTTCTCCTTCAGTGACACTGATAATTAAGAGAAAAGTGCTGGGATTCAAGGGGCTTAGGGTTGGTTTCTTAACAATTCTTAACTCATACATTCCTGAATTCAAGAAGCACAACGAGGATTTCCTCTGCTTCCCTTTCCACTCCCTGGTAATCAGGCAACTCAGCTACAGAGCCTTAGTCTGTGGACACTGCTGAGGGTAAAAATCACAGATAATGCTCTTAGCTGGTGCTAGGTGATTCGTGTGCAATGCTTTAAAAAGAATTGGGGGAAATTGATAAAAAAAATCCAATAAAACAAAACAAAAAATATCCCAAAACAAAACACAAATCAAGAACGACAGTCCATGGGAAGCTTTAATGTCAAGCCACTCAAATGGCTGTCTTCCCATGAGACAAAAAACCGCAGGAAACTATAACGCCATCAATGTGTGAATGCTGCTGTTCACAGGAAAACATCTCCAAAGAGAGTCTGAATCATCCAGTAGTGCACTTTCAGGATGGCAGGCCACTTTCGCATGCTGTGGAAGGCCTCACCCTTTCCACTCCTCTGTCTGTCCTCACTACTGCCACAGACCTCCAAGGAAAGTTGAAGAAATGTATAAAATGCTTCCATGGCTATGTTTGGGCATAACTGCTGCAAAAATTTCATAGAAAGATTTTCAGCAAGTCAACTATCACACCCCTAGGACATCTGGTTCAGTTTTATGAGTGCCCCCTCCTTACTCCGGCCACCTATTTTTGGGACTCGCTTTCACTGATTCTTTCTGTTGTTGTTTATGCATTCAGTAAGCACTGACAAACAACCTACCCTCTGTGCCAGGGATGCAAAGACAGCTCATTCACAGCTCTTGCCCTTGAGGAGTTCTGTCTCATAACTGGGAGAGTGCGATGAAGACTCCATGACCCTCTCTTCCAAGCTGTGAGCAGCACCTCTCCTTCTCTCCTCCAGAAGCACCACTTCGGGCCCCAGTGGGACATTCTACTGTTTCCTCTCCCCCTGGAATGCCAGCTCTGCAAGAGCAGGAACTACTTCTCCATTCTTCCCTACATTCCCAGTGCCTGGAATATTTCTTGAACTGAATACATGTGGTAAGATCAAACAAACTCCTATTTATTGA
The DNA here is from genome assembly GCF_000956105.1 of Propithecus coquereli. Classification (NCBI taxonomy): domain Eukaryota; kingdom Metazoa; phylum Chordata; class Mammalia; order Primates; family Indriidae; genus Propithecus; species Propithecus coquereli. The sequence continues at coordinate 188,716 of NW_012147886.1, read as the reverse complement.
GTGCTCACTATGTGCCAGTCACTTCACTGACATTATTTCATGTTCTTTAAGCAGTAACCCAGCAAGGCAGACACTCAATCTTTGTTTTTCAGTTGAAGACCCTGAAAATTGGCAAGATCAGCTTAATGTTAGGACAAGATGAATACAGGGGCAGCACTGGCCCTTACGGTGAAGAAACCACAGTCTCTTTTGTGGGGCAAGGAAAAGAAGGCTTCTTGGAAGATGAGAAAGTGTTGTTTGAAAGCCGAGATAGCCACAGTCTGGTCTGACACAGACTGATCTGCCTTAGCTTATTATTCTCAAACTACTGTATATTTGATTACCGAGGATATTTAGTCTCTTCAACTAAACTGATGGCAAGGATAACATCTGGTCTGATATACTCTATGGTGCCAAGTCTTCATCAACAAGCATCTACTGAGGCTCTAAGTATGCCAGGCACTGCAGTGCTTTTGTGTAGATCATGTGCTAGTATATCAGCCCAAGGTTACAGCCTGTTTGAAGTAGGAAGTCTGTCTGCATTACAGCAAATGTGTATGAAATGTAGAATTAATACTTACATGCACATCCTATTCAGAGGAGCTATATAATGCCTGATTCTAGGGGCCTGATTTCAAACTAGAAGGGAATGTACTGTAATTAGTATATCAGTTCATAGTTCTAAAAGCTTGAATTGTTAGCTCTTAAGTAAGTTAAATAAACTTCCTAAGATTGAATTTATCACTCATTTACTTAAAAAATCCTTTCTTTGAGCTAAGGTGCCTACCAAGTGCTAGGTCTTATTATTTAGAGCATCTGTTAATTTAGCAGATTTGGGTGACTTCACTCTGGTCCCTATTTCCCAAGTAACTCTTTTGTAAAAGCTGAAGAGTTGTGGCATCGATACAAGCAGTGGCATCCTCTATGGAACACAATGCACCAGGCGCTGAGCTAAATATACTTCCATTTAATCTCAACAACAATCTCACATGAGTTAGTGACTCTACGTTAGGTATAAGCTTTTGTTACTGCTATATAAAAGGCATGAAATTTTGCAATGGGAGAAAGTCATAGTTCTATAGCTTAAATTTAAAAGATAGTTAATTCAAACAAACGAACCAATTATAAGCAAGCAGTACCTGTTTTGTGAGATAGGTATTGCAGCATTGTGTTGTTGTCCACCACATTCTTCCATATTCTAGAAACATCTATGGAGTCACAGCTTTCCAATCCTAATAGAAATCTCTTATAATGTAGGGACTGTATTTTATAAAATGCTTTCTCCAAATATTATTCTCATTGGATTCTGATGATAATTCCATAAAGGCGGGCAAAACAGATGGATCATCTTCCTCAAAACGAAAAAGAAGAAACCAGATCTGGTCTAATGAATCTTAAGCCCATTTTGATTTTCTACCCTACTTTAGCCATCACATGACCTGAATCAGTAAGTTCCTTAATGTTTCCTGGGCTTAGTTTCCTTATCTGTACAATGGGTGCAGATCGTGTTAATTTTTCAGCAACCTAGCTCTAAAAAAAAAAAAACAAAACACATTCTATGACATTATTTTAATTTAAAGATTAAAAAGAAACTAATCCTGGCAAGCCTGGTCTTAATAAACATACAGTAAAGTGGGTCAGGAGGATGCCGCTGATCATAAATGGGAAACTTCTACATATCAAAATTAATTTTATAGATTTGATTTAATCTCTCTGGACTGCACATCTGAAGAGGGGCTTAGGCAGCAAAATGTTTCTTTATGAGGCTTAAGGTTGGTGAATTTGGGATTCTGAATTGCGGAGTTCTTCTGAGAGTCTGCCTGGAGCACGGCTTAAGCAAAAGGGGGCTTTGCTTGATGGTAATTTAGGTCAAACTTCCTTGAATTTTGATGAGGCAGCTGGAGTTTCTTGAAAATATTCCTCAGCTGGATTCAGAATAATTCTTTCTACTCTTCCCCTTGTATTCCTCTTATTTGTGGGGACTTAATCATGAGTGCCTGTTTCTGCCTCACCGGAAGCCATCATCCTTCAGATCTCTAAATTCACAGTTGTGGAAATGACTTCTGCTGCAAACAGAGATCTCCGCTCTACTTGCAATGGGGCATGAGCAACCCAAATGACAGATTCAGGACACCCTTGTTTTCATGTAAATAGTTCTATCAGTTCGACAAAAGGAAATGAAAAAAATGTTGGGGCCACAAAACAGAGAAGAATTATCTGGGCACGCACAGCATCAGCTGATCTTTAACAATGTCTTCCAAGAATTCCATTCTAAACCTTATCAGTTTTCCAAATGTAAGGGCATGTGAGCTCAGCTAGCTATAGGACAGCTCACGTTTCAAGTCCCTTATAAAAGTCACGAGAAGGCTGGGCGCCTCATGTCTCACCAGCAGATAGGTGCAATCTCTGAATTGGATGTTCTGCTATGAACAGCCATGGAGAACCTCTGATTTTAATAGGGAGAATTTCTATTTTCAATTACAGGCTTTTTTTGGGGATGAGGGGTAAGCACTCTATCCTTAGTTGACCATGGTTGCTATGGCTAAATCTCTAAGCACTTGTTTTAGCAGCTGGATCACTAAATAAATTTAGTCTTTATCTTCTGAGTCTTTGGTAAAGAGCCGGTTAGAATTTATTCAAGACCGGAGAGATATGCTTGGCATTGAATCAGACAGTATATTTTATGGGTTTCTGTGTCCCACTGAGATAAAATTATAGAAGATGGTGGAGGAAGGTTGAGTGTCGCTTTGTCCTGTGAGAGCATTTTCAGGATTTGCAATGACCTGGAGGCTCTCTGAACCGGTGTAGGCCTTGCCTGTCTAGATAGGTCATCACTACTATGTCGGTAACCACAATTAGGGGATATGAAATCTTTCGGAGTCACTGTTTCCATTATTTATTGTACTTGGTCTCGAGGTTTCTCACAGTCCTCTGTAGGGTACAGAAAGAGAATCTCTACTCTTGTCAGACTGCTACCCTCATAAGGAATATCATTACCTAGAGGGAAGCAGAACACAGTACTCTTACACTATAGATCTGTAGTTTGGTAAGTTCATGATTTAAAAACATTCTAGTCTAATGTATGGAATGGTAAGAAAACACAGGCAGGTCAAACTTTTGGCTTACATGCACTATTACTGTTAGGGCCACTGGTTATCTTTAATGAAAACTGTCCATGCCAAAGCCTTATTTTAACTTTTCTCTATTACTTTATGATCTATGAGGCCATTTGGGTTCTAAGAACACAGCTCCCATTTATAACACTATTTCAATAGAGAATAAGCTCTGAAAAAACACTGTTTTGAATAAAGCTCACATTTCCCAGAAAATAGCCCCAGTGTGATTCAAATAGGCATGGCATTGTGTGCCTACAGACCCTTGAAACCTGTGGTAGCATGAGCTGAGCACACAGAGAGAATCCTGCATTTGGATTTACTGGTACAGACCAAACTTAAAGCTACAGCTTTGGGGACCTCTCAATTATCCCCCCCTGCTGGGGTGACACTTTGATGTTGGCATCTCTGTACAGGTGAGAATACACTGACCTCCTGAGCTGGGCGCACTGTGGATACGGAATACAGGACAAGCACTTTGTTCCTATAGGACAGTGTGCTGGATGGACCCTTAGCCTGAGGTGCTAGTCCTACGGAAGCATTTGACAACACAAAGCATAACAAACCCTCCTCTGGGCAAGATTCCTTTCCAAGCAGTGTCTCACAGAAAAACAATCTTCATCAGAGAGTACAGGACTGTGGACTTTGGTCATACAGAACCTGGGTTAGAACCCCAAGTGGCTGAGAACCACTGATTACTCAGCATCTCTGATGCTCAGCCCCCTTATCTGCACGGTGCCCGTAACTGCAGCACCCACCTCATTTCGAGATCATTAAATGAGAAGTACATGGCCTAGTGCCTCTCATAAGGCAAGCGCTCATAACTACTAACTACCACCACTACTACTAGCATTTTCAAAAGAGGCATTTTAGTGTAGCAAAAATTAAGTTTTCCAAGAACTGAAACTCCAGCCCATATTATAAAGAGCACAGGTTCTGGAGCCACGTGGACCTCAGACTGAATCTCAGCTCTACCACTCAACAGCTGTGTGACCTTGGGAAAATCACTCTGCCTCTTTGAGCCGAGTTGCCTCTTCTGTAAGACAGGCACAAAATCACACACCTCATGGGATTATCATGAGGTTAACACAAGATAACGCATGAGGAGCACCCACATACTGCCTGTCCTGCAGCTGGTGCCTGGCCGATGGCAGGATCCCTCGTTCAAGCTGCCCCTCACAACACATTCCATAATCTGCCACTCAAACGTGGCCGTTCTTACCTCAAAGCTGGGCAGATCACCAGCTCTGAGGATGGAGTTAACAAAGCCCTTCTCAAAGCCCGTACCTTTCCCGGCGTTTCTAGGAGGCAGAGGGGGAGCCTCTGCGGTTGGTGACGTGGGTGAGTCTGTGCTTGTGGAGACGAAGATCTGGTTGGTGAAGGCTCCGTAGGAGAGCCGCTGTTTGTCCCTTGGAGTGCTGAATCCTGGCAGTGCCAGCTTGTCCTGGGGGGAGATGCTGGAGGAGTGGCAGAAGCTTTGAGGTCTGGGTGAACGCTCTTTCTTGATCGGGCTCGGCTGGCAGATGAAGTAACAGTGGGTGAGATAATAATCAAGGACTATCCTTTGGATTATACAGGACCTCTGCAGGGTGGGCTCAGGTAGTAATCGGGGTTTCTGTGGCTCTCTGCGCTTTATAAGGCCAGCCATGAGAGCCTCACAGTGATGACACAGTATGAGGGAAGGATCTAGATATTATGTTTTTACTTCTTACAACACTGTCAGCAATCACACTAGTGAAACACTGGCTAGAGATCAGCAGCAGTATTCAAAAGTGCCGTGTAAGGTCACAGGTAGATTTAACCTTTAGTTAACAAATACCTTCCCTAGGCAGGATACTCTCATCGACATTTGAATAGTATTTCTGCCTATTTGTAATATGCTTCACTTTAAATCCTCCTGGAAAGTACACTCAACCTTTGACTGCCATCTACACATTGCTGACTCACAGATCTGTAAATCCAGCCCCAATCTCTTGGACTACAAACCATTTTCAATGGTCTATGAAGTGTCTCCAGTGTTTGTACTCATGGTGATGGCATTAGCATCCACTCAACTGCCCAAGTTTAAAAATTCAGTGTCATCTGGAGGCCCCTCAGAAATGTTCCTCAAACCTACTCCTAGTGCAGGTGCTCACCAGCGCCCACTGCAGCACTAGCATCCCAAATGGCCCCCCGATTCCAGTTTCTTTCCCCCAGCCCATTTTCCACATTGTAGCCAGAGCTGGTAGGAAATCTTGCTCTTCTGACAATAAACCTCTGTTGGCTTCCAATTGCTTCCATAAAACCCAAAAGGCCTAATCTGTCCCACAAAGCCCTTCCTGATCTGGCCTGCCTGAATCTGCAGGGCAGCTACCCACCTCTCTCCACCCAGCCAGGTGAATGCACCTCACACATGACGCTTCTCAGCATTCCTCAGGCATCCAGCCTCTTTCACAACCCCTTGTCTTAGCATACGATATTCTCCCTCCCTGGGATGATGCACTTCTACCCACTTTGCCTGGTAAGCTCTGACCTATCCTCAGAAACCCATCTTCAATGTTACTTCTTGCTAAGATCTTCACTGCTTGACAAGGCTAAGGCATCTGTCTGGTCCTCTGAATACCTCTCAAGAATTCCCCCAAACTCTTACAATGGTTAGCAACTGTATTATAATAATTTATCTCCTCTTAAGGTGGTTAATGACTTTAGGATCTCTTTCTCTGGTGGTCTTTTTTGGACCATTCTTTACATCCTGCCTGGCACAGAAAAATCCACTGGATTTTTGGAAAATTGGATTTTGGAAAAATCCAATACAAACCCAATGAAAAATACATAAATTAACTTTCAGAGACAGTTAAGAAAAACCTAGCAAGAACTGGGTTTAATCCCACTGATTGTCTTTACTAGCTACAAGACTTTAGACAAGTTGCTAATTCTCTTTTTGTGTAAGTTTTCTCTTTTGCAAAATGGGAATAATAACAATGATCCTTACGGAGTTTCAGTAAAGACAGTGTGAGATAACATAAGTAAAATGCTTAACTCTGCCTAATCCAGATTTAAGTACAGTCTGACGTGGCGCTTAATGACAGGGATATGTTCTGAGAGATGTGTCGTTAGGCGATTTCATCCTTTTGCAAACATCACAGAAGGGCCCTGAGACAAACCTAGATGGTATAGCCTACTATATACCTAGGCTATATAGTATAGCCTATTGCTCCTAAGCTACAAACCTGTGCAGCATGTTACTGTACTGAATATTGTAGGCAACTGTATATGATGGTAAATATTATATCTCTAAACATATCTAAACAGAGAAAAGGTACGGTAAAACTATGGTATAAAAAAAGGTACATCTGTATAGGGTACTTACCAAAAATGGAGCTTGCAGAACTAGAAGTTGCTCTAGGCAAGTGAGTGAGTAGTGAGTGAATGGCCTAGGACATTACTGTATGCTTTTATATGACTTAAATGCAGTAGGTTTGTTTTTACCACTATCGCTACAAACACATGAGTGATGCACTGCACTACAACATTATGACAGCTATCATGTCACTAGGTGATAGGAATTTTTCAGCTCCATTATAATCTCATGTGACTACCATTGTATATGTAGTCTGTTGTTGACTGAAGTATCATTATGCTATAATTGTACTAAATAAATGACAATTATTATTTATTAATGAGCTATTCTGAAGGTTAATTTTACACATCAACTTGGCTAGGCTATGGTGTCCCAGTGTTTGGTCAAACACCAGTCTAAATGTTGCTGTAAAAGTATTTTTTAGATGTAATTACTATTTAAATCAGTAGATTTCAAGTAAAGGGCATTACCCTCCATAACGTGGATAGGCCTCACCCAATCAGCTGAGGGGCTTAAGAGAAATAACTGAGGTCCCCCAAAGAGGAAGAAATACTGCCTCCAGACTACCTTTAGCCTCGAAACTGCAACCTCAACTCCGGCTAGGATTTCCAACCTGCTGGCCTGCCCTCTGGGCTCTGGACTTACCAGCCCATTCAGTCGTGTGAACCAATTCCTTAGAAAAAAATCTGTTTCTCTATTCCTATCCTATTGGTTGTTTCTTTGGAAAACTTTGCCTAATATAACTGTTAAGTGGTGCCCCCAAAGGATCAAAGACAGCAGTGAAAATGGCGCTGGTACATAGGATCATAAGACCAAAATCAATCAATCTCAAAAAAATGCATCTTGTCCATACAGAGTAGAAAAACTGGGAGAAGTGCTGAGGAATTCAAGGACATCATTTATACTCACTTTGTCATCTAGATCATCGTCACTTTCATCCATCTCCTCCTGTCGAAGATTCCATTCATACTCGACATGGACATGAGGATTGAACTTTCCAGATTTAGCTTGGGAAAGCTAGAAGAAACAGCAAATGCACACCATTTTAATTAAAATGCCAAAACATCCCAATATTATACAAACACTGAGCAAATCCTACTTATTCCTGGTTTTAAATGAATAATCAGTAGCTATGCTACACACAAAACTCTTGATTAGACAAGCTGGATTCCTACACGACAGGCTTAAGAGGAACTGCAAAGAATTACAGGCAGAGCCTTCTTTATTTTGATAACTTGACTTCTCTCCAAAATTAAAAGCTTCCATAATATTATCAAATGGGCTTCAAAACTGCAAATTCCTAGCTAGAAGGCAAAATCAGCCCGAGAAGTTTAAGAGGTAGGCCTGTAATGTCCCAGTCCAATCCACAGCCCCCTTTTCATATTTATAAAATGCGGTCAGGGATAAGTGTCTCAAAGGATTCTTCAAGAATAAAAAAGTACAACTTCTGGGCCTGGAGCTGGCACTTAAGCAGAAACTCAAGAGAATCATGCTGAAGTGAAGGCCCAGGGTTATTAAGAAAGAACTAGTAGGGTCAAAAATGGCGAGTGTGCACAGAAAGATGGGGAGGGCCTGGGAGGGCAGCACGTTTAAAATTCTGAAAATCATTACATTCTGAGCTTTAGTTGCCCAATTTTTGGAAGTGGCATCCCAAATAATTCTTTACTGTTAAGCTGCAGAGAGAGTCTGGCAAGTACAAAGTGTGATCTCAATCCACAAGCCTACCTGGTAATACCTCTCAAATGCCTTTCAGCTCTTATGTCATAACTGCACTCAAAAGGCATGTGGATGACAAATTTATCATTTTACCACTTGTTCAAATATAGTATGGTGCTTATCTGATTTTCTTTAGCCAATGTTAAAAAAAAAAAAAGAATCTTTCATCTTCAATTTCAGTTTTTCAGAATGACATTTTAAGGCAGTTGATGTCTAATAAATCTCCCACTTCCATTTTTGCTTACCAGATCTTCACACTGGGTAGCTTTTAGTCTCTTTGCTATGTCCAGGGCAGTTTCTCCAGCCTGGTTAACTGAAATAGGGAAAAAACAAATTTGTATAATTATCTAGGATATCCCATAAATAAATTACAATGTAACACACAAGTCTTAGTTTTAGCAGAACAAGAACAAATGCTCTTACTATAAAGAGACACTTGGCTACACTCTTACCAATATCCACAGTGGGCTTGCTCCTGAGAAGAAGCTTCAAACACTCAGGTTTACCATACATACTACAGTAGTGTAGAACCGTATTTCCCAGGGCTGTCTGCTTATCCAGGTTCCCACTGAAAAATGATAGTATCATTAGAAAAAATTACTCTATAATGTAAAACTATAGATTAGCCGCTTATTTCTGTGCTAGTAACTGAGTCAAATTTGGTACCTACTTAGAGAAAAGTATGATGTTGCTAACATTACACCTAAATTTATAGCAATACAATGATAATAGTCAGTATTTATTGAGTACCCACTATGGGACAGTCTCTTAGCATTTACATGCATTAGTTCATTTAATCTTTACAACCATCTGATGAGGTAAGCACTATTAATAACCTCGATTTTATAGATGAAAACACTAAGAGAGAGGCTGAAGTGCTTGCTTTCAAGATTATCAAGACAGGGATGATGAAGCTGGCATTTGAACCCATGCAGTCCATCTCTGGAGCCAATGCTCTTAACCAGTATGTTATATTACCTCTAAGGAAGAGGCCTGAACACATACAATCTGGTTGTGTTCGGGTGCCATCTTTAAACGTCGGTTCAAATCCTCTTACTCTTGTTCACTCTTTTGGATGAGCTCTAGTTCCTTCTTATAATCGGTTGCTTACAGAACTGCCCAATAAAGAATCCAGCAAGTCCAAACACTTGCTGTGTTCCATATTATACTTGCTGTAGAACACTTGCTGTGTTCCGTATTATACTCACATCGGTATGTCCAAAATTTGAATTTAGCTGTTGATCCAGCCACATATGCTGCTGTCTTATACTGAACTTATGAATGATGCAAACTCACAAATCTGGTTGACCTGTGCTATTAAGTCTTCTCTCTTTTAAATTCCTCTAGTACAGCAGATTTTTGGACACAGAGACAGGATTTTACATTTATCAAGGCCAGTAGTTGGCAAACTATAGCCTGTAGACCATATCTGGTTTATTCCCTGTTTTTATAAATAAAGTAATAAAGTTTTACTAGAACACAGCCACTTGTTTACACATTGTCTATGGCTGTTTTCACAGTACGATAGCAGAGGTGAATAGCTGTGACAGAGACCTCATGGCCTACAAAACCAGAAGTATTTATTATCTGGCTTATTACAGAAAATGCTCGCCAGTTCCTGATCCAGGATGCTCATAGGACTGGTTTGTGTTAACTTATTAGGCATACTCAGGTAATTCAACAGAAAGAACAAAAACCACACCAGTTTTGTACAAGGAAGTCAACCAAATGGAGAGATGTCTGGTCTGCAGTTCGGACTGCAAGATGAAGGGCTGTCTCCCCAAGCTCCTAAAAAAGGAAAGAGGAAAGGATAAGCATAAATCGGGTGATCATATGTCCTGTTTGCTTAAGCAGCTTCATTTACGTCGGCTGCCCCCAAGTAATTATTAAGAGCACTCCTTTTCATTCTCCAACCCTCTTGATTTAGAGATGGTCATCCAATGTATAAGAGTTTCATTATATGGCATTACTATAAAAGAAATCATCTTTTACACTGATTTTCCACATTACTTTTTTTTTCAGACAGGGTCTTGCTCTTGCCCAGGCTGGAATGTGGTAGCATCATCACAGCTCCCTGAAACCTCCAATTCCTGAGCTCTAGCGATCTGCCTGCTTCAGCCTGCCAAGTAGCTGGGACTACAGGCATGCCCCAACACGCCCAGCTAATTTTTCTATTTTTAGTAGAGATTGGGTCTCTCTCTTGCTCAGGCTGGTCTTGAACTCCTGGCCTCAAGGAATCCTTCCTCCTCAGCCTCCCGAAGTGTTAGGATTACAGGTGTGAGCCACTGTGCCCAGCCACACATTACTTGTTATTCTATAATTTAAGCGAGGCCTTGCCTGTCCGGGTTCCAGTAGTGGTTCCATTAGCTCTACTCCCTCTGCATAGACTTGAATTAGTGCAAGTAAATCCCTGGATTTGATGGCCTCAAGCAATTCATTCAGTTTAGCTGAGGAAGTAGAACAGGTCTTCCTTGAAAACCTATGATCTACATACTTTGCAGTGATATATTCTTTCCGTACAGTCCTAAAACAGAACAAAAGAAAATGAACAAAGAATTTTTATTTTCCAAGTGCTGAGGAAGACTTACATTTTTCTGACAATCAATTCTCTTTGAGAAGAGTTATTTTAATTTAGATACGCTTCTTTTCAATATTCAAACAAACTAGGCTTTAGACCAGGTTATCCCAATAGAGACAGAATGAAGAAACTGATACATATTTACTAGTATGTGCAGGTAATATATATAGTTACAAAATTAACAGGCACATAGACCACAGCAGATTTCTTTTCCACCTTGACCAATAATGTGAGAAATTTGCTACTTACAAATACTTCAAACCCAGGTTCATACAAGTATATGAAGAAATTTAAAAATTTAAAAAGTTAAAACATTCTGAAAGACCGATTCAAAGTTTTCAGAGCTTCATGGAAAGGATTTTTGTTATCTGCAACAACTACTTTTTTATAAGTGAGGAACCTGAGGCTCAGAAAGGTTGTCATTAAAGCAACCCCCAAGGCCAAGCACTGAATTGCAAAAGGATAAAGATGAACATCTTTCCTGCAGAGGTTGCAGGAGACCACACATATAACCTGCCCAAAGTCTGAGGGGGTGGCATGCATTTTTCTTCTCTTGAGAAATCAGTTTCTTTACTTCAGTTCAAGTGGCTCTTTCTGTGCACTCAGCCCACAGTACCCTGGCAATTAAAGACTTTCTGACATCGGGGCAATAGGGAGAGTGGAAAATAGATTTCTCTAAAAATCTAGATACCAGAATTCTAGTCCTATGGCTGATAAAGACAATTTTCCCTATCTGTCTGCTTAAGCCTGGTCCTCTCCTCCTCAACTGTTTCAGTTAATGGTACTGTCCATCTTCCTAGGTGCTTAGGCCAAAAACCTTGGGTGTCGTCGTGACAATTCTTATTTAAATTCATATTTAAACTGATCAGCAAATCCTCTTGGCTCTCCCTTCAAAATATATTAAGAATTCAACTACTTTCACCATCTTCACTGCTACTACCTTCGTCCGATTTACCTTTACCTCTCAGGGATTTGGAGTAACAGCTTCTCTCTAATCTGATTCCATCTGCCCTCCACCGTCAGTACAGTCTGTCCTTCATATATCAGCTGCAGCTGGGTCTTCCAATCTCGGCCCTACTGACATTTTGGGCTGGATAATTCTTGTGGACAGCTGTCCTATCCATGCACTGAGGATGTTTACCAGCATCGCTGACCTCTACCCGCTGGGTGCCAGTATTATCTGCTCAAGTCGTCACAAAAGAATGTCTCTGTACATTGCCAAGTACCCTCTGGGGGGCAAAGTCATCTTTAGTTAAGAACCAATGAGCTAAACTGATCCACTTAAAATGTAACTCAGATCATGCCACTCCTGTTTAAAACCTCTCAGTCATACTTAGAATAAAATCCCCAAACATCCCATGACCTCCAAGCCCTACATGATCTGGCCCATCTCCATCTCACATGGCACCTCCTATCCATCTCCCTCTTGCTCAGTTCCCTCCACCCACACCTGCCTCATGAAGATCTAAGCTCCACAGAGTGGGTGCTCGGCTGTAACTACCTAGGGGAAGGTGATGGTGAAAAGCATCTATCCCAGAAATACATTTCAAAATACTCTCTTTACCTTTCCCTGATAATGGGGTTTCCTCTGGGAAAAAACACTATAAAAAACTAAGAAGTTTTTTGAGAGGGTAAAAAAACAATTACGGAATTGTAAAAGTCAATATATTAGAAATACTTACATATCACTTGAAGGGGTGGGTTTTGGCGAGGGGCTGGGTAAATTTGCTTCCATAATATCATTAAAACTATTGTTTCCTACATTCTTGGCCAGCTGTAACAAACAAAAGATAATATAGCAAGCTCTTTACAAATAGTGAAAAGTTTCCTATTATTTGCTTTTGAGATTTCTAAATATGTATTTTCCCTCATTTGACTTATGATATAAGCCATCTGGTCAACAAATATTTACTGAGCATCTACTATGTGCCAGGTGCTGAACTTTGAGTGCTGGAAATGCAGAGATGGGTAAACCACATTCCCTTCCCACAGGTGCTAATAGTCTAGTGGGCCCATCAATAATGGGCCCACTAGAAAATCAATAATGTCTACAAATATTAATATAATGTCATAAATGCTACAATAGAATAGGATCTGGTTCCACACACATACAAACTGTCTGAGATTAGACAACACAAGTTCCATTATATGAGTCTAGGTTAAACTCTTAATGAACAGCAAAAGTTTTTCAACCACCATCGTATCTCCTTTATACTGAACAAATTTACTCATAGGACAGAAAAAGACACAGGATTACTTTATATGTGGGTATAGATTAAGATCCTGCAGGCAACAGAGGACCCAGGAAGCATTTTGCTTCTGGGTTCAAGATCATTCCAAGAATATTTGTCCTAAAGGGCCTCTATTCAGTCATGTAATTTTGGGATCGATGTAAAGAAATATTCACACAACCAGGTCTTTGGGGGAAACTCTTGGGTTTATCGCACAGCCAAGAGTTTAGGATTTGGACTTTCCCATTTCTAGTTATCAAACTGGGTTTTGTTAATAGAAGTCAAGGAGATGGAGCAACACCATTTCTGCACTGAAGAAGAATGCATTCCAAGTGTTAGGTCTGAGCCTTTTCTCTATAATCCTGAAGTGAATTAGGGAGTATCAGCATGATAATTCCCTACTTTCTAAATGAAAAAGAGTGTCTTGTGTTGTCCACTCAAGACAGGCCATCATTGCTTAATGGATGTCAGATGGCCAGGGCTGCCAGCTGGGTGACTAACTGCCCTGACTTTTTGGTACTTTTCTCCAGTTAAGGCTAGTGATAAGCTATACCTTCAGCTTTTTTGAGCCCAGGTTCCTCAGGTTCTGCTCAAAGGAGAGCCTCTGTCTGAGGAGTCCTATTTTACTTAAAACATCTGACTCTTACCACACAGAAGCTCTCACAATGCACCAGGGTTAAAATTACGCAAGACAGGGCTCATGACCATGAGGCATTACGGGGGGATGCCAAGTGGACCTCCCTTTCCTTTTCTTGGTGTATGGCAGGGAGCAATGTAACTTGGACTTGACAATGGGCCCAAATTTGGGTGAACCATGACAGAAAGGGCAGGGGTTAAAGAAAAACAAGTTTAAGTGTTCACAACCTTTTTTTGTATTATAAAGCTAAGCAATATAATTTCAGAATTTTTTTTCCTTACTACCTAAAGGAGTTATCGGTTAGAGAACATCCAGTTTTATGGTAGTTAATAGGCCACTCCTCTAATTCATGTGTACTTTTATAAGTTTACAAATAATAAAAATATAATTGAGAAAAATTCTTTAGTCATTATTTTTAATAACACAAGCCACTAGGTAATGTGAACACTTAACTGCTACTATAGTGAATCATATGAAAACTAATTCATAAAGAAAAAAGCAGTCTGAAAAAGCCCATCCCAAAAGAAAAGAGCTAGTTTCATTAATTACAGAAATGTACAATTTACTTTCTTCAAATAGGAAATAGAAATAGTCAACATTACACACCACAGAAGTTACATTTTAAATATCCATGCAAATTCATAAAATCCAGTAATTAGAATTCTTTGCATTCAGCAGAAACAAAAATCCAAAGAAATACATTAAATATATCCATGATGGTTTATAAATGTAAAGTTTTCTTCTGAAGTACACTTAAGTACTTACCAAGAGTTCAGAAGTTCCTAATTTGTCTAGTTCCAAAGATTGAATGCGAGAAATATGAACCCCCATTTCCCTATGGATGCCAGAACACTCTATACAAGTCAAAATACCCAAGTTGGTTGAAAGCCAGGTAGGTTCTGCGGAAAGAATTTTGAAGACGATGAAACAAACAAAATATCTGATTTTAGTGGGCCAACCACAGAAGAAACTAAAACAGTAGTAGTAAAACTTGTTAAGAAGTATAATGAAGGAAAGTCTTAACTGGAAGAAAGAATGCTTGTGATTTAGCCAAGAGGCTATTATAAAAGTTTCCCTTTGGAAACTAACTAAATAAATAAATAACTACATTGAGGCCGGGCGCAGTGGCTCATGCCTGTAATCCTAGCTCTCTGGGAGGCCGAGGCGGGCGGATTGTTTGAGCTCAGGAGTTCGAGACTAGCCTGAGCAAGAGCGAGACCCTGTCTCTACTAAATAGAAAGAAATTAATCGGACAACTAAAAATATATACAAAAAATTAGCTGGGCATGGTGGCGCATGCCTGTAGTCCCAGGTACTCGGGAGGCTGAGGCAGGAGGATCGCTTGAGCCCAGGAGTTTGAGGTTGCTGTGAGCTAGGCTGACGCCACGGCACTCTAGCCCGGGCAACACAGTGAGACTTTGTCTCAAAAAAAAAAAAAAATAACTACATTGAAATAAAAATTAAGCACTTTATCCTTGTGAAAATGTAAGAAAGGCTTTTAAGAGATCCTATGCAACATCCTTAGAACTTATGAGAGATGTTCTCTCATTGCCACTACCATCTCTGACAGCAATGGAAGGTCTATTAAGTACTGCTCACAAGGGACTGGATACTACAGCTATCATTAACCTTCAAGTGACAAGTAACATTAGCCTATCATTTTTGATTATGGCTTCATCATAAGCACCTCTTGGTAATAAGATAGCTGCAAATATTGAACACCAAATGTTTCAGTGACCTAAGGCTTTTTTCCCACAACCTCCAATGGCTCCAGAACAGTGGGAGCAATTACTTCTGTGTTACCAAAATCTTTAGGGTTCTCTGTGTGTCATGCTTTGTTCTGACTGGTTAATACCTGAACATTTATCTCTTGCCTGCTATTTCCTCACACTGTAAGTCACTATCACACACGTACATGAAGACAGTAGAAAACTTGAGACTTTTCGCTGAGGTGGCTCATGGTATCTTGTGTAGAGGAGTTAGTTTCACAAGTGAAATAAAAAGGTATATAATAGTACTTAAGAACACCAGGTTTACATCTCTGTTCTGACCCCACTAGCTGTGTGACCTTATGCAAGTCACTCAACCTCTCTGAGAACCAGGTTCCTCATCTGTAAAATGGGGGTAGAGCTTTCATGAGGATTCAATGAGATGATGTAAGCAAAACATCTAGTACAATCCTTAGTACAGTGGAAACACTCAATAATGTTAGCTATTGCCAATACCTAGGTAATATAGTGCTATTTTAAAATGGAAGTTTGGGAGAAGGTGACATCAATGTGGCATAGAGGTTAGGGAGGGTTTCACTAAACAGGAAGGAAGGAAAATCATGTACCACATGTCAATTAATTTCATACGCTCCATTCCATTCATTAAGTTCTCATAACAAGAAGTTTATTATTCCATTTTTAGGATGAGGAAACTGCAGATCAGAACAGTAAAGGGACTCAGCATGGATTGTCCAGACCCAGACTGTGAGTGGCAGACTGACTCAAAATGTGGACTCCATGCCCCTTGCTCTCTCCATAATGTTTATGGTGCTTATTTAACTGGGCCTTATAGAAAAGGCAGCATTTTGGCAGATGACCATTTAGGAGAGCAGGTGGGAGCTTTCCATGTCGAGAAAATGGCATAGGTAAGAACAGCTTAGTGGTGGGAATAGTCAAGATGGGAATATGGGTTGTGTATCTAAGTGTGTCCACAGGAGATAAGGCTTTTACATAACTAGCTCATTTTATATTCTTCAGGAAGAGAAAGGATGTTTAACAGGCCAGTTCAAGTATGAGGACAAATACCTGATGAGCCACAGTCACAGCAGACATCATTGCCTGGGAGCCTCTGGACATCTTCAATAATGGCTTTTGTCAGATCTTCCAAGCTGTTCTCTCCCGTGCTCTGCTCTCCACGGAAGGCCATGGTTAGGGCCTCTTCTTTGCTATTCGTCAATACTGATATCCATCTGTTATCAAAAACACAAGAGGAAAAAGACCTTTATAGGAGCATGGCTGGCGTTTTCTCCCTCCACTGTAAAAAATCTACCTTCATCAAGAACTTCCAAAAGAGAAACTCCCTCCCAAAATAGCAATAAAGTGAGGGAATATAAAAGAAATTAAACTTGAAGGAAAGTAAAAGAATGGAAAGCAACACATGGGGGAAAATGAGAGGAATGAGAGGAACAGATGAGAAAAGCAAAAGTCAATGTAACTGAGGACTTGCATGAATATACAAGGTGCTCACATTTCGGTGCAGACAGAGTAAAGGGAACGTCAGAATGGAAAGGACTCATCAGGGACTAACCCAACGGAAGGATGAGAAAGAAATGAGAAATGGGTAGGAGGCAGGAAAGAGAGTTTAGCAAAAGGCATCTGTTCTCTGGAAGTCCACGTCAGTGGGGACATTTAAAAGTGAAAATGAAGAGATACTTCATTAGCAGCCATAAAAATCTATGCACATGAAAAAGGCATGTTAACATGGAAACATGGTGACATTTATAATATGAAATGAACAGTGCAGGCTGATTATATATACAGCATGATCACCACGTGCACCAAACAAAATAACACTTTGCTACTAAAACAACATAGAAACCCAATAACAGGGGGATGATTAATAACCTATGAAATAACCACAAAGTGGACAGTTAAACAGGCATTAGAATTTAAGTTTTCAAATAATTTTTGGTTGACACTGGAGAAATGCTCACAATGAAATGCTCTGTAAAATAAACAGGAGAAAAACCTGTTATATGATATAACCTCCAATTTAAATGTATGTATATATTATGTATTTCTGTTTGGGGAAAAAAGGCTAGAAGGAATTTCACCAAAATGTCAATAGTGGTTGTCCCTAAATGATTTTCTGTGGGAAAAAATTGCTAGAGGGATTGCTTGTCTCTGTGTCTTTCTGCAATTTTTCAAATCGAAAAGGAGCTTGTATTACTTTTATGAATGGGGGGGGGGACCAAATTTACTTTTTAAAAAGAAAATGAAAAACATTTCCAAATCACTATTTTTTCTTACCTACTGCATAGACAGCTAATGTTTGCTCTTAACAGATAATAAAAAGGTTCAGAAGTGGGTCTCTGTTTTTTTGTATGTTACAAGATGAAATGGATATGAAACAAAGTATTGTTGGCAAAAGGTTTTGACTAAGTAACAATGACAGGAAGAGAATTAAAAACCAAACCAAGCTATGTTCTTGGAGTATGTGAATGCAAGTCACACCTCTGACTCTAGGTGGCATTCACCTTCAGTATGTTGTGAGAAACATGCTATGCACTGCTTCACTTTTCTGTGATGTAGACACCAAACATTTCAAAACCAATTGTCTAGGAATTGGTGAGGTGGGCATCTGATATCTTTTAGATTAAATAGTATTTTTCCCTATCATTTAGTGTCAAGTTAGAAACTAGAAACTCTTGTTAAAAACAATTCAAGAAACTGGGTTCAACAGAACTGATCATTGCACTTTATCAGCAGCAGTTATGTTACTGGGTTTTTCACTTTGACTACGGAGTCTCTGCTTTGCTTTCTTCAAGCATGTACGACATCTAGCTATCTAATATTGACCAGTATCTAGTACGTACCAAGTACTTATAATTTTTGAAATACATTTGAGCAACTCAAATCCAAAAATCTGAAATCTGAAACACTTCTGGTCCCAATTATTTCAAATAAGGGATACTCAAACTGCAGAATCCTCCAACAAGCCTCAAACTGAAGCCCAGAGAAGTTACGTGACTTGCCCAAGGCCCTGAAGCTGGATTGTGTCAGACTAGATTGGGATAAAAAAACACTTTTGTTGACCCCCTTTTCAGAGTTCCTTTCATTTGCCTCTTTACTCAGGAGCTTGTAACAAATAAAGAAATAAAGATGTCATGATAATCAGAAAATACATATTTAAAGGATGATTTTCTAGAGGAAATAAGTTAAGTTTGGTAGAATGGAATGGTTACATTTCAAAAGGGTCAAGAATCAAAGCAACTATTTCTGACAATATTTTTTAACTTTTAAATTATTTTAAAGTAACAAGCATACCCCAGAAGTATAAGAAACAAAATAATGCATAATTGTATTTTAATACTTTAAAAGCTACTTTGAGCTTTACAAGATAAAAAATAAATTGGCACTGTTGCTAGGAGCTTTACACCTTTCATCCTCTCAAAACTCTTCAAGTGAGGTAAATAATTCCTATCTTACTGATGAGAAGACTGAAGCCAGATGATCTGCATAAGATTAAAAAGCCACAAACCATGGTGGCACGTGCCTGTAGTCCCAGCTACTTGGGAGGCTCAGGTGGGAGGATCACTTGAGCCCAGGAGTTCAAGTACAGCCCGGGCAACATAGTGAGACCCTGTATCTTTAAAAAAACAAACAAACAAAAAAAAGCCAATTACCAGCAGAGCCTGGACTAGAAGCCAAGTTGGCCTGACATTAAACATGCATCTGGCTCTTTTTGCAACTGCCTCCTTCCTCAGTGAGAAGGAATTTCTTTGTTTAATTTCACCGGACATTTTCACAGGAGAGAAAACTCAATGAAGTAGTAGAATTGTCTGTATGGAACCTGGAGGTAAATGAAGAACTGAGGCTTCCCTCCAGGTCATGTGAGTTCTTTGTGGACTGCCATTCCTCCTGCATCACTCAAACCAAGGTCCCCTTATCACCACCAGCATCCAAAGAGAATTTAAGTGCAAAATGTGCACCAACTTCAGGATGGACTAAGCAACCCTTTTATTGAAAAATGTTAGGTCCTGCAGGCAGGAAACCAGTATTTCTTTAAAACTGGGACTGAATTACCTATAAGTCATAATAGTAAATGCAATGTCGCAGGCCTGGGTTTGACAGAAGATATATATTTTCTGATTATCATGACAAGAGAAAGTGGATGGTCCCTGCCTCACATTAAGTGCTCACCTATCTTCTTCCAATTAAGGCTTTGAGAAGGGGGAAAGAGGAGGAAAGCGAAACCAAAGAAGGGGAAACAATATGCCAAGGTGATTTTGGAATTCTGTCTGGGTTCAAATCCTAGCTTTTTAGGACTGTGACCATGGGCACACTGTGCCTGCTTCCTCATTTGGAAATTAGAGATAAAAGTCCCTACTTTCTGGGGTTGTGAGGATTAGTAAGTCAGGATGTACATTCAGAATAGTAAGATCTCTATTTTCATTAGAAATATTACCTCTCTCTGAATCTGTAGGTGGAAGGTCAGCCCTCTGACTTCTCCCTTTCTCGTTTGATTTCTAGTCACCCTCCAGTGGGCCAGCTCTATACCCCTAACATCAAGGCACCAATCCCTTCCTTCCTATTCCACCCTGTTGCTTCTAAGCCACCAGAACCTCCTACCTGGAGTGTATTCATAACCTCTCATATCTTTATGAGCCAGCTCAGGTTTACCTTCCTCTAGGAAATTATCTATGAGAAACAGCTCCAAGAATCCAAGACGGTATGTGCCCTGAGTGTGCGGTTTGCATTCCCAGCATGTGGCCTCCTCTGTCCTCGAACTTAGCACCTACATCATGCCATGTCGCCTGTCTCCTCTAGCAAAGACCGAGTTCCTTCAGGGCAGGGGCTCCCGCTAATGTCCTGTTGTATTCTCAGTGCTTTGCATAGTTCTTGGCATATAGTCAGCATTCATTAAATATTCAGGGAATGAATAGCTAATTAGACCTTTCTCCTCCTTTTCCTTGTAAGCTTTTTTATTTTTTCTTTTTTAGCTGTTTTTCCCAACTCTGCTCCTTTCTACTAACCCTGTTCTATTCTCGTTCTGATCCCTTATCATTTCTCTTTTGAGATGGAGAAAGAGTAAAATACTCCCGGGGTGGGTGGGGTGTGTGTGTGTGTGTGTGTGTGTGTGTGTGTGAGAGAGAGAGAGAGAGAGAGAGAGAGAGAGAGAGACAGAGAGACAGAGAGAAAAGAGGTGAGTGTAAGGCAAAAAGTGTGTGAACAGAATTCCATGGCTCTATGAAAATAATCAAGGAAGGGAAACAGCATTTAGTGTGTGCCACTGATGAGACAGGAAGCTTGACAGTTCATGAAACTTGGTCCAAATTACCCCAAGTACTTATTAGAAATAAAAAAAATTTAAACACTATAAAAAAGGTAATAGCCCACTTTAACACAAATGTCCCTCTCCCAAGCAGCTGAGAATGTAATAGTCACACACTGTCTTTTTCAGTTCAGGCAAGCTACAGGAAGGAAAGGGGAATGAAGATGACTTAGGACCAGGGATAATGTTTAAAAAAAAAGGGGGCTGGGGCTACCTACAGTTGCATACCTGGTCAGGTGAGTGCAGGATTCCAACTCAGGAATACGTGATACCAAACCTGGTCTTTCCTTAGACACCAGGCTCCCTTTAACTGAGCCATGTTCACCCCAGTGAAAGGTACCTGCCAGTGTTCTTCCTTCAGCACCAGGCTCTGCTACTCTTCCCAATAACAACCAAGTCTCCAGGTAGACTGGCTGATGCATTTGGCCACTAAACATTGAGGGAGCCATTCATAAGTAGAGGTGATGTGACTAAAAGATACATAAGGCACAGTCCTTGTCCTCAACAAGTTCTTGGTCTCTAGAGGGCTGCAGATGTGCTCCAGAGGATCACAGTGGGGTGTGAAGAGGCATCGGGAAGGGAGAAGGAAGCAATAAGCCCAGGGGTGGTGAAGCATGAGCAGAATCCTGCAGGAGGCACCAGAGTTTACTGAGTAGACAAGACTGAACACCACAGACAGAGAGAAGAGCCACAAGTGACACCCCAGAGGTGAAAAAGTGGCGAGGGGAGCCACGGGGAGTAGTTAGTTCTTACTAATGAAAACATTAAGATGTCTTGCACAGCAGAGAGGCACTTTTTCAATCCAAGGCATCGTACTGTTATTTCAAAACTACTTACGCTACATAATCCTGCTCATCTTCTGCCTGAAAGTGATACGTCCTATTATCTAAAATACAAAAAAGAAAAGTGAGTGAAACCTTAGAAAGCAGGGCACCTTCAGGTATAATGCAGATTTTTAAACTTCCTGGGGAAAAAAAAAACACAGCATAAGTAGGATTTTAGTATTATTTTAGTTTTACACCATTGTGTTTCAGCAGCTACACAATTCATTTTGTCTATATTATTTTTATGTGCAATAGGAATATAATAAAATAACCATAAATACCATGTACATATCTGGTATCTCTTTTGAAAAAGCAGTAAGAAGGGGGGAAGGTTCTATCTGATCCAAATGCATTTCCATGAGAAGCTGGAGTGCCTGCTGTCAATTCAGTATTTCCTTTTTCATTTTAAATTTGATTGTTACCATGTTTTTTCTTTTTATATCTCCTTTTCAGAAGTGATTCATTCACTGTTCCCCTGTTCACTCTGACACTTAATCCACAGGGTTGCTCCAGCACTAGGCAAATTGTGCCTCAGATGTCAGGGCTACTCTGAATCAGGTTGCAGTAAAGAAAGGCTCAACTGCTGCTACCCTGGTAAGGGAAGGAGTGGTCTAACTTGGATACTTCAGGCAGGTATATAATGAGAGAAGCTTTTTCTTAAAATTCAGGATTTTCGAGAAAGCTTCAATATACTCAGGTCAAACTAACATTTACTGAGCACTTCCTGTGTGACTGCTCCGAGTTAGGCAATCATATCCCTCATTCTCCCTGGGGAGAGAGATGATGTGTATGTCAAAGAACACACCATGGGTAGCAGCACCTAACAGCCTTGGTCGAATCCCTGCTTTACTGCTGTGTGACCTCGTATAAGACACTGAACCTCTCTGAGCCTTAGTTTTTCTTCTGTCAAATGGGAAAGTGAGAGGGTTTTTGTGAGAATTAGCAATATTGTTTATAAAACACTTGGCACATAATACATGGCCTATAACTGACAACTATTATTGTCAGAACCTACAGGTTCTCAAATCTAGGGGTTCTTGGCTTTTTGAAGTCATATAATAATTCCAACTTTTCATATTTTTTTCTCATCAATAACCCAAGAAATCTCTTGGTCACGAAAATCAAGGGGAATCTAAACTTTATTAAGATGCCATGAGAATCTGGCTTAGACTGCACAAAGAGCCCCATGACTGATTCAATTTTTTAAGTTAGGACTGTTTTTGAACTTCCATTCATATAACTGTATCAAAAGGATTTCAAGGGGCAGGAAAGTATTTTTGTGCTTCTACACATCGATCATGTACTTTGCCTGTTGGCCTGCCTTGCTGGGTTGTGATACAGAAGGAAAAATACTTAAGGTCAGTGCTATAAGATTTCAGGATATTTGTGAGAGTCACTTCCCTGACACTGCCATCCTCTCTCTTTACAAAGGAGGTGTCCACTCAGCTACAGCGTGGGTCAATAAATGCAGCCACATGAACCAGCATGAGCACAGGGAGCCAGCCCCAGGGGAAAACATCCCCTCCCACCCCCACTCTCTAAACGCTATGAGAACACAAGCCCCAGGCTATGGGGTGTGTGGGCTCATTATGTTCCCTTACCAAGAGAGAAAAGAAATCTCTCAACCATGAAGTAAGAAAGGGATGAAATGCAATGCCATCAATTCATAGTCTGAAGGCAGTTCTGCTTGGGAGCAAGAAAAATGTTTTTTCCTTTAAGTGCCTGATTTTACAGGGATAGAACTCCGGGCAAATTAGCTGTATACATATAGCGGCACACCTGCATTTCCAGATCTACATCAGTGCTTCTTAACTACAGGTGCACATTAGAATCACCTGGGGGCTACAGAGAAAAAAAAGAGACCTGTATCTGGGCCTCACACCAAAGACTGTAATTCAGCAGATCTAAGAGACGAATGGGAATTTGCTTAGAAAAATCTCTCCAGGGGAATAAAGCTATGTACTCACAGTGATCGTTGGTCTAGCTGAACATACAAATCTAGGTTTTATTCTACTGCTGGTTGGTCAGATCTGACACCGCAATGCCATACCAACTGCAGATGGGCTCAGTGGAAATTAAGAGACCTGAGGGATCTTCCTAGAGCTGCATATGCAGGAATAATACGAAACTGTTCAGGTGCCAACTCCGAAGAGCCCTGCTTGAAAGAGCTGCTGTTTTAACACCCAGAGAATGGAAATGTGCAGGTGTCAGAAGCCACAATAACTGACTCAGAGAGAAAAAGGACTCACGTGATATCAGGTCAAAAGACTTCTTGTCTTCGGCATTTGGTTTCACCTGGCAGGTGAGAAGGTTCAACTTAGCTGGTTGCCTGTTAGACTGGAAAAAAGAGAAAATGAGAAGTTACATGCAGCACTGCCCTCTTGCCTGCAGGTCCAGTGCCCCACAGGGCAGACATGCAGTTCACAAGGCCTGCTCAGTGATCCAAGAATACATGTTTAGCAGTGAAGAAAACAGACATCTGGACATTGCTCCAAGTTTACTGCAAGAAGACACCAGATCTGTAAGCTTCTGTCCTCAAATATAAGCTCATAAACCTAGTAAAGTCTTATTTATCCCATTAGAATTCTGAATCTCCTTGAAGAAGGAAAAAAATTTAGGTGCCCTATTAAATGTCTTTTAACTGTACATAAGTATCCTAGTGATTAATCACAATGGAACTAAATAAAAATAATCTACCTCACTTCCAATGAAGAGTAGGCATGGTCCATGGAAATGTTCCTTTCTGGAATCTAGTCATATCTAAGCACAAACAGTTGACATTTTTAATACTATATCTTATTGTGAAATACAGGTCAGCTATATTTCATTTATTCTTTCAATATGACCCCAGTAATCTATTATTCCAAACCTCATGTCCCAGCTATCCAAGAATTCAAGTTTTGGTTGCATAGCAAAATGACTTCACTCAGAAGTATAAGACAATTACTACCTGTGAGGAAATGCTTAATGAGCCCCAACACCTGGAGAGAGGGAAAATTGATAATAAGGATTTCGTATCATGTATAAGCAAATCTCTTGGTCACACATATAAAACAGACCCTGAAGTATCTAGACAGTCATGCTAACCTAAGGAGTCTCACTACATAATCATTCTGGTCAAACTCTTTCCTGCCCTCCTGCCTGCATTGTCCAAGGTCACATGCTGGCCAATGGCTGATGCTACTAGCATCTCTGCTTCCTGTAGAAGCTGATCAAAGAGTGAAATGTCCAAGTGCCTGGGCCGGGCTTTGCTCGAACATGGGAGGCTTGCAGAAGTAAGCTATGAATCTCTTCAGTTGGACCTATATGCCTGCCACAGTTGACAGTCATGATTCTGAAAATCTCCACACAAGAAGCATTTCCATCTGGGGAACGTAAATTTTTAGGGAAAAGAGAAGGGGAGGGGTTAGAGAGACGTCACATCAGTGAATCAATCAAAGTCCCAAACAACAGAGATTGCCTATGATCAAGACAACTTCAATGACATGTTGCACGTCTCTGCCTAAGTAATGGGCACTGGAAAATTAATTTCTGTTTACCTTCCTATGCTCTCTAGACCATTTTCAAAAGGTCTTTCTCCCTCTGTAATTTCAATGAGAACAGACACAATACAATGCCACTTGTCTGGTAGCTGTTTCAAAGCAAACTGTCATGGGGGAGGAAGTGAGAGACCCTAAGTGATTTAGTATTCACTGTAAGTATCTTTGATTGAGAAATGGAACTAGAAGTACAGGAAGAGTTTGGCCTAAGAGGAAATAGTGCTTGGGACAGGATTCCTGTACTATAGAACTGGTCACCAAAGCCAAAAGGGAAGATAGTAGGAACTCATGAGCCTAATTTCTCAGAACAGACCTGGAGATTGGGTTACAAAAAGGCTAAGACTCCAAAATCAGCATCTAGGCCCAGCCCACTGTAAAAGGAATTGTTAGTACTACATCTCATCTTTTTGGATGTTGATAAAATTGCTGGATTTCACACATGAATTACCATGACATATGACTGCCTAAAAAGGTAGTGACTCCAGTAAATAGTGAGAACTCTTGTTACAATATTATGTTCCAATTTGGAATCCACATTTAAAGAAGGATGTAGAAAAGTTTAGGGAGATCAAGAGATGATTAAAGGGGTAGAAAATGGAAACTTTGAAGATGAGTTAAAGGCAGTACTTAGTCCAGAGGCGAGAAGGCTAGGGGGTAACTTAATAACCATCTTCATGTACAGGAAGGTTGTTATGGGGAAGGCTGGGCAGCTGTTTTTCATTTGCACAGAGAAAAAGAAATGTACTTAAATCGTAGAAGATTTGGGCCAGACATAAGAAAGAACTTCCCAAGCTTAAGTTGATTAAGCATAATAAGAGGTTTCAGGTTTCTCAAGTAAAGAAAACTCTATCTTTGAAAAATTTAAGAATTTTTAAACACTATTTACGTTTGAATGTGGCAAAGGGTTAACCTGATTTCTTATTCTTCCCAAATCTAGGTTCCTCTGGTGTTTCTGAACCTAATCAACAGATACAACCAAGCAATACATACAAAATCTTTAAAAAAGTAAAAACCACTCAGCTCTGTATTAACTGCATTCAGGCAAGTTATTAATAAATAGCACCACTCACTTCTCATTTCTAAATATGAACTACTTCAAAGTATTTTGCTGGAAAACTTCTGATGATAAGGGTTTTATATAGTTTAAGTCATTCCATGTTTGACCCACAACTTCAATGGTGATGACATATGGTATTTATTCTCTTAGAAGTTTGACAAATCTACTGGACATTTGCCACGTTAACATGAACCACATTTAACAGACATCTTGCCTATACATAGTGTTCTTCCCCAAATTGGGCTGCCAGTGAGGCATTTGACAAATGACCTATCATCCCAAATGTGACTTTGAGGAGTAGAGAACACAATTTTTGATTGTATAAGCAGCTGGCGTATCCAGCGTGGAGCCTAGGAATACCAGAAAGGGAAGTAGTACGTAGAATCAAAGTCCAAGGACCAAGGCATCAGAAGCACAGAAATCACTACGGTAATAATAGCCATTCCAGATGTTTGTATAACTTTCCAAAATTTCAAAGCACTTTCTCAATATTTAGTACTAATTTATAGGTATATTGATTAAAGAAGGTATAATCTTTCCTGGGGTTTCAGCAAACTAAAATCAGAGTAAAACTAAACGACTTGCCCTGGGCTACATCACAGTGGAACAGTTTAGGAAATACTTTCATATTGTTTAAGAGGGAAAAAAGGAAAAAAAAAAAGAGGGCAGGGAGAAAAACTCAGGAAACATCTATGTATTGAGTCCTTGCTATTGATGATTCCTGTCCCGCTCAGAATAAAAACCGCAGCCTGGACAAGGACATCCTGGTCCCGCCTGCTGCTGCACACTCCTGCATACCCTTGTTCATGCCCTCAGTTCCTTCAGGTCTCTCGTCAATCAGCACCTCCTCCAAGGTGGCCAGTTTCAGCCTCTTACGCCCTGCTGTGTTCTCTGCCTGGCTCTTTATTTGCTTCTTGTCTTTCTTCCCATTAAGGGCACCCATTTTGGACACTAAGATGTGTCTGGCACACTCAATAAATATTTATCAAGTGAATGAATGCATTTCAGGCACCTTTCCTGTACTATCTCATGTACTACCTGTGAGGAAACTCTCTTTAGTTTCCTTTACTAAATGAAGAAATGGAAGCACAGAGAGGTTAAGTAACATTCCTAAGATCTCTCAGTAAGGAAGCAGTTTGGCTGGATCGAGCCCCCACTCCTTCTCTTCTGCATCCACTGTGCAGTACAACTTGGAAGGATGGTGCTATAATATACCTCAGGGAGGCCAGGCATGGTGGCTCACACCTGTAATCCTAGCACTCTGGGAGGTTGAGGTGGGAGGATTGCTCAAGGTCAGGAGTTCGAGATCGAGATCAGCTGGAGCAAGAGTGAGACCCCCCGACTCTACTAAAAATAGAAAGAAATCATCTGGACAACTAAAAATATATAGAAAAAATTAGCTGGGCATGGTGGCGCATGCCTGTGGTCCCAGCTACGTGGGAGGCTGAGGCAGAAAGATGGCTTCAACTCAGGAGTTTGAGGTTGCTGTGAGCTAGGCTGACGCCATGGCACTCTTGTCCGGGCAACAGAGCGAGACTCTCTCTCCAAAAAAAAAAATATACCTCAGGGAATAACAGCTGGATGCCCCAGCACACGAGACTACCTCCTGAGAAGAGAAAGGGTTACCACTAACTGGAGCAAAGGTTTCAAAGATTAACTTCTATTTTAATATTTTCTTGGGTTATTTGATTCTTCCAAGTACTTTTTATAATTGATGAAAAGAGAAATTTTAGAAGCCCATTTTAAATTCCTATGGACTTACTCATTTGACATATATTTATTAAGTCTTTATCACATTCCAAGCACATCTGAAAAACATGAAGTCCATGCCATCAAGCAGCCATGGGAAACAGACCTGATCATGTACCTAGAATGTGCCTGGTGCCCTGGGGAGCCTGGGGCCTAAGCTTAAGAGTTTGTACCAAGGACTTGGTGCCCTGGGGAGCCTGGGGCCTAAGCTTAAGAGTTTGTACCAAGGACTTGGGCAGGACTCCACAGAGGCAGCCCCAACCTTCAATGAGGACAGAGTATGAACAAGCCAGACGAGTGGGAAGAGCAAGGAGGAGCAGGTACAAAGGCCTGGGGCATGACAGGGGACATGCAGCAGCAGGCGATGTGTACAGAGAGGGGAGGGGCACGACATGTGGCACTAAGGAATTCACGCTCCCACCCCAGGATCTCTGGCCGCCTACTGAAGGAAGTCAATCAGGGGAGCAACCAACCAGACCCACACTTCAGGGAGTGGCTGGGGGAGGAGACCGGGCGAAGCTGAGAGAATGAGGCAGATGATCACTGATGAGAGCCTGAATTAAAGCTATGGCAGTGGCACCAGGGGACGCAAGATACAGCTAAAAATGGAGGTTTCTATAGACCATTCCACAACTAAACTCTATATGGTATGAGTTACCCAGTACAGGGACTGGAGGGAAGGATACGATGTACCTGAAGGGTCTCTTGAGCAGTATCTCTTTAAAAAGCTACAGGTGTTTCTACTCCAAATACAGTTAGGATGCTTTTCAAATATGAAGATTTTTATGGCTGTTCCTCAAACTACCCAGTTATCCCTCTACAGATTTTATTTTTCATTAAAATAATGCATATTCACTGAAGAAAAATTAGTAGCTAGAGAGAGCGCAAAGAAGCAGCCAAACATTACTTGTTAACACCATTTCTACACCCAGCAATAATCATTGCCAATACCTTGGTTTTAATAAGATGTGTGAGACTTGTTTAAAAAAATGCATCCTATGTATCATTTTGTAAGCTGCTTTTTTTCAATATTATACACAGATGTTTTTATTTTACACACACACACACACACACACACACACACAGAATAAGGGCAAATCTATTCAAGATTTTGATGTGTCAACTAGGGACACTCTGGGTACATTCCTTGAACAGAAGTGGACATTATTCCTCTGACATAATGGCCTGCCACCCAAACAGAAACTGGCCGTACAGCTAGGAAAGTCACCAGAAATCTAAGTAGAAATGCATGCAGAAACAGAATGAGTCGATTCTGATTAATGTTTCTGCGTCTCCTGAAAGAAAACAAACACCACACATTTGTCCTTAGACAGCTTAGTGTGCACCATGGTACAGTGTTTTTGCTGGAAGTGTAAAGTTGTTAGCACAGGCATATTTCTCAGTTAGCAGAAAACAGCTGCTACTGGAATTAGTATCCAGAAATGAAATTATTTCTTCCCATTCTCCTACTGAATTGCTCTGTTTCACAAATAAGATGCGAACAACATTAATTACTTGGGAAATAAGCCAGACTTAGCCAGGCTGAGGCTGATGTGTGTGGAAGAGGTAAAAATAAAATAATAAAGCTTTCTTCACTCCCTATGGCAATGCTTGGAAACAGAGCTGCTCAGATCATTATGGTCA
Source organism: Propithecus coquereli (assembly GCF_000956105.1). Classification (NCBI taxonomy): domain Eukaryota; kingdom Metazoa; phylum Chordata; class Mammalia; order Primates; family Indriidae; genus Propithecus; species Propithecus coquereli. The sequence goes on along the minus strand of NW_012147886.1, from coordinate 159,265 downwards.
TTTCAAAGTTTTCCTCCAATAAATACTTACACACCTACCACACCCTAGAGGAACATATGTATTTGGCATGTAATCAATCACAAAAACCCCCTGGCAAGAAATTAAGGTACATGACCACCTAACACCGCAGAGATCTTATCTCCAAAATTTTAGTACATTAAAACTGCTGGCTTTTGCAAGGTATTTTGGTTTATTTGTGGCAAGAGAGCAGGTTTTTTTTTAATTGAGCACCTAAACTGCTAGGTACTTTATATACATTATATTAATTAATTCTTAAAATAACTCTATGAGGTAAGTACTGTTACTAAACCCATTTCATAAATGAGAAAACCAAGGGTCAAGGAAGGTAAAGTAAACCAATCCATGTTTTATAGGAAGTAAAAGGCACAGCTGAACAAATCTCCTGTCACTTATCACGCTATTTCACCGTCAAGGCAAGCACTTGGAAAATTTGCAAAATCAGTCAAAATATCTTTATTGTTTTGCCTTTTCTCCTTTTTTCTCCCCTTAATTGGCCAGTTCCCTCATTTTCCCTCTAGATCACTTAATATTTCTGCTGAGAAATCCCACCCGTTCTCGACATACTCCAAATACCAAACTTACTACTCCTCTGGCCATAATTAAAGATCCCCCATTCCTTTAGTGACCCTTCAGACAGCTGAGAAGTAGCTGATTATTTAACTGAAGTACTAATAATTCATTCTAGAGTGTGGATGACTATGAATTCCCTTAACCCAACCATTTTAACTATGGGACTAATTTCTAGTTGGCAGAATGTGTGTATGCGCAATAAAGAAATATTTGAAAATGGAGCTTTCCAAGAAAATCTCATATATTGCAGTAAGAAACCTGTCAATTTACTTTTTTTTTTTTTATTTCAGCATATTATGGGGATACAGATGTTTAGGTTACGTATGTTGCCCTTGTCCCCTCTCCTCCGCTAAGTCCGAGTTTCAAATACGTCCATCCTTTGGGTGGTGCGCATTGTACTCTTTGTGTATGCATATACCCGTCCCCTCCTCCCTCCTCCCCAACATCCAATAGATGTTATTCTCATATGTGCACTTATGTGTTGATCAGTTAATACCAATTTGATGGTGAGTACATGTGGTGCTTGTCTTTCCATTCTTGGGATACCTCACTTAGTAGAAT
>NW_012147886.1:150727-157323 GCF_000956105.1 Propithecus coquereli | reverse complement strand
AACTCCTGAGCTCAAATGATCCACCCGCCTCGGCCTCCCAGAGTGCTAGGATTACAGGCGTGAGCCACTGTGCCCAGCCAAAGAAGAATTTTTAAACTCATATTTCCTATTTAACTACAATAGCTACTTTAATCAATGCCTTGTTATCCAACAAGAATTCGTAAAACAAAAACTTTCTGACTCAGAATATTTGTATGAAATGCATTAATTTGATAATAAAACACCTGAAATATGGTCTATGTTTTAAAAAAGCATTCTCATTACCTTTTATCAACAAAATGGGCTGTGAGTAGCTGAGAGAAAAATGTGTAAGAGGCTTGTATTAGCCTCACACATAAAGGGCAGCTCATTAAAACAAGGGTATCATCACCTTGACAAGTATGCAGCACTTACTTGTGCCAGGTTCCATGATAAGCGTTTTACATATATTTACTCATTTAATCCTCACAACCACCTGTAAGTAAGTACCTCTATTATTATCCCTATTTGACAGATGAGGAAACCAAGCCACAAAAAGGTTAAGTAACTGCCTTAAGGTTACAGCTAGTAACAGCAGAACATTAGGTGAACATAAAACATTTTTTAGAAATCCACCATTTTTTGTATTGGGAAGGCTGGGTGGGAGGTGGCATGAAAACTGATTTCCCACTGCAAGTTTTTGGTTTTGTCCCTTTGAGTTTGTAAAATCAGTACTTTCTTTAGTCTTTTTACCCCTTAAGAACCAATCACATATACTGTAATGAAATGGCCACACTTTCTGAATTTGTGGGTTCTAAATTAATGAGGTTTTGCTCTACTCATTTTTCTAGCAGAATTACAGAGTCACACGAGAAGCACATAGAATGATATGTACTGTGTCAGACCTCCAAGGCAAGGTTTAAAAACCTCAACCCCCTCATAAGCTGTGAAGCCTGTGGTTTTGATCTCTAACCTCTTTTATATTTTAATTCTTCAATTTTTTCCTCCCTTTTTCATTTATGAAACAAGTTCCTTGCAGGAGTTTCCTCCAATTTCTGTTCAACATGAAAGCAGGAGAGATTTATCTGGCAGGTCCTCAAATTTTAGGCAGCATTAAGCAGTGTGACACCCTTGTTATTCCAGAGGATTTGCCAAAAGAAGAAATCAAGGCTGTGATGCCTGCTGCTCTTTGAAGCGCAAATGAGAGACTGCTATAAAATACCCGGCTTTAACGGAGCCACACTTTGGGGACTGAGGCTCCTGAGAGTTTGGGCTGTCTGGAGCAATGCAACAGTCTCTTAATTTAGAAAAGCAATTTATTCATACTAGAAAGTATACGTTGGAATGGAGAAAAAAGCCGTTATTTTGGAGGCAATTGGACCTGATTTGAGTCTAGGCCCAGGTATCCACTAACAGGGCCACGAGCAAGTACATTAGCCCTCTGAGCCTCAAGTTATCTCACCATGAAAAGGGAAAATAATGCCATCTTTGCTGTTGCAATGTATGACAAATGTCTGGTGCTCCACTTCTAAGTGGGAGGTATCACATGCTCTGGAATTCAACTTCTTGGGTTCAAATATGGCTCCAAAACGTAATGATTATGTAACTTTCAGACTTTTTCGTATTAAAAATAGAGACAACAACTATTCCCTCATGAGAGCATTATGAAAGTTAAATGGGAAAACATACGTAAAGTGCCTAGCAAGGAGTGAGTGCTCAATAAATGTCAGTTACTATCTTTATAATTACTACTCCCCCAATATCTCCTCTGATGGTGTCCACATAGCTGATACATAAAATTCTGCTGTTATCAATTTCACTTTAGATTAAGGCAGTATTCCTTGTAAAAATGCAACCACCTCTGGGAGAGTTACCCATTAAATCACTAAGGCCCAAAGAGAACACCAGATCCTGTCTAACATGAAGGTGCTGGAGGAGTAAACTGAATGGGCATGGGCCATCGGCAGGCAGTGTGAGGGGGAGCAGGGGAGAGTGTGGGATGCAACGCTGGTGAATGTGAAGACACAGAGCATGCAAATGGAGGGGGCTCCAGGCAGACAGAGAACCAGAAGAGGGGTTCAACCCAGTAACTACAGGGACTTAGAATACTGACACCAGCCTTGGAAGAAGCTTAGACCTGCCCATTGCTCAGATTTAACTGGTTCATCTATGAAAAGCATGCTTGGCTAGAATAATGGAGGTGGTGAGAATTACGCTTCAAAGTGGCCAAGCTCTGACTGAGGTCGACAAGCCAGTTCACTGACTTTACACACATCACTGCCACCCGCTGCAGGTTAGGTTATACACCCCCTCCTTTCTTGTCTCTCTATATTATAAAATTGCCAAACAATGGTAGAGGGGCCTAGTGGTCCTTGGCTCTGGCTAAACATTAGAATAACCTGGGAAGTAGTACTTGGGCTTTGTCTCTAGATGAATAAAATCAGAACCTTTGGGGGTGGAACCAGATGATTCTGATGTCAGGGCTGAGAATCACTGGATTCATTTATCCAGTTGCTGCCTCTTCCAATCACTTATAATGGTTCATTCAGATGCAAGTGATGAGGGTGAAGGTTTTCACCTCATCAGTATAAATTCTATATTGATGCTGCTAATAGGTAATCTTGGCATTTAAATAGCAAAAAGAAGACCCTTCACTAGGATTTAAACACAGTTAAAATTCCTGCTGCATGTATTATTTAGAAGAACAAACAACTTGTAAGATGCAAGCAGATAGATTTCTAAACTTACATTTTATAGAACTGAATTTGTGAAGCCCTCTAATAAGCATTAATACTCTGAATAGGACCGAAAAACAATAGTTCTTGGGAAATGTCCACAGATCCAAAGAGCCCAAGGAGAGGGAGAGACATGTTAAACGCTTGCTTTAGTGAAATGCCCTAGAAGGTGACAGAGCTGCTGTTATCCCCTAACAGGCAGAAATTAAATTTCTGTGAGCGAATAGGCACCCCAAACCACCTTTATAAAGTATATTGAGGAGTACGGGAAAGAGCAACATAAAAGAATTCAAATAAACCATGTTTAAAATGGAGGTAACACATTAGAGAAGGTAAGGCGTAATAATAATAATAGCTGACATTTACTCAGCACTAATTCTGCCCCACATCCTGTTCTAATTATTTACAATCAATGAACTCATTTAATCTTTACAACCACCTACGGATTAGGTTCTACAAATAGCCCCACTTTATTTAGATGGAAATCCTCACTAGGGATTCAGTGTCAGCACTGGAATTCAAACCCAGGCAGTCTGGTCCAAGGTTCTAGATGCTGCAATCCTACCTCAGCTCACTGAGATGATTACAACTATTGCAGTCTTTAGATTCAAATATAAATTCCTAGAATCCTTGTAATATCTTCATGACCAGTACTCCACCTTCTCCTCCCTTCTCGGAATCCTTTACAGCCATCTATACCCTAAGATGCCGTGATAGGTTCAAGGAGTTTCAAGGTAAGGAGTTTCATTCCAAAGAACTATTATTTATGAAACTTTCAAAGACCTAACATCAATCCAGCATTTGAGGAAAGGTCTATAATGCAGTAGAGAGAGGCTCTGGGGTTTGAAAATTGGTCAAGCTGTTTAAAAACTGCAGGACCCTGGGTATAGGATTTAATCTCTGAGCCTCATCTATAAAATACAGATTCATTAAAAAAGTATTCACTGAGCGCAAACTGCATGTCAGGCAATGTGTTAGGTATTGGGAATTCAAAGATGAGTAAGATGTGGTCCCCTATCTCCTAGGAACTTTCAACTGGTGAGCAATAAAGAGAGTGATATCTTGTAGGGCTATCTAGAAGATCAAGTGTAGGGCATATGCTAAGTGCTCAATAAATTGTAGTTTTCCTTCGTTTTTCAACCCGTTATTTAAACAGTATGTGACACTGAGCTTAATAAACTCAGGGAGTAAGGATTTTTTGAAGTGTACAGCTTCTTACACTTTTGAAATTAATTTTTTAGGATTATTACAATAAGTAATACTTCAACTATAATTCTTATATTTTCTGTTATAATTTGTTTTATCATATCTACACTATGATGCTTTTAGTTATAAAAAAGGAAAAGCAAACAATTCAAAGGTGTAGAAATCTATTTATGATGATTCAGTGGCTTAAGTTTCTTTATTCTTAAGTTTTGAGGTTGACTAAAATGTTTGCTGTAGGTTTGTTAGAATTAGTATTTTGAAATGAAAGCATCTAACACTGTGTTTAAAACGTACTAGATGGTCCATCACTGCCGTCATTATTATTATTATGACAGCAAATTCAGAGATTGCCACTGAATTTGATTCCTACAGTCCTGCATTACTTTGAATAGTAAATTAAAAAGAAAACAATTTATGTCTTTGAACGGATACGTGAAAAGCAATGAATTCATGGATGAAATCTTCCAAGGGTGGGCGGCAAATCTTTAGGTGTACATAGAAATGCATTTCTCCCTAGGATGGTAAGCTGGGGAGATGAACGGCCCCTGGGGCAGATCTTGCTCAGGTAGTCAATCCAATAGACTCCCACCATTAATCTAAACTCATACGTGGCTTTATCATGAAATCACTCTAATAACAATTTGCAAAGGTGACACTAATTGGGCCCTTTAAGCCCATGTGTTGAGGGGTCTCAAACAAAGGCCCCAAGTTTTCTGACAACAAAGCCTCTTTACTCCACTTTTTCAAAGATCACTGAATCCCTTTATATTTTTTCTCAGAAAACTGCTGACCTTAATTTCAACCTAATTCTAAGTAATCAATGGTGTTTACAAGGTCAGGAAAAGCCAGCCAGAACTGGCTACAGAGACCCTTCTATGGGGACAGGAGTGCGATTACAAGTGATGTAACCGGCACCAAAAAAGTCTGGTCTGAAGCCAATGGTAAGTGGGGAGCAAAATAACATGAATCACTGGGAGGGAATCAGAAGTTGGGGGAGAAAGCCATTTTCCCTTGGGCCGCTCTGGGGGCAGGAGAGTTCCGATGTTTCTAGCAGGAGGAGCTGCTTGTCAACAGATTTCAGTTTTGCCAACAAAAACCAACGAACTAACAGTGATAGCAATAGTAACTATTAACAGTGTCCATGCATGGCACGTGATTTCATTGAATCCTCATATAATCTTTATGAATTAAACACTTTTCTCAAGGTCACAGAGTAAATGAAAAAGCTGGGATTCATATTCAAATCTGACAGATGCCACAGTCCATTCTCTTAGCCATTAAACCATGTGCACGGTGTGATATTTGTTGTTAATTAGAGCCTTAAGAATGCATCTAAACAGTTGGCTTGGCCACAATAATGTGTTCTGGCAGGAAAGAAAATGGGAGGGGGGAGATAATTTTTTTTTTTTAAGTTTTTTTAGCACATTGCCCAAGGTCAGATAACTAGTAAGCAGTGCTGCTGATTCACCAACTATGTGATCGCCCATCACTCTGCACTGTCTTCCATAGCAGATTCCTAAGAAAAGCTAATAGAACATGATAAGGCCATTATATAACTTGTAGAAATGACTGTTGAGGACTCTTACAGCCAGACAATTCTAAGGGAAGAGCTCTCTAGCTGAAGGTATAGACAGGGTACACATGGTAAAATATGGAAACTCATATAAAAACTCATGATCTATGTGGTCAAACAGTCTGAAATTTTCATTCTAGTACACACAAGTAACTGTGTATGGAATGAATTAAACATAAGCAGGTCAAAATTATCTAATGTTCCACCTGTGTGTATCTTTGATACCTTGCCAGTACATGGCAAAACGAAAGCTTAATAAAAGACTGCTGAATAAATGAATATGTCAGACAGTCTTAATCATAATTACTAAGTGATCCAAGGCTGTGGGCAGGATTTTTGATATCAGATGAGTGGCTGGTCACAACCGGTATGATAGTTTAAAATCTCCACTGGGCTGTCGGAGGGAAACTGAAGACCTCTGAGGAATCACCACAAGTGTCCTGGGGGGTTAGGGGCAGGGGAAGAAACAGAGATGATGCAACTGCTCAAGTTCCATAAAGGACAACAATCTTTAAGACGCATGCAATCATCTGCCATGAAGAACTTGGCCAAAAGTGCATACTGAGCACCTTCTGTGTGTCGAGTTCTGTATGAGAGGCTAAAGACAGAGATGAACAGGATTAGGTAAATGCCAGAGGAGAGCTTACAGTCTAGTAGGACAATGGGTTCTGCAGGAAGAGAGAGAGAGAAACGTCATATAGACTAATGTCAGACAGACCCAAGTTTGAATTTCCAGTTGTGCCAGTTACTAGCCAAGTTATAGCTCTTATTTGTGCTTCAGTTTCTTCATCTGTAAAATGAAGGTTATAACACCTCATGAGGTGTCAGGAAGATTAAGTAAAATAAATTTTATGAAGGTAAGTGATACTTCTGTTCCTCCTTGATAGAAATCTAAACTCAGCTATAAGTAATGAAAAACTGCCAATGTAATAAATGCTCATCCCTCTTTTCTACTGTCCTGTTAGCAATTAATTGATTATCATAACTCAAGGACACCACTTCGCAAAGGATACTGTAAGTTAACACTGAGCTTCTCCAAGCTGAGGTTACTTGGTTAAACCAGGCATATTTTAAAAGATTCTTGGTATATACTTTTCCACTCCATTCCTGTTTGATACATTTTC
>NW_012147886.1:147810-149382 GCF_000956105.1 Propithecus coquereli | reverse complement strand
CCGCCTCGGCCTCCCAGAGAGCTAGGATTACAGGCGTGAGCCACCGCGCCCGGCCAGTAGCACTGTTTTTGCTAGTGAAAATGGGAAATAGAAATAATAAAAATTTAACAGCAGGAAAATGAATAAATGAATTTTAGTTACCACATTGATAAAAGTATTCCTCTCTGGGAAGGGGGCCCAGACCTGTATCAGGGGAGGTATTAGCAAGGAGCTTTTAACCATATCTGTGAAACTTTTATAAGAAGGCTGTATTAACCAATCACTTCTATAATTAGTAACTGATTTTAAAAAATTAAGAACATAACTCAAGAGGTCTGCCATGCAAGGAAGAGTGGGGGTGGGGGGTTGCCTCAGTATACAGAGAAAGTAGCTTAGGGTCTAGGGCTCAAGAAGGTATGATCATCATTTTGGGTAACTTGTACACTTCCCCTTTAGGGGTCTTCCAGGACAAAAATGATGCCTCAGAGAACTGTTCCTGATTCATATAGCAAAGTAAACAGTGGCCAAACCATTCGTAAGTAGTTGTGAGTGATACACATCTTGAAAAATTTGATTTGATGATGCTGAAGGATGGAAAAAGCCAAACAGAACTAATTTCAGCTTGGAAAAGGTTTTTCTGTGTGTGAAACTCCATGTACAGGAAAGAGACTACATGTGTGGCAGATCCACGCATATGCAGACAGGTACAAATGCAGTAGTTGAGACCACTTCCATCAGGTAAATAGAAATAGGCAGGGAACAGGGATTCCCTAGACTGGGAGAGGGCTTCACAGGCCTTCTATTGCCAATGGAAACAATGACATTAGAGGAGACCACTGTAGTGTCCCAGGCATTTAAAACAATATCAACTTGTGTGTTTTTCCTTTCCTTCTTAAATTAGTGCTGTAAGAAAACTGCTGCAAGGCAATACGAAACCAACTCTAAACACAGATAATATTGTATATGTAACTACTAGAAGCACAGTTTGTTCCACAGCATGCTTCACAGAGAGAAATGTGAATTTGACACCATCCAACCAAATGTAAATTGAACACACTGTGCTCAAAATGCTAGTCTCCTCAGGAGGTAATTTAGAACCACTAACTGAAGAACCATCCTCAAATTACACCAAATCACATACTTTCATCTGAATGTACCGACCAGGGAAATGTTTGATTAGAAGTATTATTTGTCAAAAAATAATCATAGCTGCATTTGGCTAATGGAACTAACTCTTCGCAAGTAGTTTTGCATCCCGTGTTACCCTCACAAAAGCCTGTTAATATAGGTGAGGTATCCCTATACACATTAAGCCAAAACCAGTGTCATCCTTCTCTAGCAACACATTTTTAAATATTAAACAACCATCCTAATAATCAAACTATTTGACCTTGAGGAATAGTTTGAAACCTCAGTTTATTCACTTTATTTAAGTCTTTATTCATTAGCTTTTTTTACACATGTATATTATGGAAACACAACACAAAACAAAAAACCATATTCTCCTGCACTGCTAATAAAGCCAAGGAAAGTAAAACAAAAGCATTACTCTTTCTGGTTAACAGAAATTGCTAATGAGGGGCTTACTATGAT
>NW_012147886.1:138298-139693 GCF_000956105.1 Propithecus coquereli | reverse complement strand
GTAACATGGTTTCTTATTAAATAATCCATCTAGGCTAGGCAATTAACTCTGAAGTACTATTTTAAATAAGGTTAAGAAGTATCATTGAGATCATTTGCTTCTTGTTTTTCAAAGGGTGGAAGTAGGAATACCATGATGTGATTAAATAGGCCAGAAAAGAATCATAGTATGACCAGGAATCTAATGGGCCAATACATACATGAAAGTTTACACAGCGCTATGTGAGGACAAGGGATTGGTGCTGCTTTCTTTTAATCACTTGGAACTTAACTGCAACCTGAACCATGTTAACCACTAAAAGAAAATTTAAAAAACTCAGAGCTATGTATTTTTAAAGTTACATAGGAATATAAGGTATTATTTGTAATCCCAAAATCTTATTTGAAGATATTTACTTATATTCATAATACATATGCTTTTAATATCATTTATCACCAGATGATTTACGTGCAACAAGTTTGCCATTTCTACATAAGCATTTAGTATTATTTTCAAAAAAGATTTTCCTGGCCGGGCGCGGTGACTCACGCCTGTGATCCTAGCACTCTGGGAGGCTGAGGCGGGCAGATCGTTTGAGCTCAGGAGTTTGAGACCAGCCTGAGCAAGAGGGAGACCCCCATCTCTACTAAAAAAATAGAAAGAAATTATCTGGACAACTAAAAATATATAGAAAAAATTAGCCAGTGGCGCATGCCTGTAGTCCCAGCTACTCGGGAGGCTGAGGCAGTAAGATCGCTTGAGCCCAGGAGTTTGAAGTTGCTGTGAGCTAGGCTAACGCCACGCACTCTAGCCCGGGCAACAGAGTGAGACTCTGTCTCAAAAAAAAACAAAAAACAAAAAACAAAAAACAAAAAAACCCCAAAGTTTTCCTTTTGATTTCCTACTATAAAAGCAAAACTTAGATACTAAAAAAAGAGAGAAAATATAAAATAAGCAAAAACCCCCATAAACCTGCCTACTCAGTCAATTGATTTTTACCTTTCCATAATCGAACATTCTTTCTGCAATTTCTGACCAAAGGGCACTCAAATGTCATGCTACTGAACTCTGAATGGAGAGTCATCTAGAACCGATGATTATATACTCCCCTCCCTGCTCCTCTTATGCCCCCAAAAGGTACTCTAAAATATGTGACCATTGATGACTTCTCTGAGTTAAAACAAAGGCTTATCTGCCGTAGGTTTATACTGACACATCCCTTAACCTTTTCTGCTATTTTTTAACACCCTTCTAATACAGGTTTCAAATTGGGGGATATTTATCCATGAAAGCAAGTTAAACTGCATGTATTTTTTAAAGAACTTACATTATATAAATCAGCAGCCAGTTTTTCAATGTATTGTTTCAATTTATCAGCCGTTTTCAAGCCATCTTGAAAGAAACTACAATGGAAAA
>NW_012147886.1:136320-138248 GCF_000956105.1 Propithecus coquereli | reverse complement strand
ATATTAATAGTTACATAGCAAATCGTTCTTTTGGGAGACTAGGCTATTATAAAAGATTAAGATAATTAACTTCATACAACATTTGCCAAAAGACAATAAAAACTTAATTTGGTTTTGATAAGAAAAAAAATGAGTCTCACAAAAATCCAGGAATCCTATAATACAACTAAAATTTTTGGATTTTCCTTTATTGCAGTCAAGTTAGACCCTTGTTGGGGTGAGTGGGTTAAATGATTTGTTGGGTGCTTTTAATTCTTCAGGTAATCTTTTGGATTACTTTATATTCTTTTTGAATAGTAGTGCCATGGCCAGAAAACTCTGGCAGATATTTTCCTCTCACATTTAATCTAAGTCATTAAAAATCATTACCTTCTAAACATATTCTGCAATAAGTGATGATAAAAAGCATGAGAAAGGGATAGGCATGCTGTGAAAGATTAATTTTTTACTCATAAAATTCTCTGGACATGGTACTAATGAAAATTCATCATTTATTAATTTCGGGTGGAGTTAAAATAAATCAAATCATGTGCATTTCATCACGTACATACTCATTTGGCTTATGTGTGACTTTGTTCTTTAGCTAGCATGAGCAGAATACATTAGTCTCTGTGCAAAACAAACAGGGACTATAATAGTCCCCCCTTTATTTTTCAATAAAGCTTCCATGTATAGGAAAGAAGTAATCCCGTGGGGTGATAAAACAAAGGTAGGGAGTGATTAACTGCACAACAGTAGATAGGAAACGTAGCAATTTTCTCCCCGGACAGAAATCTACCCTTTTACCCTTTCTTCTGCTTGGGTCTTTCCATTGCTTTTACACTGAGGAATCATACAAGGAGAACACTTTTCTCCTAGGATTTATATGTCAACGACAAGCACCTTCAAAGAGTACAGCGTATCTGTGTTTCAGTCTGAAGCCTACTGGGGGTCTGATACTTAGATGTTCTTCTAAAGCACAGTCTGAGGTCTCAAATCGGGTGCAGTCATTGCCTAAGACTCTGGACAACATGGATGCAGATGTTGTCTCAATGCACACAGGTCTTCCTGGCCACTCTGCCTACTCCACAGACTAGCAGGCGCCCAGTGTTAAAGAGCTACAGACTCCTCTCACTTGACCAAAACTCAATGCATATATAAAAACTGGATTTGGAGAAGAACAGAGAGTTATACTGAGTCAGTAAAGAGAACCACTAGGGTTGCTTTAAAGGATTAGTGTCACTACTGCAGGTCTTCACATGTTTTAGAGGGTGTTGCTTTGCTCTTGTTTGGACTCAAAAAACCCTTTCAGAAATTTTAGGAATTAAAAAAAAAGTGAGTTTGCCATGTTGTGAGATATCGTAATGAATTGACAATGTAAAAATGCCGTATTTTATGTGATCACTGTTCGATATTATAATTTAATACATGACAATTTCATAACATTGACAGGCATGTTTTGACTTTCTCCTAGGTAATAAATGGTGCTTACGATTTAATTATCCTCATTATGAAGTCCATGTCCTAGTGAGACATTCAAGGTCCTCCATAATCAGGCCTGAGTTTTTACCTCAGAAACTGCATTTCTCACTCTTCCACCCACCCTGCCCCAAAATGTTTCCAGCCCCTTGAATATGCCAGGCAGTTTTCTACCTCTGAGCGCCTTTTAGGTTTCCTCTCTTTAGGGGCAGGCCACATTCCAATATATCTTTACCAGCATAAATACCTCTTTAGGTGTGATGGATTGTTCATATGGCTGATTTATTCCACTAGATAATGAGCTCCTTAATGGAAGGACTAAAGTTTAATACCTAGAACAGTGTCTGGCACATAGTAGGTATTAATTATTTAAACAAATGACATTTATAATTAAGAGTCTGCACTGTATTAATCCAACATGTACCATGCATTGTAAATTCTCTTTCACCATCCAAGGACCACCTCACTTT
>NW_012147886.1:134795-136270 GCF_000956105.1 Propithecus coquereli | reverse complement strand
AGAAACACAGCTGAATATAAGAACATGAGGTACATGCTTCACCAAGATAAAATGGTTGGTAAACTTCAAACGTGTGTGTAGGGAATTAATACCTCAGTGAAACCCAAAACGAATTACTCAGAAAATCTCCTAAGAGTTACAAGTTGCAGGAGTCGTCTTTGGGGCTTTTTTTTTCCCCTAAGGGAAAAGAATTTCATAAACATATCCAACTAATAAGCAACACCTTAAATGTGATGGTGCTGAGGTAGGAAGCTCAGTCAATCACTGGTCATTTACTGATAACTTGTGTACAGAATACCTTTAAGGCTAGGATGACTTCTTTCTGATATTCAGGATTCTTTTGGGCCAAATAATGAATGTTCAATGGAAAAAAATCTCTAGGAAAAAGCACCTTTGTAAGGCTATTCTACACATGATGAATTCTGTGTTGAAAAGTATGTCTTGAACACCTCCTAAAAGCCAGGTACTGAAGACCCTGAATTGGACATAACCCCTGGCTTTGAGGTAGACGCTCACAATCTGACATCACTGTCCTGCTCTTTTGTGTAGGTAACTGAGAGCTTACTGTACACTTTTCCAGGCAAGTTGATTCATATTAAAGAGGTTACAAACTGGAGTCTTTTTCTTAATCTGAGTAATTTCTCTGTTTATAACAGGCCAGATCCCCTCCATCTGAAATACAATATTAATCACCTGGGGAGGGGTGGGGTGTGAACTAGGATCTAGGAAATCTCTTGCAACATTCCCCCGAATGTTTACTTTTAATCAGGGCCCACAGTTCTGAATTCCACAGTACTATGGCTCACTAAGTCCTCCCTGATAGATATTTTCATGCTTTCTGGATGGGCTGAGAGACTGTACTAAAAGTCGGGCAGGCAAAAAGAGCAGCCTTTCTCTATTTGTACCTCTAAAAACAGTCCCCAGCCAGTAATAATAGTCGTAACAAGGTTTGTTTGTTTTTTTTTAAAGGAGGTAAATATGGAGGATTATGTGTTCATAATCCTAATAAAGAAAAATTAGGACAGAAAATTCGATCACGTTGTAGGGAACTGAGGCATGGGACAGAACAAGAGGCAGGGATAAATGAAATCCACAGAGCCTTCTGCTCTAATCCGGTGAAACTGCATGAAAATTACTTAACTATGGATTTGGAGTCAGGGATCTCTGCCATATCTATACTTCCCAGAAACATTAAAAACAAAATCTAAAATCTCCTTGGATATAAATTCTTATTAAAAGAACAACCCTCTTCCTCAGAGCCCTTGTTACTAAACTAAACTTCTCTTCATCTGCCCACATAATTCCAAGGTCTGTCTGAATGCTTTAAAACTCTCTCTCTAATCTTAACCTTTGCTAACTTTTAAAATAAAAGCCTAAGTTTTAAAATAAAAGTACTTATCTGTTTTTAACAAGGATTCAGATGCTAACAACTTATAAAAACTGTTATATTCTGTAAATTTACCATTAAGGCATTA
>NW_012147886.1:132284-134745 GCF_000956105.1 Propithecus coquereli | reverse complement strand
AAATTTTTAATTGTTTTCAAATTGTATAACAATCCTTTAAGTAACAAGGAATATTCCAAAACTAGGGTCAAAAATTACTAATGCATGGGCATCTTACCATCTCTTCTGCTGCTCACCCACCCCACCATCATCTCCCATCCAGGTTTCTGAAGCAGCATCCTAACTGCTCTTACACCCTACACTGTCATTCTTGGCATGGTAGCCAGAGAGAACCTTTTAAAACATGTCACATTATGTCACTACTCTGCTCAAAACCTTCTGATGACTCCCCACCTTGCTCAGTGGCTCCCTGGCCCTCTAATCTATGACCTCCCAGCTTGCTCACTCCATTCCAGCTGTGCAGAACTCCTGGGTATCGATCACCATGAGAAGCATGCTCCTGGTCGTTCCCTCTTCTCCCCAGTATCTGTATAGACTGTTCTCTCACTTCCTTCAGGTCTTAGCTCAAACATCATCCCAATAAGGTCTTCCATGACGACCTGTATGACAGCAAGAACCACCCCCACCCACCACACTATCTGCATCTCTTGGCCTTCCTTTATTTTTCTCCACAGAAAGATAAAGAGATATTAGAAAGATATCTCTAATTTCCATCTGACCTACAACATAGTTACTTATTTTTTGTCTAGTTCCCCCTTTAGAATGTAAGCTCTATCAGGGTAAGGACTGACTTTTGTTCAATGCTATATTCCTAGGGCCTAGAAGAGTGAGTCTTAGACATATAGTAGGACTCTCAAAAGACATCTGTTGAATCATGAGTAGAATGACAAGCAAAACAATGATCCAAGAAATTTATAAGAGAAATATGTGCAATTTTAGCAAACAAATTACAACAAAAAAGGTATATGTTGTAGATAAAGCCAATAAACACATAAACACATATCCACAAGCAATCAAGGAGCTTTCTTTTTAAAAAATGATGACACTTAGTAAAGAGAACAGTCAAGATTCTACTTATGTACTTACTGTGAAGCAGAATCAACTAGTCAAGTAACAGAAAGAAGGCCCAGGTGGCAGGACCAGGGGAGAAGGTGGCACAAGATGAGGCTGGAGAGGAAGGCAGGGGTGAGATGCTACATGCAATGGGAAGGCACCAGGAATTTTAAGCAGAGGAATGACATCATGTGCTTTATGATTTCTAAAAGATCACTCTGAGTGCTTTGTTGAGGTGAACTGGAGGGAAAAAAGCATGAGTGACAGAGACCAGTTAGGAGGCTGCTGAAATAGTCCAGGAGAGATGATGGTAGCTGATCCTAGAGCAGAGGCCATGGAGATGGCAAGAAGTGTACTACACTTAGAGTTAGAACGGAAGGCCTTTTGTCAGATTGGCTGTGATTTAAGAGAAAAAGAGGAGTCAAGGGTCACCCCCAAGGTTGGGCAGCCTGATGGGCATGCAGGCAAAAAAGAACTGCAATGAATGAAAGCAGAGAGGTGAGTGGGTACGAGGTCAACCTGTGTTTGCTTCACGTGCCGCTCAGTATTTGCCTTCCTAAAATTGTGCGTTACAAGTCAGAGATGCCATTTAGGGCCCACAGAACAATTACTGCTTCTTCTAAAGAGAACAAGTTAAATCTCAGACTTATTTGAAGAAAACCAGTGTGCTAAAGTTCTGCAGCTAATGCATTATAAAACTTTTAATTGTGTTTTCCTATTTGAGAGGCTGGAAAAAGTTCCTAGGTTAACAACATGCGATAAGTGTGCTAATCCCACACCGGCCAACTGGGCTGGGCTCATACATACCCATCACTTTTCTTGAGCAGGTACCCCTTCTTTTCACTGCCATATTCCTTATTGCCCTGGAGTTGATGCATGCTATATCCTCCTTGCCGGCTCTGTGAATCCTAGAAAAGAAAAACCAAAAATTAAACAAAGACCAGAGACAATTCTTAAATCCTTGACTCTATTCTGCCAGTGAGCCTTTGCTCATTGGTCTAGGTCTAAGAGAATTATGGAACTTTAAGAGCTGGAAGGTTCTTGCCTTTATCTTGGAGGAGGAAACAGGGCAGGCAGACAATTGCCAGAGTCACAAAACAAGTCCGAGGCAGAGCTGGGCCCTGGGGTGCAGGTCTCCTATTCTAGTTCAAAACCCAGCTCTACTCTGAACTGAGTTCAAAGAAACATGCTGTATATGTATGACTCCAACCAGTTCACATTAGCAGCAGAGGCAAACACAGGAAGGACTGCAAAAGCTGAGGTGAACCACAAAACGAAGTCCATGCAACCTAAAGGTGTTCTTCCCTTAGGTTGCCCTTTTCTCCCTTCACATATTCTGCTAAAATGCCCACAAACAAAAGGGGAACCTTCTGAGTGTGGTATTAACAATTATTATAAATTTCTTGTAACTAACTAATGCTCTGTAAAATATACATATAACCATACTTTTAATTTAAGAAGACATTTCTATGGCAGTGAAAAGCATACGCTGTGGTGAAGGGGGTGACAAGGGCCAAACCAATAATAA
>NW_012147886.1:90415-120095 GCF_000956105.1 Propithecus coquereli | reverse complement strand
TTCAGCAAGCAAACTTTATCTAATGCTATGTGAAAACCGTTTTCAGTTTAATAGACCATTTTTATTTTTGAAAGACATTTATAAAAGGTAGAATTTACTGTGAAAAGAGAAAAAAGGTAACAAATAAGTTTATGTAAAGAACAATTTGATCATTTAAAAGTTTTTCCTGAAGAGAAACATCCTGGACAATAAAATATACAAATAAATGATTTTTAATGCAACTTAGAACCATCATAGCTGTCAATATACACAAGGTTGGAGACACTGGGCTAAGCACTCCATATGCATTATCTTATTTACTTCTCACAGCCTCACAAAAACTTGAGGTGTGTGCTACGAAACTTAGCCCAATTTGACAGATGAGTATACTGAGGCATAGCGAAGTACCTGATAAAGATCACATGGTTATTTAGTTGCAGAGCCAGAATTTGAACTCTTCTATTTGTCTAACACAAGCTTTGTGCTTCTTCATATTAATGCTGACCTCCTTAAATGTTTCAATTGAATACAAAGATCTTCCTAGATATAACATTATTTAAGGAAATAAGAGAGATCAAAGAAAATTATGTATTTAACTTTTTGGAGAGTAGTATTTTAACGAGTCCAAATGACCTTTACATTATTCTGCTTATAAATAAGAGAGCTGTCTGGACCAGTTTTGGAAAGTCCTTGTGCTATTTTCTGTGTAACTTCCACCAATGAATACACATTTTAATACTAACTGGTACATTTTCACATAAAGACTATGCAGAAAACCCACAAAAGTTAACCCAATAAGTAAATGAGAAGTAAATAAGCAAATGTAGTGACAAAGAACCACAAACATCATAAAAAGGTAGCCTTGCAGTGTAAGCAAACAAAAATGGTGCCAGTGTAGAACAATGGATATCTCTCAAAATATAACATTAATTATATAGGAATTCATGTATAAATGCAAAGTATTCTTTATGCCCACAGTATTTAATTTAGATGAAAAAAAAAAACAAACAACCCAACTCCAGATGGGAATACATGGTACAAATGATGCAATAATAGCTAAAATGCCAAGAGAGATGGGGAAGGTGGGCACCAGAAAGGACTCCTTAGTGGTAGCAGCTCATTGGACTCCTTAGTGGGAGGGGCTCACGCATCTGTGAGAAGAGCTCCACAGGCTGTCAAGGTTAGCATTTGTAAGGAAGACAGTGATTTTGAGAAACCAAATAGTTGCCCTAATTTGAGCTACTGATTTATATAAACACTGAAGATGGAAGACAATACTATTTCTTATCCAGTTAGCTGTGGAAGGTCATTATATCACTATATATAGCCATCACATGAAGAAATAAAGAGAATGAAGATAATCAATGGAGTGAATGGGGCCTTACTTGGGCTAATAACAAAAATTGCAGCATCCTACTTACTTGCACTGTGCATGATAATACTTTATAAGATTCTGCAGTAGATCCACACCCTTTTTGGTCTTGATTTCATTAACCTTAATGAGATACTGTGGAAATAAAACAGAATTTTAAGTTTAATTCCAGACAGGGCTCTTCAGTCACGGGTCAGGTAGCAGAACACCACTTGTGAATCTGAGAAAGTTAATGAGCCGTGGGCGGCCTCTAGACAATATAGGGAACGCTGATTTGGCACAGTCACAAAGTGTACAAAACAAACTGATTAGTATTAGCATTTCATAAATTCTTACGATTAGTCTATTAGACAAGCAAAATAAAACACGCCAAAACATTCCAGAATAACTGATTATTTCCCAGTGGTGCAATGGGTCTCAAACGTATAGTTTACATGGTCAAAAACCCAAAACACAGACTTTTCTTTGCAGAAAACAAGTAGACCATTTTTTGAGAAATACGCTGTGTAAGACATTGAAACTTTTGACCAAGGAGGTGAATCAGAAAGAATTTTTGCTATTCAATAATGAAAGAATGAAAATAAAAATAACTCATTAGTAATTTATGCAGTTAACTAAACACTACAGGTTCTGCTTTGCCCTACCAGCCAAGATTTTCCATTGACATTGTTTGCTTCCTGCTCACTTGTTTAAGGTTCATGAGCAGATTAAGTTCAAGGAGTCAAAGATTTATGAAAAAGAGGGAGGGAGGAAGGGAAGAGAATTAAGAGAAGGGGAGGAAGAAAGATTGATCTAGGGAAGAAAAACTTAAAATTGCAAAAATTCTCCATTTTAATATTTTCTGAAAACTACAAAACGAACTCCATTACTCAATAGAATGAACTCCATTACTCAACAGCAGTGTCCGAATGGGTTGGTCTCCAGGTCAAGGAGTGTTAAGTGTTCAATGGGAATTCAGTTTGAGAACCACTGCTCTAAGTTTAAGGCAGCATGCTTTTCATTGCATTTTTTCACGAAATCAGGCTTTCTTAACAACTGCTTCATTTAAGCTTTCATTCAAACTGGACACATGGTTAAAAAAAAAAAAAAATACATGCTCTAAACTTGTACCAGTAAAACTTACTATTATTCACCAGTGTTACCTCTCACCAATTTTTTCCCCCACCGTCACTCACAAGCAACATTAAGGTTCTCACCAAAGAATCCTGTTTTGGCTTAAAGAGCCCCGTGGGACTGAGGCTCACAATATGAGACAACAGTGCAATGGCGGGTTTCCAAAAGGCTTGGAGAAAAATGGAGATTAGAATCCTTAAGAAATAGTCCCCTTCTCTAATAACAGCCTGCCTTTAAGCATAAAGACTACTGACTAACAGGAGAAGATTACAGCTATTAAAATTCTAGGCAAATTATGGAAAAGTCATTCTTACTTCACACATTTGGAGCTGAAAGAGGCGCCTTTCCTTTTCCATTTCTTCCGCGATCTCAGCTCCTGTAATCTCTGTGCGGATCATCCCGTGCTGTTTTGCATGCTCTCTTTTCTCCTTCTCGATCTTTGTACTGCAAAATTAAAGCAGGTGTCGTTATTTTTTTTTAAAAACACACCCATGTGTACACCCCAAAAGTAGACCCCAATGTAAACTATAAACTCTGAGTACTAATAATGTGTCAATGTAGGTTCATCAGCTGTATCATATGTACCAGTCTGGTGGGGGTTGGTGATATTGGGGGAGGCTATTATGTGTGGAGGCAGGGCATATATGGGAAATCTCTGTACATTTCGCTCAAAAAGAAAGTCTATTAGAAAATAAAACACATTCCTGTCTTTCCTTTAATGAAAGTCACTGATCATTTCTTAATTACCGAAGTTAAGAGGCAAGAGTTCTTAAGTTGGTAGAATCAATCAGAAGTAAAAATCTTAAAGAGAACAAATGCACTGTATGGATTTTCATCTAGGAAACTCCTTACATTTTAAATTTGATTTTACACACGATACATTCATATAAATTCTCTTACATTTTGGTAAGTATGGAGAAATTTTGATAGTTTACCTTTTCTTGGGTAAAGCAATTTATGATGAAAAAGAATCAGAAAGTTGGAGACCTAAGCTTTTCTTGATTATCAATAGATTATGAGATTTAGAATTATTTCCAGATAAGTATATACTGGGTCTTTGTGGGTATGCACAAAAATTAGTAAAAGGTAATTTCTAATATTCCTCTAAATTTGAACTATTTCCACATCCCAATAACATATTTTAATCATTCAATCACTTGGCATTGGATTGTACAGAATAAGGAATGGGAGAAATTCCAATGTATATAATTTGGAATCCTATGAAAATGTTCTTGGGAGGGGTGTCAGGGGAAAACCGGGCAAAAAAGGCAGGCCCACATTAAACCCACAATACCTGAGACTAGTGCTTGGTTATGATAGATGACCAGTGGTAATAATACCAGTGTTCATAGCCCTCTTTCCAAAAATCCATTTAACTTGAAAATTGACTTCTAATTTCACAAAGAGCCTGTAATTAATAGTTGTGAATGCAAAGACTAAGTGATTTAACTTTCAAGTCTTCTTTAAGTTGTGGTGGTGGTAGGGGGACCCAAACCCCAAAGAAAGCCAATATCCTTGTCTCCTTGTCTATATACAAACAAGCAGAAAATTAACCCATCAACCCAAATCTACTACAAACCTGGTTAGGATTGACTCTAATACCCTAACGCTATAGGGTATAGCATGCAACTCTTTAATCATGCTACCCTGGCAGTCAAAGAGGCGTGATGGCAGGGATTTATTTTTATCAGAAAGGGAAAAAATCTCGGCTCTCTCTCCATTGATGTGGGTGGGAAGAGAAAAAATATTGGAGGGAGGGAGGCCTAACTTAATAATGGCCTTCTGATTTACCATGGTGACTTGACCACGTGTTTATTTCTTCTTCCTCCAGTGATCCCACTAAAATGATAGTAAATGCATAAAAAAGGAATAATCTCTCAAAGACAAGAAGAAATGAAGACAAAAAAGGATGGGAGAATTCAAAAAATATTTGAAAGAGCAGGTCGGGAAGTGAAAAGAAGAGGAGAGAAGTCTATACCTCAAACTATAGGGCTCCTTGTCTCCCTCATTTACATAGCTTCCAAAATGCCCCATATACAATCACTAGGCAGAGAGCTGAAGGACTGTAAGGCCTGGAAGACAGACCTCAGACATTGACATTTGGAATACTCCTAATAAAAGTGCTGTCTTGACATCTAAAACTTGAAACCTAAAAAGGCAGCAGAAAGGCTTCTTGACAAGTCTTGCTGATGTAATATAAGTTTTCAATGAGCCTTTGGGTGCCTTGCTCTGAAATATGAACAGGCACCCAAGGACTGTAAAATAATTCAGAATAGCTTCCAAAATGAAAGCGAGAGTGAGCAAAACAACAAAAGGGGGAAGAAGGGGAGGAACCAAAGGCAGTAAGGAAGCAGATAAAAAATTTTTTAAAAATGTCATTAAATCTTCAGCTGAAATATTGTATCTATGAAACAAGAAGAAGAAACTATAAAAAGGTAAAAAAAAAAAACCTGATTGAGCAAAAGAGCTTTTAGAAATTTAAAATATGATAGCCAAAATAAAAAAGTCAACTGAAATAGTAGGGAAAAAACAATGATGAAATAACCTAAAATATAGATCAAATAGAATATAGAAGAAAAGTCTAAGAACAATCTAAGAAGTTGAACATTATATGATAAAAAGTTCTAGAAAGAGAGAAAAAAGAAAACACAGAAAAAAATTACAAGAAAAGTTTCCAGACCTTAAGAACTAAAAATTGCAAATAGAAAATTTGCAAATAGAATGCATACAACATGGCACATGAAAACTCTTTGTAAAACCTTTTACAGAGAGAAGACTTTAACATTTTCTAAGTGAAAATAAACAAAAAAACAACCATGTATCACATACAAATAAATGGGAACCAGAAAAGTACTGGATTTTTGAAAGTTAGCAACACTGGAAATTAGGAAACAATGGAACAATGCCCTCAGCATTTTGAGAGAAAATGGATTATAAAGTTAAGATTTTATATTCAGCCATACCCACATTCTGTGTGATGGCAGAATGAAGTTATTTTTGGATGTATAAAAACTTGGAAATTTTACCTCCATTAGAGCTGTTATCTGGAAACTACTGGAGGTAGTGGGCCAGCAAAATATGGGACTATGCCAGGAAAGAGGAAGTAAATTTCAAACTAAAGCGAGTCAAAGGCCACAGCTGTACTGCTGATCTAAAGAGCTCTAGAAAAGGATATCTCCAGGAAAGAAAAGAAGAAATTGACATAATTTAATGACAATAAGTATACAGTCATCATAATAATATATAACATATTTTCTAAACAGAAATATTATTGATGGGTATCTGACATCTGTTGGAGCAGACAATAAAAATCCAAAAGAGATTCAAATAAAACTAAGCTAATGAAGAAATGAGGCAATTATGACATTAAGAAAAAGCAGGCTGGTAGCAGTGGCTCACGCCCTAGTACTTTGGGAGGCTGAGGCAGGAGGATTCCTTGAGCCCAGGAGTTTGAGGTTGCTGTGAGGTATGCGGACACCATTATGTTCCATTCTGGGCAACAGAGCAAGTCTCAAACAAAACAAAACAGAAAAAGAAAAAAATTACACTGTAAGAATAGAAATGTAATCATAATGCACCATTCCGATTAGCAATGAATGTTTATACTCATTAAAATATAAACACTGACAACTGGTTTAACCAAACATTGTTGTATTAACCATATTGGATGAACAGGGCTGGGAAGTGATGGGGTGGTCACACAAGGGAACTAAATCCTCCTCTACCATAGCAATAACATCACAGCTGAAGCAAGAAATATCAGCAAGAGAACACTGGAAAAAGTAGAGGAACTAGCAGGATCAGAGGAGCAGACAGGACTGCTATATTTTCATTAGAAGCACATTCGTTGGTGACTTAACATTCTCCCCTTCATCATTTGTGAAGAACCCTATAGTATTAGGTGGAGCATAAACTCAATAGCAAGTTTAGATTCCAGAAGACAATATGGACAGGTGAGAAGTGCTATTAAGGGCACCTGGTCCATCCTAGAATGTTCTGTATTCTATGATAAACTTCCACAATGGTGAAGTCATTGTTATTTGCGGTTTCTTTATATGTCAAAGTCAGTCTTATTTTGACCAAATAATATTTGATTATTAAAAAACTTAACAGAAACTATTTATTCAGTGACTACCTTATGCTAGATATTGTGACAACTGCTTCAATACATTATCTCACCTTGTCGTCACAAAAACCTTGACAAGTAGATAATTTTTATATTATTTTACAGGTTAAAGATCATCAAAGTTAAGTATCTTGGCTCAAGGTCACAAAACTGGTAATGATTCCTAAGTCTGTGTTCTTAACTATTACACTTAACTGACTCCCAAGTTCTAAATGGAAGACCACAGAAAATATCCGGCCTTCTCAGTTATAAAAGCTAATAAATTAACTTTTTTTGTATGTAAGTTGTTGGGTTTAAAGAATTCACCCTCCCCAAACTTCCATCCAAACCTCCTGTAGAACTCTTAGAGAAATACAGGAATGAAATACAAAAGGGAAACTTTCTTTATTGCTCCTGATAAAGACTACCCTTAAACCTCCCGGTTGTTCCCTAGGGAGATAAAGGAATGGAATGTAAGAGGGAAACTTACTTCCCTTGTCCTGTCCAGTAGTTTGAAAAGAATTTATTCACTCCTCCCAGAAAAATCCTTTATAAAACCCAAGGCTTTTCCCTGTCCCCTGTGGACACCTTTTTCAACCTCTACCCATCTGCACCCAGATGCTCAAAATACACAGTTTGCTACACGTGAGGCTTCGTGTGTCTCTCAGCTCCGGACCTAACATAAGTCATTTTGTTTTCTATGACTTATAACCTAACGAGTCCTATTATCAACAGACAAATGCTCGTTTCCTTTTTTTCCCCCTTCACCACTATACTTCAGTGAGAAAGAAGTTTATCATAGCAAATTAATTTGTTGACAGGGATTTATTAAAAAGGAAACAAAAAAAAAAAACTTCCTTTATAAGGTCCTAAAATCAGGACCCACTCAACTCACTATTCCTGTTAGACATTTCCAGGTCTGGATAATTCCTTTATTCCTTCAATAAATATTCATATAATGCACAAACTATGACTCTGCTAAGCACTGGTGGATTAATACCATACACAAAAACAATGTGGTTGCTGTCCTCATCAAGTTCAGATTCTTGAGGACAATACAGACAAATGAACAGTCAGACAAGTTCATATATCATGTGTGAGAAGTGCAATGAGGGGCACCTGTAACACCTTAGAATGCTTTATATTCTACCATTTACAGAATACTGACCACCAGATACTTCAAGGTCTTCAACACAGATTTTTAAAAATATAAATATAGTTACACCACTTAATATTGGTAGCACTTTAGTTGACAAAGCACGTATTATATCATGTTTTATCGTTCCTAAGTCTTACAAAGGAGGCATATCCTATAAGTCTAGAGCAAGGCTTTCTGTCCCTCCTTTGTGGACTTGCCCTGCTCATTTTCTAAGTACTCAGTTGTATTACATTCCGAGTGCAAGGGCAGTTGCCCCTGGGCTGGGGCAGTACTTAGCTCACAAGTGTGAGTATTCACAACCCCCTTTTCATACAGAAAAAGACTTCCCACAGCATTCATTAATCAAACTGATTAATCATTTTAAGAAACTTTTTTGTTTTCAGCTGCATTTGTAACTGCCAATGCACAAAAGTATTGCTAAAACAGCAAGTCCCCAACAATGCACTTATCACATAAGCAATTACAAAAGTAGTTTGGGAAAAACATATTTAATCTTACATTTGTTTTTCTTTTGCTTCTGTTTTCACTCTGCTGCTATGGCTGCCTACAGAAATGTTTTTATTCTCTTATGTTTATAGTTACCCAATTTTATAGCCAAGACTTTTATTAAAAGCTTTAAAATACGTATCTCCTCCCATCCCACCCTACTCCCTGGTGTTACAAACATCTCAAAGTAATAACAAAGGAACGTGGTATCACACATACAACATGAAGATAAGCCAGGCACCATGCAAACTGCTCATTGCCCTAATCTCTCATAATAACCCTATGAGGTCAGTGGTCTGACTTCAGTGCACACACCATGCTACTCAGGCTCCAGGGTCAGAAAGACCTGCAGTGCATGCCAGCTTGACAGTTACTAGCCTTCTACCCTTCTGCAAGCCCCTCAGCCTCTCTAGGTTTCAGTTTCCCTGATATATAAACAGAGTGAAGTGGCACAAATAGGTTGCTGTCAGGAGATCCTGCATGTAAAAAACACTTAACGTGGGTCCTGGCAGGCAGAAAGAAAGATCGCACAAATATTAATTATTTCTTTTACTTTTATTATCTCCCCATTGCTATCCTATACTGAAATGTAAATAGTTCACCATTATATGCTAATTATAATGAAAGAAAAGTGGCAACAATCATAGATCCACAACTTGACAGTCAGTATCAACAGCCATAAATGCTGAAATTACTAACAGCAAAAGTGCCTCTCAGTCTAGACAACCAGCACAGGAGATGCAGCCACTCTTAGTTAGGTCAGCATACCCAACCTTTTAGCCCTAACAAGGATATACTAAACGGTTTTTTGTTGAGAAGATATTCATTAAGGGCCCTGTCCATTTCCCAGTTAGTTTTTCTTACAAAACTCATGATAATATAAACAAAAAGAAAACTAAACAAAAAACCACTTACAACTTTGTCTCATAATCTTTCCAGGCTTTGTCAAATGGCTTCTTGAGATCCTTAGAAAAAAGAAAATTAAAATTGCATTTATTTTTGCTGAAAATGAATAAATAATTCTGAAATAACATCTTGGCAGGAATGACTTTCTTGCTAACTTTTACACAAGACACTTTCATGCACGTAACACCATTTATTACACACGAGAAGCCTGTAGAGGCAGGAAGTGAGCGCCTCGCCCTGGTCATGCCCATGAAGCAGGAGCCTAAGAGCTCTGAGACTCTCAGCCCACAAAAGAGCCAGGACTAGAGCTTGGTTTCTCTCTCCCACCTACTTGGGATCTCACCAATCTTCCTAAAAGTGTCTAATCTTGTTCCTCTGCCAATACCATTATGTAAAGTGGCACATTTTTTCCAATGATCATTTTCCAAGAAGATTTTCAATGCTATAAATGTTGAGTGCCTTTCAAATAGAAGTACTACTGTGATCTTAAAGGGAAAAAAAAATACAATCCTTTCACGTTAAAGTGGAAATCCAATTTCTGAACACTTACTCCTTTGACTCCTTTTAGGTCTCCTTTTAACAAGGAATCCAAAGTGAAGATCACATTGTGGCTCAGACCCTGGAGCTGAAAAACAAAGTAAAGATGGGAGACAGTTAAAAAAGAAAGTGCACATAGAACAATAAAACCAGCTACTGTTGACCAAGCATTTTCCACACACCAGGCTCTGTTGAAGGGCTTCACGTGCATTATTTCATTGAACCTGAATGCCTTCATGGGTTAAGTGGCATAACTGGCCCCACTCTGTTGCTGAACAGAGACAGAGGTGGAGTCACTTGTGAAGATCCACACAGAATGTGAGTAGAGGGATGAGATTTGAATTTAGACCTCAGAGCCTGTGTTCTCAGACACTATACTACAGTATACATACACATGTACAAGTAATTCCTCAAATCATCTTAGCACTGTCATTGACACCACTACTAAAATTGTAGATCTTTTTTTTTTTTTTTTTGAGACAAAGTCTCACTGTGTTGCCTGGGCTAGAGTGTTGTGGTGTCAGCCTAGCTCAGAGCAACCTTGAACTCCCGGGCTCAAGCAATCCTCCTGTCTCAGCCTCCCAGGTAGCTGGGACTACAGGCACACGCCACCACGCCCAGCTAATTTTTTGTATTTTTAGTTGTTTGGCTAATTTCTTCCTATTTATAGTAGAGACGGGGTCTGGCTCTTGCTCAGGCTGGTCTCGAACTCCTGAGCTCAAGCAATCCTCCCGCCTCGGACTCCCAATGTGCTAGGATTACAGGTGTGAGCCACCGCGCCTGGCCTAAAATTGTAGATCTTAATGTGAATTTTCTTCAACTGCCTCTGTCAGAGTGAGGAGGGGACTATACTACTGGCTTTTACCATTTCCTTTTTATATTCTTTTATAGCATGTATCATGGTCTGAAATTACCCTGTTTGGTTTTCTTTTTTTTTTTGGTTTAGATTTATCTTTTGTTTGAAAAAATTTTTATTTTTAAATGTTTATGGAGTTGTACATATTTATGGGGTACATATGAAATTTTGATACAAGCATACAATGTGTAAGATCACATCAGGGTAACTGGTATATCAAATCAAGGTAATTGGTATATCAAATCAACCTCAAGATTTATCATTTCTCTGTGTTAGAACATTCCAATTTCACTCTTCTGGTTATTCTGAAACACACAATAAATTATTGTAGTCACCCTACTGTGCTACCGAACACTAAATCTTTTTTCTTCTAACTGTATTATCGTACCCATTAATCACCCCTCTTTATCCCTCCTCTCCACTACCCTTCCCAGCCTCTAGTGATGTCACTCTACACTCTCGACCTCTATGAGATCAATTTTTCCAGCTCCCATATATGAGTGAGAACATCTGATATTTTTCTTTCTGTGCCTGGCTTATTTCACTTAACATAATGTCCTCCAGTTCCATCCATGTAGTTGAAAAACGACAAGATTTCATTCTTTTGTATGGCTGATAGATTTCACTGTGTATATATGTATTTTCTTCATCCATTCATCCACTAATGGACACCTAGGTTGATTCCGTATCTTGGCTATCGTGAAGAGTGCTGTAATAAACATGGGAGTGCAGACATCCCTTTGATAATACTGATTTTCTTGCTTTTGAATATATACCCAGCAGTGGGATTGCTGGATCATATGGTAGTTCTATTTTTAATTTTTTGAGGAACCTCCACATTGTTCTCCATAGTGGCTATACTACTTTACATTCCCACCAACAGTGTAGGAGGGTTCCCCTTTCTCCATATCCTCACCAGCACCTGTTACTGCCTATCTTTTTGATAAAAAACATTTTAACTGGGATGATATCTCATTGTAGTTTTGATTTGCATTTCTCTGATGATTAGTGATGCTGAACATTTTTCATACACCTGTTAACCATTTATATGTCTTCTTTTGAGAAATGTCTATTCAGATCCTTCACTCATTTTTTTTTGCTATTGAGTTGTTCAAGCTCCTTATATATTCTGGTTATTAATCCTTTGTCAGATGGGTAGTTTGCAAATATTTTCTCCCATTCTGTAGGCTGTCCCTTCACTTTGTTGATTGTTTCCTTTGCTGTGTAGAAAGTTTAGCTTGATGTGACCTATTTGTCCATTTTTGCTTTGGTTGCTGGTGCTTTTGAGGTCTTATTCAAGAAATCTTTGCCCAGACCAATGTCCTGAAGCATTTCCTCAACGTTTTCTTCTAGTAGTTTCATAGTTTCCGGTCTTATCTTCATGATTTTTATCCATTTTTATTTGATTTTTGTATATGCCAAGAGATAGGGGTCTAATTTCATCCTTTATCATACAGATATCCAGTTTTTCCAGCACCATTTATTGAAGAGACTGTCCTTTCTCCAATGTGTGTTCTTGGCACCTTTGTTGAAAATGAGCTAACTGTAAATGCATGGTTTATTTCTGGGTTCCCTATTCTGTTCCATTGGTCTGTTTTTTATACCAGTATCATGCTTTTTTGGTTACTAAAGATTTGCAGTATAATTTGAAGTCAGGTAATATGATGTCTTCAGCTTGTGTATTCTGTCTCCCCAACTAGCACCGAAGCTCAGTGAGGGCAGGGACCTTGACTGTTCTGTTCACACTTCTACCTTCAGTGCCTTGATTCCATTAGAGATACAAGATATTTGGAAAGTGCAATCTATAGCTGAGGAGATATTTTTTTCACTGTTCTGAGGCAGTGGCCTGGGTCTCCTTGATTTTAAGAAGGCACAAAGAGGAATCTACAAGGGAGAAGGAGATGCAGCTGCTAACCAGCTGGAGAGGAGTGGCAGGGAAACCAAGGCAGCGACAGTCAAGTGTGAAAAGAAAAGCAAAACACGGACAGACAAGAGTTTATAACATACTGTCTTCAAGGAGACCCCTAGTAATCTTGGTGAAATCACTTTTAGTAGCATGGAACCAAGACTGCAGGGACCTGCAGAATCAGATTAGAGAAAGGTCTGTGGGTCATTCAAGAAATAATTTTACTCATATGTAAGTGTATTCATTTGTCATTCTATCTATCCATTCATCATTTACTGAGTATCTACTCTGTGCCACATACTATGCTAGAAGCTGGATAGACAAAGTTGAATAAAACACTATTCCTACCTTAGAAAGCTTGTATTCTAGGAACAGAGGCAGTCAGTA
Organism: Propithecus coquereli; assembly: GCF_000956105.1. Classification (NCBI taxonomy): domain Eukaryota; kingdom Metazoa; phylum Chordata; class Mammalia; order Primates; family Indriidae; genus Propithecus; species Propithecus coquereli. The sequence goes on along the minus strand of NW_012147886.1, from coordinate 107,289 downwards.
TGCAGCCAACTCTACTACCTTATGCCATGACATATTGTATTAGAGGCAGAGGAAAAAGTGAGAAGGATCAATACTGGCTGATGAGCTTTGTGCCTGACCCTTTTAACCACATCCATAAAGTGGAAGCCTATACCCTATTGTGAGCAGCTGTTGTGAAGACAGAAGGAGTTAATGTATGTGAAAAATGCTAGCTTACTTCCTGCCACCCGGGAAGTGCTAAATACATATTTTTAAAATGCTATGGGATGCTACATATGAATAAGGTAACGTGGGAGCAGAGAGGGATAGGGAACAGGAAAACCTTCCCTTTTGGTTCTTTAATTTCTCCCTAACCCTTTCCTGTTGTTCTCATCTTAGGCTTCCTACAGTTCACACAAGTCAGTCTACCTCTTTACCCTCCCTAAACATCAACTGATTTTACACACAAGGAAGGTTTTCCGATGCATACTACCAGAGGGCTTGGATCAGAAATAATCACTTATTTCTTATTTCAAAGACAAAGAGATTTCCACCAAGAAAATTCTGTCTATGTGATTTTGCCACCACCTGTACAGTCACCTATACAGAGAAACAGCCTGACTGGCAGGCCAGAGGGCTACAGTTTGAGAGCCTATATTCTGTGAGGGTCTAGGATGTTGGTTCTTAAGGAGTAGGGCTAAAAAAGCATCTTAGCTATGACTGTGGCCCTCCAAATGGCCACAGTATATAAACCAATATAAACTATTAATATATTGATTACTATTTCGTGGGAGGAGTGACTGGGAAAGAGGAATGTCTAAAAGGGTTCTTGGAGTAAAGGAGGAAGGTTGTGGGTAAAAATGGAGAAAAAAAAAAAAAAACGTTGAAAAACATTTGACCTTGAGAATGAGAGGGGAAAAAATAAAAATTAACAGGACCTACTCTCTACCCTAGATGGAGAGCTGGAATATTTTGCTCTGAGTCCTCAATTTCATTCCTGGGGTACGAGCCCACGGCATCCCCCTATTCTGTAGATCTTCGGAGTTTGTCTGGATCGTGGGTAATGAGGTCGCGGTCTGCCTTGCCCTCCACTAATCCAGCCAGTATCTACTTTTCCTCTGTTCATGAAGAGCCTTATTTTTCTTCAAAGCATTTACCATTCCTAACCATTTGTATTTGTATTTTTTTTTTCAGACCATGTCTCTACAGCATGTATACGTATTTGTTTCCTTATTTGTTTACTGTCTATCTCTCCAATTGGATTGCAAGCTCCTTGAGAGTGGGGTCTGTATGTTCATTGCTGTATTCCTGTAACTCAGAATATTGTATAGCACAGATGGGGTGCTCAAGAAATACTTGTAGAAGCAACGGAATGAAATACAGAAACGTGTGTGTGTACAAGGTTCTTCTCTATGGGGCTATTCATACAGATGGAAAGTTAAGTGCCTATCAACAGGGGATGGCTAAATTATGGAACTTTTAAACAACAGCCATAAAAATGAGAAAGCTCTTTATGCCTAACTTTGGAAGTGCCTCCAAGATAAATTTTTACGTGATAAAATCAAGTATAAAACAGTACTTAGAGTGTGCAAGGGTTTATATAAAAAGAGGGAAAAAATGTCTATGCTTAAATTACTTTAGAAAAAATACACAGTTTTCCAATGCTGGCTCCCTCCAGGGATGGAAACTGAGCAAAGGGACAGGGTGGGAGAGGAGACTTTTTGCATTTTAAAAAACCTGCAATATGTAATGTATTCCTTATTCAAAGACAGTCAAAATTTTAAAACAAAATATGAAAAGACAGTGATTATAAATCCTTTTAAACTTTCAGTCCTAAATTATGGTTTTCATCATTGCCTCAAATCCTTTGTGAAATGAAGCAGGAAAAAAAATACATTAATGTTACTGCCACCTTGAACTGAAGGCTGTGTTACAAAATAACAACAATAAAAAAATTATGAAACTCTGTGGTTAATACTGAATGTGAGGGGTGTTCAGAAGGAAAAGTCCCTCAAAAGCCATCTACTGACCACACAACGAACACAACGTAGTAACCTTTTAATGTCATCACTGTGGTTAGGCATTGGGGCGAGTGGTAGTTGCACGGATAGAAAACCCCAAGTTGCGCTCCCTCCAACAGCTCAGCTGGCAGGCAGAGGACTGTAGAAAACCCCAAGAGTTAAGAATTTCTTTGTGGTTACCTACACACACATTCTTGGGAGGTGATAAGAAACCAAGAAGGCAAAACATTATGTATCATTAATTCAGAATTTTCCCAGTGACAAGCCTATGAAAAGGCCAAAGGAAAAAAATTTAAAATTTACAAACCCTTTCCAACTTACTTCCCAGGAAAAAGTAGGTTAATTTTAAAAACGAGCAAAGGAGATTGTCTTAAGTGACAAGTGAATAGTAATTACCTGAGTGCCATTATAAAGATACAAAGAGAGGTCAAAGAGAAAGCAGATCAATACCACAAGGATGTAATTTTTAGAAAATATTAACAAGAAGCAAAACAAAATTTCCTTCATTGGGCATCTCAGTGAAGAGAAAACCTATTCTCTTAGATACTTTAAAGGATTGCTCTGCAATAGAGATGGATTATATGACTTCACAGTCATGGGATTCTGTAATTTTCCTGTGTTTTTATTTTCTAGTTCTTTCGGGAACCGTAGTTCTTTCCTAACTCCTCATTCCCTGAGTAAGAGTTTTGCAAACTGATGTGTAACAGTCGTCTCCACAGGCAATTATGATGCAGCCAATACAATACAATAATAATATGGGAAGTCAAAGTGCCGGTATCACCTCATTATCTTTAACGGATTTTTTTAAAAAGCCTTTCAAATTTATTATATAATTATTTCACATTCATTTTACCAAAATTCTATTGATTACTCTATTCCCATTTACTCAACTTCCAAACCATTTCCTTTCTTTTAATGATAAAGCTGAATTAACCTAAGTTCTTTATATGATTCAAGTCTGCAAGAAGCTGAAGACTATGTTTTAAAAGTACATCTTTTTTTTTTTCATTTTATTGAGCAAATAATACATGAAAAATAATTTCAGGAATGATGTTTAGGAATAATAAACATATTTGCCTTCTAAACAAACTGCTGTTGAAATTTCTTTCTTCATAAAAGATATTTCCCCTGCTAGTACATATATCAAGCCTAACTAACAATTTGGAATAAATCAGACAAAGGGAAGCTGAAGTTTACCTTTCATTATGCAAAAGGGACTTGTTTAAGCAAGCAATTGCAATTAATATTGGCACTCATAAACCATTTATTCCTCAAAATTGCTTCAACACTACTAGACATTATACAGTCAGCATACTTCCAGCCAACGGAGATGACCTCATGAACCATTTTCCCTCTATGTATATAAACACACAAATCTTTTGCTCTGATTTTTTTTTACCCCTTTATAGTTTTACCACAAAAAGAAATGATATCATTTGTTTACTGATTTATCACCATCTTTCCTCACTAGAAGGTTTGCTTCTTAATGGGAGGTCCCTTATCTGTTTTGTTCACTAACTGATCAGATACCAAAGAAGGAGTCAAGAAGCAGCTGTAGATCAGTGTAGTGTAATTTCTGGCTTGTCTGAATACAGCCCAACTCAGCTCCAATCCCATCTGTGGGCTTCCCTTAAGGGCTCACCTGAATGGCTGTGCTGCCCTGCTGGAGGAGCCAACTGGCAGAAAGGCAACGAGTCAGCCATGCCTCGTTTTCTTTCCTCTGAGAGATGGAGAGAGCAGCACAGCTCTACAAATGGTACCTCCATGACACCTACATACACATAAGGCTGTATTAATTAACGAGGACATAATTTGCTTGCTTTGTCATCCGCATTAATTCTGACATTCCCTCTCCACTGCCTATTGGTTCTCTCTCTTTCTCCAGACTGAAAGTTTCTCTGAAAGTAAGGCTAATGCAAATCCGCTGACTTGCTCAACACATTGGAAAATCCAATTAAAATAATGACCCAGCTTCCAGCAGTTAAGTCTGCAATTCTATGGCATAAATTAGGTACTCTGTCTAGTGTGTTAACTCCTTCATGCCCTGGAGAGTTATTTACCACCTTGAAACTATTTAAAGCTGGCACCTTGTCATTAGGCTGCTTTCCAGAGTATTATGATACAGAGAAAAGAATCCCAGAGGCACGTGGCCACTCATCACTTCTGGCCTGGGTGACTTCGGGCAAACTGTTTAACCTTGCTGGTGTTTCAACACTTTCTGCTAGCCTATGCCAGCATGAGCGGATTGAGGAAGAACTGACACTAATAAAACTCCACTTCATACAAGGCCACAGAGCTGGATGCTTTTACACACATTATCTGATCAGCTGCTCCTGATAACTCTACAAGGTATTATTAAGTAACTTGTTCAAACACACATGGCTAGTTAAGTGGAGGGATCAAACCACAAACCAGGTCTAACCCCAAAGTCAATGACCTACTAACAAATATTATCTTCTTACAGATACCAGAATGTTTTAAAAACTGTAATATACTATCTACTTGCAATGAACAACTATTAACCATTACTGACCTATATACACTAAGATTTATTTGGTTGCATAGGAATTAAAGAAAAGGTTGGGGGCACTTAACAATCCTAGACAGATGAGAGTTAATGCTAGCACCTCACCCACTGCTCCGGGATTTCTTGTTTAACCTTCACAGCTGCCAGAGTGACTAATGCTCACATGGTCAAGCAGGTGACAAACACTTAGCTAGGTGTTTGCTTGGGCAAGTCACTCAACTTTTTAGAGACTAGATCTCTTCATTTGCGAAGTGGAATGATAAGACCAACTCCATATGCTGTTAAAAGGATTGAGATATAGTCAGTGGAAGCAAATTCATGCAAAAATGCCCAACACTACATAATACATCTTAATAAAACGTAACACTTATTTTCCTAACATTCTTTACACTTAAAAAGCTCAGCAGTACTGAGCTTTTTTAAGAACTATAATGATAGCATTTCAGCCACTGGAATATATTAAGGATAGCATTTCAGGTACTTTTAAGGCTGGGGTGGGGGGCTCCAGAATACCCTTTGTATTGCACCACATTCTCTCCATTGGTAAGTCTCACAGTTTTTGTTTCCCTGCTTTATGCTGCAAGGCAGTCTCTATAAACTGTAAGATAATGCATCTCATTATACGGTGTTCTAATCTAGGCAGAGCAGCCTGAATTAGACTGTTTATTAAAACGATGGTACTGCGTTTAACATATGTTATCTAAAGTCACTGCTCACAACAATTCTGTAAGATGGGCCTTAGTCTCACTAGATTAATGTGGAAACAGGCTCAGAGAGGTTAAGTAACTTATTCAAGGTCAAACAGTGAGTAAAGCAGATGGTCAGGTTATTAATTAAGGTTTTTACAGATTCCTAAGGCAAGTCTCATTTCCTTTGTGTCCTGCTGCTATAGTGATCTTTTCAAATGATTATCAGATCATATCACTCTTCTACTTCAAATCTATCATTGGCTTCCCACTGAACTGGAATCAAATCCAAACTGCCACTTTAGGTCTGGCCCTGCTAACCTGTCTCAAGTCCCTCCACTCTTCAACCCTTTTTTGGCTTCTTGACCCATAGAGCTCTCTCCTACTCTGCATGTACTTCACCATCTGTCTGGAACACTCTTTCTCTGGCTATAGGCAAAAAGCCTTCCAGTTTCCACATCACTTCCTCAGTGAGGACTTGACCATTCTAAATAGGTCTCTTCTCCCTAATCTGTTAGTCTCAACCAGTGGCAGAATAGGCTCACTTTCACAGAGTACTTACTGTACTTTATAAAATGACTTGTCTGTTCCTTTGCTGTCAAAGGCAAAGCTTGTTGGAGGTAGGGACTATGTGACTGCTTTGCCCACCACTGTGCTACGCCAAACTCCTAGCACAGCGTAGACATGTTATATGCACTAAATAAAATGTCTGTTGGTTAAGTAAAGGGCTGAATGAATGCATTCTTCTCCAAACGAGGAGGGGTGTTCTGAGATACAAAGTGTTCTAGAATCTTCACCAGTTTTGGTCTTCGTGAAGTGCGCAGCACCAGAAGGTAGAGCGGGAAGACTCAGGACCCGGATAGGAAGGTTAGAATTACTCTAAGGATACAGTTGGGGGTGACAGACCAAGGGTACTCTTGCCACCCAGTAGCTATCATGCTTTGTCTGACAACTGGAGAAGAAAGGGTGGATATGTCAGGAGACCTGTCCTTGACTTTCACTTGCCTCTCCACCTGTGTGTGGAAGTTTAGGCAAGTCACTTTTTGTTTCCGCCGTCAATAAAGTGAGAGGTCTCTAAACTTTCTAAGCTCTCTGAAGTACCTTCCAGTTACAATACTCTTACAGCTTAAGATGTGCTACTGAGATACAACTGAACACAGGAGGAAAAAATCCAGAACAAATGGGTGAAACAACTACAGGGAGACGCTCAAACTGCCTTAAAGCAGGGCAGTCCTGGTCCTCCACACAACCAAGTAACAAATAAAAACAACTCGACAGTTCTGTGGTAATGCTGGAGAGTTAGAAGGGTCAATTCATAATTCCTACCAAAATTCTAAATTTTTCGGTATAGTCCACAACATTGACTATAAGACTTCTGGCACAGTACAAATAACTTTCTGAAAAAGTTTAAACATCTCAAGAAAGTGAGGCACTTAATTTGACCAGAGCAAGGGACTGAATGCCTACTTGGACCTTCGGTTACCAGCAGTTTCCCCCATTTCCTGACTTTTTTTTTTTTTTTCCCAAAAGAGGGTCTGGCTCTGTTGCCCAGGCTGGAGTGCAGTGGTGTGATCAGAGCTCACCACAGCCTCCAACACCTTGGCTCAAGCAATTCTTCTTCCCACTTCAGCCTCCCAAGCAGCTGAGACTATAGGCACATGCCACCACACCTAGCTAATTTTTAATTTTTTTATAGAGATGTGGTCTTACTATGTTGCCCAGGTTGGTCTTGAACTCCTGGCCTCAAGCGATCCTCCTGCTTCAGCCTCCCAAAGTGCTGGGATTACAGGCATGAGCCACTGTACCCATCCCTAACTGACTCTTAAAGGACAGCAAAGGGAAGAAATGAAAGTATTACAAACTAAATTAATGTAGTAATGAAGACTAGTATGTAAATAATTTATAATCATGAGATGTACAATGATTTCAAATTATTGTATTTTAGACAGTGAAAAATGGAAACAATAGAAATGTTCAAAATAAGAGGCTGCGTAAATAAATTATAGTTTAAACATAAGAGGGGCATTCTATACAGTTTTTAGAATGTGTCTCTGGGTGGGAAGTTCCTTTAGGTTCTGCAAACCCCTCTTCAGGGACGAGCAGTGGTAATGTGGGAGAGGCTCCTGACTCCCAGCTGCAGATCCTGCCTCGACCAGGGCAGCTCCACTTTAGGAACCTGTATGCTTCCAGCTGGTCAAAGGTCCTTAGGCTATACTATTTTACAAAACAGTAAAGCGTTTCCAAAATATATAAATGAGCAGAAAACTGGGTTATAATATAGCACTGCAGTATGGACCCAATGTTGTGAAAAAATTACATAACTGAAAAAATACATGAGAAAAAAAGATGAGGAAATAGAAAAAAGGTTAGAAGGACACACACACACACACACACCACAGATACATATATCAATCCCTTACCAGTGGATTGTAACGTTACTGGTGATTTTTATTTTAGTTTCCCCCCACTGTATTTTCCAAGTTTTGCATAATGAAGTAGTATTTTTGTATTTGTAAAATTATTAAAAAGAAATATGGCACAGGAACACAAGAGGGCGATATAATCAACCAGTAGCCTATTTCTCATTCAACTTGTTCTTTATTTACTTATCCAAGATATAAATCAGATGGCACATATAAAAGTAAAAACAATTATTACAGTACTGAATTTGGAGGAAAAAAGTCACAGGTTCTTTATAACACTAAGGAACTCTGGATCTCTGTCCAGAATGACAGTCCTTCCTAGTGGCTCTCAAAGTGTGGTCTTTGGATCAGTAATGTCAATACCACCTGGAAAATGATGGGTAATGAAATCTCAAGCCTAATTATTCAGAAGCTCTGAGAGTGGGGCCCAACAACCTAAGTTTTAATGAGCTCTTGAGGTAAAATGAATGCTAGGTCAAGAGTGAGAAGCAGTGGTGTCCAAGTAGAGGAAAAACCAAAGTTCTTTTAGAGAAGGAAAGAATTCTAGCCAGGGAGAGAAAATGACTTGCCTAAGTTCTAAGGCATAATTACCAGAAAGAAAGAACAGAGGTGAGGGATCTGGGAAAGACCCCAGGGAAAGTGCAAACCAAATCATACCTTGTGCTAACGGCAACAGGAACGGACAAGATTGAATTTAAGCAGAAAGCACATTTTGCTAGAAATGTTAGAGAGAAATGGATAGGTGTAGGAGTATCAGGGAATATGAGAATTCCTTAACTTAAAATAATGCAATTATATTTTGTCTAATTCAATTTAAGTAAATGGTGGGTTAGATTTAACATCATCTCCTACATGGAGTGGAAATGAAAGCACTATTTCCTTTGCATGGTGGGCAGGATCCGATTTCATTTGAAGATAATTATATAGAAAGGGGGAGTAGCTAAGATTTATAAGGCCAAGATAAATGAGAAAGTAAAAGGAGGGAAAAAACCTACATAGCTAGGCCTTGATTTGAGAAAGACATCCCTACCCTAAGGGTCTCTTTATTGTACTTAAAATGATAATGTTAGTTCATGATCAACTTTCAGACCTTTAATTTTATTTCCATGCTTGTCATCTATAATTTGCTATGTTTAAACTAGAACAAAACCATACTGTAAGTGACATCAAATCACATTTTCCTTGCCTTTACTGAACATCTTTATCACACACTACGATGTTTTGTAACATCTTTTACTCAGGATGCACCTTCTTAACACAATTTAAAAATCTAATGAAATAAACATATACAAGTACACAGGGCTTACCGTGTACTGGGAGGACACAGTAATGCATCACAGTAGACGTTACTGTCTTCATGTAACTGTTAAGAAAGCAGCCATTTGCTGCTCCCTTTGCTTGGACTGCCCCGCCCTTGTCTGCTTGGTCTTTATGTTTTAAAACTCATTTTACTTCATCTTCATGGAAACTTTCAGAATTCAAAGAATCCATCTAAATGGTGACTGTGATATTCAGTTACTTGATAAATTTCAAGGCCACCCTTGCAGAAAAGGAACCTTCTTAGATCTTTCCTGGCCAATTGCTGCCAGGAAACCAAATAAAATTTTCCCCACTTGTGGGAATCCAAAAGTAGGACATTTTAAAAGTCTGGTCCTACACCTATGTCCATCTTTCCCTGTAAAATTAAGTAGTGCTGCCGAGTAAACTACTAAAGTATACTGCACATGCAATCTCTAAAACAGAGAAAGTGACAATCTTAGTGCAGAGTAGGCACTTGATAAGTGCTGGCTGAGACAAGAACACACTTTAGAAAGTAAGCTTGTTTCTTTCTTAATGCTAAGTATAGACTTTCACCTCACTATCAAGTGTATCAACCACTGATTAATGCTATTTAATGTTTCCATTTAAAGAAAACAGCCTCTATTAGCATAAGAGAATACAGTTTCCTAAATATCATTATGGCTCAGATCAAGGGTCCCTCCTTCTGCAAAGCCTTCCCTGATACTCCTATACTTTCTGAATGAATGAATGAATGAATCTGCCTCTGGTGACCTAGCTTGGGAAGTAGAGGAGCAGAGATTTGAATTCAGTTATAACTGATTTCAAAGTCAAGATATTTCTGCCAATTCTCTGAAATTTTGTTGCTTAACACAGCTGGGACAATTAAGTCAATAAAAAGGTCCACTCATTTTTAATGGAAGATGTAGTTAAGACACTAGTTCATAACTGAATCAGTGGGCCATTTCTTCATGTTTAAACCTAAAGTTACCAAAGGCATCACAGAGTATAATCTAGAACAAAAAGAGGCAAAGAGTCAACCAACCTAAAAAAAATCAGAAATCACATATTGAAATATATTAATAATTAGAAATGAATTCTAGAGGGGCAGAAGTACAATAAAATAAACTTAAAGCAAACAAACAAACACAACAAATGAAAAGGATCATCTCTGATCTAGCAAAACATCTAAACTAGCATTTCTCAAAGTGGTTCAATGGGTTTCTAATACAACAAGAAAGTCTGTGTTCAAATAAGTTAGGAACCAATGAGTTGGCCAAGTTTATTATAGGATATCTCCCAGCCTTTAAATATACAAATGTGGACTGTAAATCTCCAATGGTAGCAATGCTTCCCAGTCCACAACTCTTGTCAAAAAACAAGGCATGGGACTAGTGTTTTTGTCTTACACTTTGATACTCGTATTCCCAGGCAAGGAGGAGGCAGATGAACTGGGCACAGCACGGCCACTGAGTACAGTTCTGCAGGGTGTACACAGCTCAAAGCACCCACCTGGAGGCTTGTAGGAGTGAAGCCTGAAACCCAGCGATGCTCCGTGCACTAATCCATGTTCCCTGGTGATAGCTGACATCAGCCCAGAAGGTGGCACCCTGGCTGGGCTACAGTACCTCCCAGTAGCATGGGTCTGGAGTGGGTGGCCTAGTCTGAGGGCTATGATGTGTGGAGGTAGGGAGAGACTTAGAGGCAACATTCTGCAGAGGAATCCAGAACCAGATTAAGACAGGACATTTAATCTGAGGCAGCTAGGAAGAGTCCAAGAATATAGGTAAAAGGCCACACCTAGGATGGAAAATGGGAAATCAAGGAAGAGTGGAAGGGGTCAAAGGAATTAATGTGGGGCACAGTTTGACAGAATTCTCTGGGCCAAGAAAATATCTGAATTTGTTTTTTACAATGCACCTCCAGATATGGGCCTGGAGAAAGAGCTCTGGAAGCTTCTGGAACAAAGATTGTGCAGACAGAAGGCTGTTAATTATCTCAAAACAGTGTTTGCCTTATCCTTTAATATCTTTGCCAATGTTTTACTTACAATTCTTTAAACCAATACAACTTTACACTTTAATTAATTTAAAACTAAGTTTTACATTATATCCATAAAAGGATGCTTATATTTTTTGAGAGGCAGCACAGTGTACTCTAGTGCAGACCACCTGGGTTTGAATACTGGATCTGATATCTACTGCACACTCTGAGACTCAAGTTTTCTCAGCTCTTAAATAAGGATAATTATGGTTACTACCTGGTAGGCTTGATGTGAGGCTATATATAGATGAGGCAGCGACAATACTGCTTCATCAATTGCTCCATTTGCTCCCTTTCATTTCCTGGTTCCCTGCAGCTATGTAGGTGGGGCCAAGAATACAGTTCAAAGGAAGGAACTACAATACCTGGGAAAGCTGTGAAAAGTCTTCATATGCTTCTCTAATCTCTCTCTTCCCCTGCCATGGTAAACCCTGTAGAGAAGGAGGAGCCTCCATTTGCCCAAGTCTCTGAGTTACTGCTACTATAAGGACCAGACCCCTTCAGTAAACATGTAACACAAAGAGGAAATAAATCATGTTAAGCAAGTTAGGGGTTAATTTATTACTGCAGCTAGGACCTAGCCTATCCTAACCAATATAACATGTAAAGTGCTCAAAACAGTCCTTGCCACATAGTTGGCACAATATAAATACAAGCTATTAGTAGCAGTAATAGTAGTAGTAGTATAAGCAAAAGTTAACCATAAAAATAATGAAAACGTCACCTGGATGAAGGCTTTGAAGATGAGACCAACTTTTATTTTTTTAAAAAAAGACATTGATAAGCAAATGTCAGAGACCACAAAAGCATTCCAGTAGCAAACAATCATTTTCCTTTGAAATTCAGTCCCCTTTTGTCACCAATGAAACTCTCCTCCAACAAGTGACTGGTTTCTTTCTTCCTTCCTCTTCTTCCTTTCCTCCCTTTTTCTTCCTTCCTCTTGCATAGAGGCATAACACTGAAACATAAGTCACTTCTAGCAGCCAAATGCTGTTTTGTGAGTCTGTTTTAAGTGAACTAATCCTTGACAACCATATACACAAATTATACACGCAAATTTTAGATGAAAAGCTCTATTAATTGCATGCAAAATTCACAAGCTGAAAATCCAATCCTATTTAAAATGTATTATTTGAACTCTTAAAACCCTTTAAAAAAAAGCCCCCCCAAACAACTTCCCAAAACCAAATAAACCATTTTCAAGTTCAGCCAAGGGTATACTAGGATTTCTGTATATTGGATGTACTTAAGGTATACCTGTACTGATGAATGCAAAATTCAAATAATCAGTTATGGTCTAGATACACAATGAAATACTATGCAGCTCGTTCAAGAGATTTTGCAATTTTATTTACATGGTCATGGAGGGCTATCAAGCTTCAAAAAAAAAAAAAGTTTGCAAAATATATATATACACGTTTGTTTTGTCTTTAAGTTTATTTGGCAACAAAACCTGACTTGCCCTGAATCCATTTGGTTGGTAAGCTCTGACTAGGTTTGAGGTAGGACTCCTTATAGTCTTTACTTATCCCACGTCCTGTGAATATGCACATTTCCCTGCAGAGACAAAACTGTGTTTAATTACAAGCACCTGCCCAAGATGTCACTGGATGGAATGTCAAATAACGTATGGCATATGTACCCTGTCACCCACCTAAATCTGTTAAAACTCTTGATTCTGAAACACATCTAACCCCAAGGATTTTGGATAAGAGATTATGGACCTAGATGAGATATACATATCTATATATCTGTAGGCATACATATACAATATATGCAAATTATCAGTATCTCTGAATATAAATCTATAAAATTGTTTCAGAGAACATATTCTTAAATATTAACAGTTAGAAATAAGAATTATGTGATGACCGTTACTGAAATTTCTCCACATTTCTGAAATTTTTATAGCAAACATGTATGACTTCTATAATAGAAGGGAAAAAGAAAACCCTTTCCCTCTCACTCACCCACCCATTCACCTGTCCACGTGGATACATTTCATTTCACAAAACATCCCACAATATTAGTAAGTAGTGAAGCATGTCAGGACATGAGGGATGCATGGTAGATAAATCACTGAAACCTTCTAATTATGGACTATCATTTTGCAAAAAAAATGAGTTTTTTAACAATGTATCACATAGTTAAGGGCACCCAGAAGCTACCAATTTACTGTTGAGCATACCCATGGTCTCTATATTTTTTAATATTTCAATGACAAACTTGAAAAATAATCTGCTTGCTATAAGTCTAGGTCCAACCTGCACATTTTCAGCTATTCTCATTTAAGGGGAAAGAAAAGAAGAAAAATTAAAAATTAAAAATAAAAAAAATCCTTAACCCAAACCACAATACCCTGCAGTCAGAGATTGCAAACAGGAAATGCTATGTAGCTGGAGAAATCTTTGCTTTGCTTCAACAGCTCTGACACAATAACTGCCCTCCAACTGCAAATGAGACTCGGGCTCTTATGCAATCTATAGAATTGTCCATAAGCTTTGGGAAGAGAAGGAACCAGATGCACAAAGTGTCTTGGCTGGATTAGAAAGTTCTGGGTACTTTCTACAATCTTAAAAAGAGTTTTAACATTCATTTTATAAAACTACTGCTACCTTAGGACTCTCAAAGGGTATGGCATTTAAATGGTTTTCCTGTCAGTTAAGAATCTATTTCAATCCACCAGTTACTCCCTTTCTGACCCACTTTGTGGTTTGGGAATTAAATAGATACAATTCTCTGTTGACTCCTTAACTTCTATGCCAGGATCACAAGCAATGATGCCTGATGCTGGGAGTAGAGCAAACCCAGCACTGCTTAGCAAGCATTGATTTTATTGCTTTTTTTTCCAATAGTTAAGAAAAAAAAAGATTGAACATAATTTTTTGGTACTGTACATTTAATCAAATGAGCAACAAAAAGATACTTAGAAACAGCTAAAACTCAAGAGCATTCTGCTTTCTTTTGTTTTTTTCCCCCACAAGAAAGCTGCATTGTAAAGAAAGCCTTTATAATTAATACATTTTTTAAATCATTAATACATTAACTGCTAAGGAGGCACTCAAAGTAGAAGGGATGGAATGTATAAAGGTATGGAAGCATGAAATGACATATATTCCAGGAGTGACAAATAGTTTGTTATGTGTAGGGCTGGCTTTGATTAGGAAGGCAGCTTTAACCAGAGGAAAGATAAGTTCAGAGAGACTACAAGTCAACTAAAGAAATATTTCTAATCATTTTTTTAAATGTCACATCTACTAAGCATATACTATGAACCAAACACCATAAGTACTTAAATTATTTCTAAAAGTGCCACTAGAATGCAACCTCCAAAAAGATGAGGCCCTTGTCTGTGTTGTTCTTACCGCTGTATCCCTACTGTCTAACCACAGTGTGCCTGTGCAGGACCTTAATAAATAACTGAATGAATCATGAATGAACATAACAAGGAGGTATTATTAGTTCCATTTTACAAAAATGAAGAAACTAAGACTCAACTCATATACGTTGACAAGGCCACACAGGTAAAAAGTTGTTGGGTAATTATTTTTACCCAGGTCTCCTTAAATTCAAAGCCTATGCACTTAAAACCATGCCACAAATATAGCAAAAAAACAACATCAACAAAACAGATTTTGTTCACATTTCTCTGGCTTCTCACCACTAAGAGGCAGTATTCCCCAGATATATTCAAACATGACAAACAGATTCACTTCTGAGAGGAAAGAGCTAATCATTTCACCTTTGCAAGACAGTGACCTTTAACTAGAGGGAGAAATTCACCAGGAGGAGAAGACTGGCTTAGAAAACCTATAAAAGTGCAAAGGAAGTGGGCTGAGGATTGCACATCAGTTGTCTCAAGGAATATCAGAGAAGTTTGATTTTTACTCTGTATATGTGTTTTACACCGAAATTTTTACTTATATTATTAAACACTTTTCCCTACTTTCCCTCCCTAAAATTTGATGGCTCATACTTTTTGAAAAAATCATAGACTCACAAAAAGTTGCAAAAATAGTAGAGAGGTCCCTTATGCTCATGACCCAGCTTCCCCCAACAGTAACATCTTACATGTATCAAACAGTATGTTATAACCAAGAAACTGACACTGACACTGGCACAAGACAGTTAACTGGACTACAGACTTTATTTGAATTTTACCAGGTTTTGCACATATTTTATCATGTCTTTGTGTGTAGTTTTATGGCATTTTATCACACGTACAGATTAGCACAAACACCAACACAATCAAGACAGACAACTGTTTGATCAACACAAAGGAACATCCTTCCTTGGGCTACCTCCTCACAGTCACACCCTTGTGTCCCTGGTAACTACTAATTTGCTCTCCATCACTACAATCTTGCATAACTTTGACTTTAATCACAAAAACATACAAATGGCAAGGTTATCTTATTAAAAGTCACTCTTTTATGGAACTTTTTTTTACTTTAGGGGGCAAAAGCCTACAGGGGTATAAAGAACATGGAAAGACAAAAGACCTTCTTGTATGTACTTAAGTAGTCCTCCATCCTATTCCTGACCCAGTACATGGATTCCCATCAAAAAGATGTCCCTGCATTCACTCTCACAACAGAGAAGGAATGAGTCTGAACTGCCAAGGATGAGGAGTATATCACAGTGGGCTCTTGGGTAAGTCATACTCTCTTGAGCTTCTGAATGATGACTTGTCTCAAGTTAGGAAAGTATGTTATGCTTTCATGCTAATACTATGTGAAACCTAGCAAATACAAAGTTGCTGAGAATATATGATTTCATCTAGTTGGGGCAAAAATAGTATAGAAAATGGTATAGAAAAGAGGACTAGAAAGATAAACTCCAATGTCAAAAATGGTTATCTCTGGTTAGGGGGAATACTAAAGAAAAACTGTAATTTTTCTCTTGTATTCTTCTAAATTTTATCCAATAGGCATGTGCTCTTTTTATAGTAAGAAAAAGAATACAAAGTCCCCTGAAGTGGTTATTAATACCGTAATAGTATTAACATTAATACAGTCTATTAATACCATAAAAATTCCATGTGTGAATCAAGGACTTCTCAGGTTACAAAATTTTTCACACGAATGGTATGATTTGATCCCCACACAACCAACAGGGTAGGTAGAGGATGCACTTCCCCCACTCCCCCAATTCTACCAATGAAAAAAGTTATGCTTATACAAGTTAGGCAACATTAACACACTTAATGACAAGGCTGGAATCATAACAAAGCCTTTAATTTCTGATACCAGTGGTTCTCAAAGCATGGCCCCTATCCCCTAGAGGTCCCCAATGCTAAAACTATGTTCATAATAATACTAAGAAGTTATCTGATCTTTTTCACTGTGTTGACAGGTGCACTGACAGTGCAAAAGTAATGGTGGGTAAAACCACTGGCGCTTTAAGCGTGAACAAAGACATTGCCACAAACCGGAGTCATTGTATTCTTCATGGTCATGCTCTTCCAGTAAAAGGCCACGTTCATTTAAGAATGCCCATGATGAAAGAGTAAAAATTATTATCATATCTCAACCCTTGAATACATCTTTTTTATATTTTGTTTGATAAAATAGGAAGTATGCATAAAGTACTTCTAAGGCATACTAAAATATGGTGGGTGTCTTCAGAAAAAGCACTCATATAATTTTTTGAGTTGCAAGCTGAACTGGTTTTGTTTATTTTTTTAGTGGAACACCATTGTTTTCTTTAAAGAACAACTGGCACACTATGGTTATTCAGACTCCAGTATTTGTCAAACATTTTCTTGAAAATGAGTGAAGTAAGCCTATCACTTCAAGGTAAACATCTGATAGTATTTATTGTTAATGATAAAATTGAAGCTTTTGGGGAAAGCTAAAGTTTTAGAAAACTTTTATTTGCCACCATGAGCTTGAAAACTTCCAGATAGTTAAAGTTCATTTATGTGGTTTCAGATTCA
>NW_012147886.1:74436-89764 GCF_000956105.1 Propithecus coquereli | reverse complement strand
AGTCCACTAAGGCAACGTGAACACTCTGTAATTCATCAGGCAGCATAGCTGAAACAGTGCGTGATCTGTAGTCAGAGAACTTGAGCTCAAGCCCTAATTGTACCATTTCCCAGGCATATTATTTTTCAGAGATTTGGTGCATGGGTCTCTAAAATGGGGTGTGACTAATATCTGCCTTTACACTGAGTTACCATAAAAATCAAATGAGAAGATGTAAGTGGGGTTCTTTTTCCCAGTGTGCAGTGTTGTCTGCTTTGTCAAAGATCATTTGGCTCTAGGTAGATGGTTTTATATCTAAGTTTTCTATTCTGTTCCATTGGACCATGTCTATTTTTGTGCCAATATCAGGCTGTTTTGGTTACTCTAGCCTTGTAGTATAGTTTGAAGTCTGGTAATGTGATGTCTCTCAGTTTGACTGTTATTGGTATGCATAATGGAAATGCTACAGATTTATGTACATTAATTTTGTAATCTGAGACTTTGCTGAATTTATTTATCAATTCCAGGAGTCTCTTGGTGGAGTCTTTAAGGTTTTCTAGATACAAGATTGTATAGTCAACGAAAAGCTATAGTTTGGCCTCCTCTTTCCCCATTTGGATATCCTTTATTTCTTTCTCTTGCTTGACTGTTCCGGCTAAGACTTCCAGCACCATGGTGAGTGGAAGTGGTGATACTGGGCACCCTTGTCTTGTTCCAGTTCTTAGGGGGAATGTTTTCAACTTTTCCCTATTCAGTATGACATTGGCTGTGGGTTTGTCATATATGGCTTTTATAATTTTGAGTTATGTTCCTTCTGTGCCTAGTTTGTTGAGGGTTTTTATCATGAAAGGATGCTGGATTTTGTCAAATGCTTTTTCTGTATCTACTGAGATGATCATATGGTCTTTGTATTTGCTTCTGTTTATGTGGTAAATCACATTTACTGATTTACGTATGTTGACCCATCCTTCCATTCCTGGGATGAAGCGCACTTGGTCATAGTGGATTATACTTTTTTTGATGTGTTGTTGAATTCAGTTTGCTAGTATTTTATTGAGGATTTTCACATCTATATTCATAAGGCATATTGGTCTGCAGTTTTCTTTTTTTGTTGTATCCTTTTCTGGCTTTGGTATCAAGGTGATACTGGCTTCACAGAATGAGTTGGGGAGGACTCCTTCTTTCTCAATGTTATGTAATAATTTCTGTAGTATGGTACCAGCTCTTCTGTGTAGGTCTGGTAGAATTTGACTGTGAATCCATCTGATCTGGGGCTTTCTGTTGTTGGAAGATTTTTTATTACTGCTTCGATCTTTCTATTTGTTACTGGCCTGTTCAGGAGTTCTATTTCTTCCTGATTGAGTCTTGGGAGGTTGTACTATTCAATAAATGGTGTTAGGAAAACTAGATAGCCACATGCAGAAGAAACAGGCCACCTATCTCTCATCACTCGCAAAAATTAATTCAAGATGGATAAAAGACTTAAATGTAAGGCATGAAACCATAAGCATTCTAGAAGAAAATGTAGGAAAAACTCTCCTAGGTATAGGGCTAGGCAAAGAATTTATGACTAAGACCTCAATGGCAATTACACAGCAACAACAAAAATAAATGGGATTTGATCAAACTAAAAAGTTTCTAAACAGTGAAAGAAATAATCAACAGCACAGACAGACAACCTACAGAATGGGAGAAAATATTTGCAAACTATACATCTGGAAAAGGGCTAATATCCAGAATCTATAAAGAACTCAAGCAAATCAGCAAGAGAAAAACAAACAAAAAAAACCATTAAAAAGCGGGCAAAAGACATGAACAGAAGCTTTCCAAAAGAAGATAGAAAAATGGCCAATAAACATGAAAAATGCTCAACATCGCTAATCATCAGGGAAATGCAAATTAAAACCACAATGAGATATCACCTTACCCCAGTTAGAATGGTTTTTATTAAAACATTCAAACACAATAGATGCTGGTATGGATGCAGAGAGAAAGGAACACTCATACACTGTTGGTGGGACTGCAAATTAGTACAACCTCTATGGAAAACTTTATGGAGATTCCTCAAAGAACTAAAAGTCAACGTACCATTTGATCTAGCCATCCTAGTAATGAGTATCTACCCAAAGGAAAAGAAATCATTTTATCAAAAAGACACCTGCACTTGAATGTTTATTGTAGCACAATTCACAATTGCAAAGATGTGGAATCAACCCAAGTGCCCATCAATTCATGAGTGGATTAACAAAATGTAGTATATGTATACCCACAGAGTACTACTCAATCATAAAAAAGGATGAATTAATGCCTTTTGTAACAATATGGTTGGAAATGGAGACCATTATCCTAAGTGAAGTATCTCACGAAAGGAAAAAGAAACACCACATTTACCCACTATTAAATTGGAACTAACTGATGAGCACACATGTGCACGTGTAGTAGTAAAATTCAATGGAAATCAAGCAGAGGGTAGGGGGAGGAGGGGAGGGGCAACAAACCTCTATGAACACTATTGGATGATGGGCACACTAATAGCTGTGAGTCAAGCATTACAAAAGTGATCCATGTAACCAAAAACACTTGTATCCCCTTAATATTTTGAAATTAAAAAACAGTATTAAAAAAGAAGATATAAATAACAGTGAAAGCCTGTATTTGTAAAGCTAATTCCATGTGTCAGGTACTGTGCTTAGTGATTTACTTCCCTGATCTCAATGAAATCCTGCCACTACCAAGAAATAGACACTAATATTTCTTTTTAGAGATAGGGAAACCAGCATTAGAGAAGTTAAGTGATTTGTCTAAGGCTATAAAGCTAGTCAGTTGGGAGCTGGGATTCCAGTTCTGATTGAGACCAAAACCCATGATCATCTGACCACTGACAATTCAGTCTCTTGACTCTCCTATTAGGAGTTAGAATAACTTTACAAGAACCATTTTCTTTAACTTGGAAGGTGACAGTAAGAAAATCAACTTGTTTTAAAACTGAGTTAGTGCATTAATGCTGGTATGAGTTCACAGAGCAATCAGCTATAATTGTAATCAGTTTTACAGTTCTCAGACATCTAGTTAATTAAAATCAGCCTTGGTCCTATGTGATGTTAATACCAACATTTTGGTAGGTAGCTCTTGGCAGTTTTCACATAACATCTCCTTGATCATCATACCTTCTACAATCACTGACAGTTCAGGAAAAAAAAAAAAAAAAAGAACACAAGCTTCTAAATGGTGGCTGAGATAGTTACCATCACTTAGTGCACCGATATGTTTTAAGACCACCCCTCCAGAAACTCCCAGACACAATACACTTGCAACACTGATGGCTTCCAACTAACAAAAGTTTTTCCCCATTTAGGGTTTGTCAAAAGCTCAAAGGTAGCATTGAGACTTAGCCTCAAAATCTATCCTTTCCTTTTCCTCTGTAACAATAAGTAATGCTTTAGTGTAAATTATTAAAATACACTTTATAAACAATGCTTTAATTAGAAAATTTTTCAGTATTTAGCACAGATCTTGTAATGTAACAGACATTTGGTACTTGCTGGTTGAATTGAGAAGACAATTCAGAGAGTCTAAATAGCACCAAAGTACCTTCTATTATCTTTAGTCTCTACATTTCAACTGAATCAATTATTGCTTAATGTTTCTAGCCTTCAGTAGCCTCACAAAATCTTCTGAGAAATATGGATTCCCATGGGGGTAATTCCAGAGCTCCAAAAGGGTGGGGGCAATCCACGCTCCTCAGTTGGCGACTACACGTGCAGCAAGCAAATCCGGAACCCTTCCTGCCACCATGGCTTCCTCTGAGCCCTCTGCTCCAAGGTGTGGCCCTATCAATCTGTCTAGTTTGCTCTTCCCTTTCCTGGAAAAACATAAAAAGGGAAGCAGCAAGCTGCTGGCTGTTGTCAGACTGTATAAATTCCTGGAACTGCCTTTTTATTCAGTCAAAATAATGTTCCTCTAGTAACCAAACTACAGTACAGACTGATTCTTCTACCTGCTCCCTCATCAGGAATGCCACTGCCACCTTCCAAGGGAAAATATATTTTTATTTTAATTAAATGAATTAGGTTTTCCAGCAATTTCATTTATATTTTTCTTAGACTTCTACTCCTTAAAGGGAAGGGGACATGGAAAATGGCCTGTAGCTTGGGGATGTATAGTGGAATAGCAAGACTGGCACTTCTACTAAGGAAAATAGCAAAACCAGAGCATAAGGTGACAGAAGCAGGATGTAGTAGAGCCGTAAAGGCAGCAGATTCAGAGACAGAATGTCTGGGTTCAAGTCTACAGTACTTCATCCTAACAGCGTAAATGAGTAGTTACATAATCTCAATATGCCGCAGTTTCCTCATCTGGATTAAAGGTATAATAACCGCAGGATTGTTGTAATGTCTTAGGTGAGACAATCCACATAACACCCACCACATTGCCAGGTTCATCGAAAGTGTTCAATAAATGCCAGTTATTTTTGTGTGGAAATAAGCAAATGTACACAATGAATGTTTGCTGGAATGGTCACTGACTTGTGCATATAGCTTATACACACAATAAAAAAGGAACCTGCAGTGTAGCAGAGTGTAGAAATGGATTGCTCCAGGAAACTTGGAGGTGATGCCTCTTGACTTAAGCCAAATACATTTGGTCTCCTGGAAACTAAAGAAGCAAGATATCAGTGTGAAAATGGCCGTCTCGTGTCAAACAGAACTTCCTCTCTGAGCAAGTCTTTTACCAGTCATGACTAAAGTGAACTGTCAGAGTCTTGTTTCGTTTCCTTTCTTTCCACCACACACCTTGAGCAAGGCCACCAGTTAAAGGCACGGCAATATCCAGAGGGAAGGGGAAATGAGAGGGTCCTCTTCTGAATAAAAGAGATTTAAATAATCTAAGATTTACAGAAATACCATGGATTTTAAAACAAACCCAAAAGTGTAGGAACACTAGATACTAAGTTCAAAATTATCCTTTCTCAAGTTTTTGAAAATGAGAAATGTTTCTATTTTCAACATTTATTTTCTTTCAGATTAGCTGATTTACTGTGTAAGACTAATTCAATGGTATAAATCACCAATTAAACTGTCAGGCAGACTTAAATACATAAATATATTTATCTACTGTGAAAGAAAAAAGAATATTCTGATTGGTCAAATATTCAGGTTAATAGATTGTAGAAAGGTAGTTGTCATTTTTCAAAGAGGCCGTCTTCATCTATAAACTAGCCATTTGTATCCAAAGGATTTATGACAAGATTATCACCTAAGGCCACAAAATCATATTTGATATATTAATAACTGACTCAGGGTAAGGGTATCTTGAGCTTGAGTTCTGGATTTTTAAAGGTGAAGATGCGATGCTGAGAGACTGGGGGAGAAGAGGAAACAGCCCCTCTTCTCCAGGGCAGGGCTAACTTGGAGGAAAAGTATAATATAAATAGTTGTCCTCTGGCACCTTTCAACCTCTTTGTATGCCTATTCCTGGACACTTAGGAGAAAAGAGACTTGATTAAATTAATTCACTTGGAAGTACAAGTGGCTCTTAAAGAAGGATTTTTATTTAAAAAACAAAAGAAAACAAAACTCCCCCAAACCCAACAAAATCAAATGGTCAATACAGGTATGTTACACAGAACCTTTCTAAGTGCAAATATAGCGTGAGGGCTGGGGAGGGTGGTGGAGCACAACATGGTGATACCCAGATACTACTGCCTAGCAAACAGATCCCCCAACCCCCATTTCTCGGTCTGTCTCCTAGGGTTGGCTCCTCTAGTGTCCCAGATTTTAAGGGATTCTTCCTGTCATCTACTTCTGAAACCATGGGTTCCCTAAATCTTAAACCTTTTTTTTGGTAGGGGGTTAAAAGGATGTGGGGAGTTAGAGGAGGTTCATTATTTGTAAATCAGGAACCAAAATGCATGATCGCCTTCACACAAGTGAGATACACTTTCAGTGTGTATTTCCAATGTATGTTTGACAAAAAAATCATCACTCTTTTAACCAATTAAAAAGCAAAAGTTGCTAAATGTTATCTGTACGAAAAATCAATGATAGAATGTGGAAGAGAACTGAGGTTAAGTAGTTTTTCTCTCAGCTTAAATCTACTCTATCCGCTGGGCCAAAGGTACAAATTCCAGGAATTTCACAATGGGACCTTCTTTAAAGATGACTTCCACACCTTAGGACTACAAAGCTTTCTATTTTTTATTTTTCACCCCCAAGAAGTGAAAGTTGAGGGGGAAGAATTATTGAACTGTTCTCTTCAGATGACCTTATACTTTGCTCAGGCTGTAATTCTTTTTAATCCTGTATGAAATGGCTTACCAGATTTTTCAGCAGTGTGGACAGTTCCTTCGTAAGAGTAGAAAACTTGACAAAAGCGGTGCCAAGGTCAGGGTTGTCTCGACTTAAAAAATTACTCCCAAACTTATCAAGAACTTGTGCATAGTTTTCTTCATTTTGTACATGATCTAAAAATAAAAATAAAAAATAAAAAGGAGTCTGAGCTATTATTTGGCACAATGAAGTTATTTTGAACACTGATCACTAGTAACACTCAAAAGGAAAGCATAGAGAAACTGCATTAATTGTTTACTGAATCTTCTTTAACTCTATTAGAGAAGGTTTCCCCCTTTTCTTTTATAGCATTTGGCTCATTTATATTTCAATTAATCTACTGACTCCCCACATATTGAGGGGTCAAATCATCAATGCATTTTCAAACAATTAAAAAACTATGATTATCAGAGAACAGGATAAAATTCTCCTTGGAAAACTAGGCTTGGATTGCAAAAGAAAAATTTCTATGTTCTAACAGATTTTTCTTTGCAACTAATCTTAATTTCCTTGAATTTTGTCTAAGCCCCAGGTCTGAGAAATTAGCATTTGTAAAATGCTTTTCACATACCACCTCTTCCTGCAAAATGTTCAAGCTTGCATCAAATGGATTTGAAGTTTGGTTTCACTACCCATGAGCTGGCTACACCTTATCAGTTTTTTAACTTCCATGCCTACTACCCTAGCTGGCACACAAGAGACATTATTCATATATTTGTGAACAAATTCTCCTCCCTGAGCTTTTGTTTTCCAATCTATAAAATGAGGCTAATATCTACCTTTCAAAATTGTGGTGCTGATAAGTTGACATAAAGTACACAAAAGTTTCCCCATAGAGTGAGTGCTCCATACATAACAACTCCCCTCTCCTTGAAACTCTTTATTTGGCTCCCAGGATGTCATGACTTCTAGAGTGTCCTCTGACCTCATGGCTGCTCCTTTCCATTGTCTTTGCTGGTTCTTCACCTCTCTGATCTCAGGATGCTGGAGAGCTCCAAGCCTCAGTCTTTACACCTTTTTTCCTTCTCTATTTATGCTTATTCTCTTGGGATCTCCCTAATGACAACAATGAAACTGATATCGCCAGCCCAGACACATATTTGACTGCCTATTCAGTACCTCCACTTGGAAGCCTAGTAACTGTGTTCACCCTTAACATGTCTAAAACCAAACTCTTGTTCTACCTCATCCTCTTTTTTCCAGTCTCCTATCTGTCAGGTAATGGCAAAAACACTCCTAAAGTTGTTCATGCCAAAACTCAAGTCATACTTGATTTTTCTTTCTCCTTCCTAGATACAATTCATTGGCAAATCCTGTTGCCTCTATCTTTAAAATATATCCAAAATTAAATGTGACTACTTCTCACCATCCCTATAGGTGTCAGTCAACCTTATCCAACATCATCTCTTGCCTCCATCACTGGTAAAGCCTCTGAACTGGTCTCTTTGTTTTTGCTCTTGCTCCCCTGCAGTCTGTTGTCAACAAAGCAGCCAGCGTGACACTGTTGAATTGCACATCGGATCTTGTGACTCCTGTGGCAGACATTACCACTCATCAAGGATACCCAGGTTCCCAATCTTTGCAGGCTCATGGAAGATGGCTCGCACACAAGGCAACGTGAGTGGGTGAGTGGCAATGTGTACCACACAGTCACGTGGAAGTATTTCAGATGCTTGTGCTCTACTCTCCATCTCCCTCCTCTGCTGTGTACAGAGAAGCATGAATTTGTATGGAGGCCCACAGTAGATACATAGTATTTACTGAATGAATAAATGAACAAATAGTTATCAAAGTTATATCTTTAAATGTTTATTACATGTATTACCTTTCTTTATAAAGTCTCCCTTTAGTTAGAAATGATCCTTCCTTGCCTACAATTCTCTGTACCTTTACTGCAGTATTTTCCACTACATGATATCATATTTAGTAATATATATGCACACGTCTTTCCCTGTCATCAGACCACGAGAGGCAGGGATTAACTCTGGTTCACCTCTGTATCCCCGCCTAACAGACACAACTGTAGATTTTTCTGTGAGCAAGCTTATAAAGCTAGGGCTCAGTAAATATTTATTGACTTGGATTCCTTGAATTCCTCTTCAGGAATTTAAGAAGCATTCCCTTCTGAAATCTGGAGACTGTTCAATAATTGATATGAAATTTTGAAAAGTTTCGCTTTCAAACACACTCTCAATAACTGCATGGAAGCAATGGGTACTTAGGAAACAGAACATGAGTCTGGACTGGGAAACAACCCAGAAGTCTAAATACCATAAAGGAAGTAAGTGTCACAGTGGTCCAATGAAACGAAATGAGGCCCTCGCCAGCCTTCTAATCATCACCCCATTAAAAATTCATGATGTCTGCAGTGGTTGTCAGCATTTCGGGCTGAGATATTAAAAAAGATAAAATGCAGCTTTGGTTACTGCCCAAGTTCAGTCAGAGAAGCAGCTCAGAAAAACACAAAAGAAAGGCCACATCAGCTCAACAGAGAGGATGCACGTTTTGATCTTCCTCATATGCTGGAGCCACCCCTGATGCCTTCTGTCTGAGGCCAATGGGGTCCCACCTCACCATGGAAAATTCTATCTCACTTGATACCCTTTTCTGCTTTTGGAAGCCAGTGAAAAAAGAATTCAGCTGTCCTGTTCATTTTAACTGCTTCCAAGAGAAGCACCTCAGTAATAAACGTAAGTATACAGGCTGTTTGCTTGAAATTATAAAATTTTCCAATAAAATACACAAAAATTTTAGATTAACAGAACACCCATGTACCTGCCACTCAGCTTAAGAAATAAATTACAGAATGAGTCCCCATTCCTCCACTCCTGTCACTCTACCCAATTCCAATCTCCTCTCTCCTTCCTGGGCACAGCCATTATCCTGAATCGAAATTTCATGCAGAAGTTAGAAAGAATTATGATAAGCTCTTAGTCTACCAGTGATGATAGACCCATTAGAAAATAAGACGGACTTAGCTGAAGGATAAGGCAGAGACAGGCCATGGGAAGGGAGCGTTGGCATGTGCTGAGAACCTTCTCTGTCCCAAATACTTTCTACAATGTCATATTTCACTCACCAGAACTCTGCAAGGGAAGAATTATGCCTATTAAGTAGATGAAACACAAAATGTGATGTGAGAGAAGCAGAAGGTGAGACCGCATAAGTTAAGTATAGGCTAGATAAGCACAGGCTAGGTCATGGGCCCTGTATGTTTTGCTGATGCCACAACTGAATAATCATGTAGTCTATATATATTTATGTGCATCTAAATATACACATAAAGATACATATAATTTTCTAGTAAAAATACACATTTTAAAATATAACAGTTTAGTACGATATTAACTGAGGGTATTAATAATATAATCCTATGAGGGTAAAAGTGATGTAAATTAAATATAAGGTACTTAGAATAGTGCCTGGCATGTGGCACCTGTCCCCAAAATGTCAGCCACTGTTGTTACTTCTACATCCATGACTAATCATAATACAGAGAAATGTATGTAGTATCAAACAGCAGGAAAACATATATCTCACACATTTTAAGTGTTTTTTAACGTACTACATTATACAGCTAACCATGACAGTACCAGGAAGATACCTCACACATACACAAAATGAAGGGCTTGTACACAGGATTGAAGCAGACTGTCGACAGGCACACAAGAGTGAGAGGGCAAGGACATGTGATTTTGGTGGAGGAAACGGCAAGGGCCAGAGGCAGAAGGGAGGGACGTATTACAGAGTACCGTAAGCCCTCTGAATGGAATGTTAGTTCAGCGGTACAGGGAAGAGGAGGAAATTGAAGGGTTTGATGGGGAGGCACTGTCACAGGAACGTGCGTGACTGAAGGAGGGGGACTGACAGGGCAGAAAATGGCCTGACCACTTCAAGAGATTTCAGACAGCAGGATAAAGCTGTTTTAAGATCTTTACTATATCCAAGTGCTAAAAGAATTTTGGGAGCATGGCACAGTGGGGGCTGGGGTAAGCAGGTGAGGATAGAGACTGGAAAAAAGGAAAGAACAGAAAAAGAGAAATCTGATCCATCCATTAAGAAGACCCACTCCTTTTCAATGCTTGTAAGAAATTTCTGGCATTCATGGCATTGCTGCAGAATGTAAGATGATTCTGACAGCTAGGTGACTCCTTTCAGTTTAAAAACAAAATAATACAGTTTTACCAACTGGACCAAAAAAGGCCATGACATCAGGATTTCAATTGCCAGCATGTCTGTGGGGAGATGACTAACATATGTCAATCACTGATTAAACCCCTATAGCAATACATCAGTAGTGATTTACTATTCCAGTAATGACAGTGGTAATAACTAGTTTGTTGGGCATTCAGTATATGTTAATTACTATATTAAGCACTTTACATACAGTGTATTACTTCATTCACTCTTACTAACAAGTTGATGAGGTAAGTACTATTATCATCTTCATTGTGTAGACACTAACACTTCCCTATGATCATAAATAAGGTTAGGCCCTTTTGATCTCAGAGATGGGCACTTTTCCCTAGATGGGGATTGGAATATGCCACTTTGGCATGAGGATTATTTTGAGCTGAAGGCAATTTTCCCTTTGTAAGGGTGTTTCTCCCACTTACTCTCCTGTACTGGGAAGAGGAGAAAAACCCTTGCACAAGAGATGAAAAGTCAGCAGCAAGATGAATATGCATAAATGAATCTGATTAAAATAATCTACACCTTCCATGTTTCCTCCATATATTTACTTTCCTACAATTTACTGTCCTAGAAGTCCAAACACCTTTCCCTCTGTCTTGTTATGTCTCCACAATTTATCACTCTTTGTTAATATGGTATATAAGCTCTTAGACTGCTTCTTCGGGTTTTTCATTTTTTTTTTCCTGTGAGGCTTCCTGTGTACACACTAAATAAACCTTTTCTCCTGTTAATCTGTCTTTTGTCAGTTTAATTTGCAGGCTCCAACCACTGAACTTAAGGGGATAGAGGAGAAGGGATTTTTTTTCCTCCCCTACACCCCATATCCTAAAAGTGGGACAGACCTAGGTTCAAATCCCAAGTCTATCACTTACTGTCTGTGTAGTGCCCTGATCAAGTAATTTTATCTTTCTAAGCCTTATCTTCCTCATATGTACAATGGAGACAATATGGCATTTACCTCAAAGAAGTATTATTAAAATTAAGTAACATATTGCATGCCAAGTGCCTGGTACCTGATAAGCTCAAATAAATATTTATGATGACAATGACAATGATGATGACAATACTAGCTGTCCAGCCTTGGCCATCCACTGGAGCCAGCCTTCTACCCTATGGACAAGTGGCAGAGGCTTCAGACAACACTCTTATATCCCTAAGCGTTGGCAATAACAAGTACCTTAGGAATACATTAAAATTCAATAGTCTTTAAATATACCCGGTATATTCACCCAACAAATACTTCCTCAAAACTTTCAAAACCACAGTAATTATTAAACAGTCTTTTCTCTGAAGGGTGTTTGCCTAATTGACAACCTTTGTTAGCTCTCACCAAACTGGGCAATTTTTATAAAACCTCCTGACTGGCCTGACAATTCAACCTTTGATTCTCAGGCACTGTGACTGTGGCTGCCATTTATTAAGCACTGACTATGTACTGGGATCCACCACAGTGAATATCCTAAAACTCATGTGATACTCCTTCAAGGTAGGTAAGAAAAGTGAAACTCAGTGGTGAAGCTAGGATTAGAACCCAGCTTCATTTGATTTGAAACTCCACCCTTTTCCACTGACAGACTCAGGAAAGACTATCACAGATACTAGACTGCTGTGTGCCACAATATCTATTCAGAATCCACTATGTGAAAGGCTTCATGATAAACACCAGGAACAAAAAGGCGAATAAAACAGACTTCCTGTCCTGTAGTAATACTGACTAAATAATAGTTATGATAATAATTAGTTGTAATTAAAATGTTTACTTAATGTACCAAAAATTTTGCTAAGTATTTTTCCTGTATTATCTCATTCAAATCTTACAATAATGTACTATTATTATTAACCCCATTTTACGGATGCAGAGACTGGTTTAGAGAGATTAAGCAAGTTGCCCAAGGTCACACAATTAATAAGCAGTGGTGACAGGCACTGACCTCAGAGCCTGTGCTCTTAACCAGCGTGCTTGGTTAAGTGTTGGAACTCCAGAAGTCTTCTAATTTGAGCTAGGTGCCAAGTGACTGAGGGACCTGAAAATCTACGTCTTAGCTCTAACCTCTACCATGTGACCCTGGGTCAGGTGACTAAAGCTCTTGGGGGCCTTAATTTCTTCATCTATAAAACAGGTCTGATAATATCCTCCCTGCTAACTGACTGCTAAGAAGTAAAGGTGTCATAATTAATACAAAAGCTCTTTTGCAAATACAAACAAAAAAACACCGTGAAACCACAAAGGATTATTTCTACTTAATGGGCATAATAAGGCCTTGAGGTCACTCACGGTAAATTCATCCTACAGAGTATCCCAAACCATGACCAAGCACAACCTAATGCCCACAGGGGCATCATTTGGTAGAAGAACACAGAACACAGGCCTGAGTGGCACAGAGACCTGGGTCTGAGTCCCCACTCTGGTTTTAACAGGCCGTGTGTGACCTTAGAAAAGGTACTTATCTTTTCTGGGCTTTGACTTCATATGTGAAATGGGCGAATGCCTATGACTTATGTGACAAGCCTCTAAGAGTATCTTTACTTTTATTAATTTCATTTACCCTGAAACTGAGAACTGAAGTTCTGATGCTAATAGACATCAGATATAAATTTAAATACCATGGTATGTTTTTGGGAGGATTCCAGAATACATAAGATAACTGTAGATCGAATTCCAGGTTTTCTAAGTTGTACTTCTATGGCAATTTATATATTTATATATTATCTCAGACCGTGCTTTCTTAACTGTAATAAAACCTATTTGATAGGGTTATTATGGGAAATGGATGGGAAAAGCCTGTAACGTGCTTCATCTAGTATCTGGCATGCCGTGGGTGTTTATGAAATGCTAAGTACCATCCCTCACTCCAAAGATGAGTCTTGCTTCCTTAGCTTTCCATACTTTCTTTCCTGGGAGCCTAGCCTCTCTTTCAGGGTCTTTATGCAAGTTCTCTTCAGTGCTAAGAGTTCACAGCAACATATGTTTGTCATCTTACCTTCATGAGCTTAGACAAAGTTTTGGAGGATGGCTTGGATTGCACTAGCATAGTTACACTCTAGTCACATAATCTATCCAAAGTTGTCCTGTCTGCAAGCTCCATCACAATTCCAGGACTCAGCCTGCCACTTTCAAGGTCAGATATAAGTGTAAGCTGCCCACGTAAGCTTGTTATTCACTCTCTCCTCAGCCTCTTGCCATGCTGGGGTTCCCAGCTTTATCTGTTACATACCCAGTTCCCAGCGCTGGGTCTGGCACACATGACTGCTCAGTAAAATGTTCAGGGCATATAGTGAATTCTCCTGGAACAAGTGGCTTTTTTTTTTTTTTTGAGACAGAGTCTCACTCTTGTCGTTTCAGGTAGAGTACAGTGGAGGCATCATAGCTCACTGTAATCTCAAACTCCTGTGCTCAAGTAATCCTCCTGCCTCACTCAGCCTCCCAAGTAGCTGGGACTACAGGTGCATGCCACAACATCCAGTTAATTTTTCTTTCTTTTTCTTTTTAGTAGAGATGAGGTCTCGCTCTTGTTCAGGCTGGTCTTGAAGTCCTGAGCTCAAGCAATCCTCCTACCTTGGCCTGCCAGAGTGCTAGGATTACAGGCGTAAGCTACTGTACTAGGCCTGGAACAAGTCTTTTCCTTCCTTCAGAAAATACTTAACATCAGCCATGTGTCAGCCATGTAAAATATAATGAGCTACAATAGTAAAGCCATGTAATATGTGTCATAAATTATAGTGCTGGCATAAAAGGGGAAGTGATAAATTCTTTTATACTATCCTATACATGTAGCCCTAATCGCACTCATAAAATTTAATTGTTTTCAAAATTACAAAAATAATTCATATGCTATTATAGAAATATATAAAGATAAAAACTATAATTTCCATTCCCCTTCCATTCCCATCTCCCTCCTTAAAGTAAGTAAAATTAATAATCTGGAGTGCATCTCAGTGAAACTTTGACTTAAAAAAATACAAATATAGGGGTTTTCATCCCTTTTCTCATTTTTAAAAAATCAAATGGGATATTATATGATTCAATTGATTGCTTTTTTCCTACTGAGTAAACATCATGAAATGTAATACAAATAAATTTAATTATTTTAACAGTGATTGTATTCCATACTAACACCCCCCCACCCTGCTGAGAGGCTTCCAGGTTGTTTGTAGTTTTTGCCACCAAAAACAATGCTGCAATAAATATTCTTAGAGGCAAAGTCTCACAGGCTGTTACCAGGTTATTAAGTATGAAATGTCCAATTTCCTTAAGTATTTACAGTTGATATCACTGACATTTCACTTTGACATTTCTTGTTTTATTTTTATTGTGAAGGTACACCCTCAGTCTTTCATATACATGTTCTGTTTTGTGATTATCTTTCAACTATTTTTTACAGCAACTTTTGTGAAACCACAGATATGTCAAAAATTTGTGTTATTTTCAAATATCAGTTCCAAGGTGGAACCAATGCAACACAGACAGCTTGAAATATGAACAAAGTGTTTGGGAAAGATGTGGCTAATGAACGCACAGTATACTGATGGTTTCGTAAGTGCTGTTCTGGTGATTTTAATCTGGAAAATGAGCCATGTGGGTGACCTGAGACCAAAGTGGACAATGATGAGCTGAAAGCTGTAGTGGAAGTGAATCCATCTCAACCTACACGTGAATTAGCAGCAAGATTCGACATTCCTATTCCAACAATATTGGACCATTTGAAACAAATGGGCAAGGTAAAGAAGCTGGATAGATAGGTTCTGCATGAATTAAAGGAGCATCAAAAGAGAAATCATCTTGAAGCTTGCCTTTCTTTGCTGTCGTGACATAAAGGCCAACCATT
>NW_012147886.1:72929-74102 GCF_000956105.1 Propithecus coquereli | reverse complement strand
TTCTCCCACTTACTCTCCTGTACTGGGAAGAGGAGAAAAACCCTTGCACAAGAGATGAAAAGTCAGCAGCAAGATGAATATGCATAAATGAATCTTATTAAAATAATCTACACCTTCCATGTTTCCTCCATATATTTACCTTCCTACAATTTACTGTCCTAGAAGTCCAAACTCCTTTTCCTCTGTCTTGTTATGTCTCCACAATTTATCACTCTTTGTTAATATGGTATATAAGCTCTTAGACTGCTTCTTCGGGTTTTTCATTTTTTTTTTTCCTGTGAGGCTTCCTGTGTACACACTAAATAAACCTTTTCTCCTGTTAATCTGTCTTTTGTCAGTTTAATTTGCAGGCTCCAACCACTGAACTTAAGGGGATAGAGGAGAAGGGATTTTTTTTTCCTCCCCTACACCCCATATCCTAAAAGTGGGACAGACCTAGGTTCAAATCCCAAGTCTATCACTTACTGTCTGTGTAGTGCCCTGATCAAGTAATTTTATCTTTCTAAGCCTTATCTTCCTCATATGTACAATGGAGACAATAATGGCATTTACCTCAAAGAAGTATTATTAAAATTAAGTAACATATTGCATGCCAAGTGCCTGGTACCTGATAAGCTCAAATAAATATTTATGATGACAATGACAATGATGATGACAATACTAGCTGTCCAGCCTTGGCCATCCACTGGAGCCAGCCTTCTACCCTATGGACAAGTGGCAGAGGCTTCAGACAGCTTATATCCCTAAGCGTTGGCAATAACAAGTACCTTAGGAATACATTAAAATTCAATAGTCTTTAAATATACCCGGTATATTCACCCAACAAATACTTCCTCAAAACTTTCAAAACCACAGTAATTACTAAACAGTCTTTTCTCTGAAGGGTGTTTGCCTAATTGACAACCTTTGTTAGCTCTCACCAAACTGGGCAATTTTTATAAAACCTCCTGACTGGCCTGACAATTCAACCTTTGATTCTCAGGCACTGTGACTGTGGCTGCCATTTATTAAGCACTGACTATGTACTGGGATCCACCACAGTGAATATCCTAAAACTCATGTGATACTCCTTCAAGGTAGGTAAGAAAAGTGAAACTCAGTGGTGAAGCTAGGATTAGAACCCAGCTTCATTTGATTTGAAACTCCACCCTTTTCCACTGACAGACTCAGGAA
>NW_012147886.1:49958-63819 GCF_000956105.1 Propithecus coquereli | reverse complement strand
AACCATTTCTACACTGTATTGCTACGTGTGATGAAAAATGGGTTCTTTTTGACAATCACAAGTGTTAGGCACAATGGCTAGATAAAGATGAAGTGCTAAAACACAGTACAAAAGTGAATATTCATCATAAAAAGCTAATGGTGTCTGTTTGTAATCCAGGGCTGGTATTACCCACTACAGCTTCATGAAACCTGGTCAATCGATTACAGTGGATGTCTCCTGCAACCAACTGGACGAAATGATGAGGATGCTTGCAATTAACCAGCTGAGATTGGTCAACAGAGACAGACCAATCCTCTTGCAAGACAATGCTTGACAAAATGTCACATGAACAATGCTGTTCAAACTACAGAGGCTGGACTGGGAAACTCTGTCATCCGCCATATTTACCAGACCTTGCACTAGCTGACTACCACCTCTTCCAGGCTTTGGGCCATTTCTTGCAAGGAAAAATATTCAATTCTCAACAAGCTGTGAAAAACACCTTTCACAATTTCATCACCATTTGCTTTCCAGGCTTCTTCGCTGCTAGCATAAACGACCTACTGTTAAGATGGAAAAACTGTGTCAATAATTCAGAAGCATACTTTGATAATTTTACTGCTTCCTGTTTGAAATATAATAAACTATACTTTTGATTTGAAATCAGACATTTCATATTTAATGACCTAAATACTTTATCTCTGGAAAGATATATTCACAACAGCAGGATTGCTGGGGGATAGGGTGTACATTTCAAATTTTAATTAATATTGCTATGTTCCTTCCAAAGAAGTTGGTTGAAGCAATTCACATCCCCAACAGCACAGCAAATATAAAAGAACCTATTTCTCTATAACCATACTGGCACATGGATGTTATTGTTCTTTGTAATTCTTGCCACACAGATATGAAAAACTTGACTACAGTAAGCCTATCTTTTTTATTTTGTTGTCCATTAACATTTGCTTTTTTGCCTGTTTACATACTCAGCCTAGCTTTCCATTGCTTGTCTTTTTCCTAGCAATTTGTAACAATGCCTTGTATAAGGGATAGCAATCTTTTGTAATACATATTACAAATATTATCTTTCATTTGTCTTTTAACTTGTGAATGGTGTCCTGTGTCATATAGAAATTTTTAAATTTCATGTAGTCAAATACATCAATTTTAACCCAAAAGACTTGGGTTTCCTGCCTTGCTTACCTTCCTAAATTTAGCTTTTTTTAAATACATTTAAAACTTTAATCCGAAGCAATGTTTTTGTTTATATAGCACAACAAAGGGTTCTAATATTTGTTTAAAGTATGCCATTAAACTTTCCAATAATTTGGCTTTATTCTCTTTTCCATATTTAAATATTTAATCCATCTGCAATGGATTTATTTATATGGAAGTACTCTAACTTTATTTTCTTCTGTATAAAAATATATTGGTATTTAACATGGCCTATAGAAGGCAATTATTTAACACATTAACTGCCATGTCAGTTGCATTTAACTCATACTAGTTTTGAGCCCAGGGCCCAGTGAAGCATATGTAACTTACAAGTCTCTCCACCTTGGGAGCTGCAAGAACCATTTTTCAAGTTGCATATAACTCACACACAGAAAACAATAAAAAAAATAACAAATTTTTCATTAAATTAGAAAGGATCATTTTGTTTTCAAAGTTTTTATTTTATTTTCATAATAAAACACTGTGGCCCCAGGGAAAAAAATTTTTTTTCTAGTGTGGTAATGTGTTAATATTTGATAAAGAAATGAATACACAGACTACACTTGGATGGAGCAGGGTAGGTTTCACAAGAGAAGATACCTAAACAGAAACTTGAAAAATGAATAGTTGTTTAACAAGTAGACTTGGGTGAAGAAGATTCGAGGCAAGAGGTAGCAGCATACCATACAGGCACCATAAAGTACCCAGGAAAAAAGAAGCCAGTGTCTGCTTAAGTGGCCAGAGATATGGAAAAACCAACAGGAGGCCTTTGGTCTCTCCAGAGCTTCTACGGTCTTCAGTCTAGAACTAGGTAGGTTAAAGTTTTAAAAGCACAGCCCTCTGTTCCTTTTCATCACCAGATTAGGGCTGAGATCCTTTTTGTCACATCAGTCCATAAAACCAACACCACTCATTCTCCGACCTTGAAAACAATTTGTTTTGCAGACACCATGTTATTGGGAAATGAGGGCTGGATTTAGAGTCTAAATTCTTTATTTCCTTAGCTACAACGCTGATTCGTTTTACTTGAGTATGAGCAGGTTATTTCACTTCCTTCAGCCTCATTTTCCTCATCTGTTCCCACCACTAACTGCAAAAGTCTACTGTTTTGACTAACAGTGAAGTTTTTGGAGGCAGAAAGCCCTGGGTACATTTTTTTTTAAAAACTGCCTCTCTTCATGCCATTCAGGATGATTCATTCCTATAATTTCTCAAGGTCATTTTGAATTTGGGTTTGTCCTTTCAAAGTTCTAGCCAAGCCTCAGCAAGAACCTGCCCCTAGCCCTGGGGTGTTATCTGGAAACTCAGCAGGCATACTCCCATTCCTGCAGCACTGACAAATCCATTAAATAACAGAGCCTCAAGACAAGACATTTACAGAGTTCCACGGGGCTTTCATTCAGCATTTAAATAGCAGCTGAACATCATTCCCCTACAGCAGAAGCAGAAATGTTCTCTCCTCTGGCTTTATCATTCAGGCTTCCTCAGTGCCAGAAGAAATACACATTACACTTTGGTTTGCTGATGACTCTGGAGGTAATTGCAAGGCTTTGAGATCTGGCTTCTAAAAAAAGCTAGGAAGGACACAACCAACTCCTCCCTACTTCAGGCTCTGCAGTAGGACTACCAAATGGAGCCAAGCCTTCTTAGAAATAAATAGGTGTTTTTAAAAATATGGCTCCACATTTTACTATTAATTCATAAATTTTCATCAAGCACCTACAATGGGATACAAAGGTTACTTAGGTCATTAGGTTTACAGCCTTGGACAGATCTCAGTCCTTCTGAGTTTCAGCTTCTTGGTTTGTAAATTTTGTATAGAGATAAAATAAAATCTTACTGGGTTCCTGTTCTGCTAAATGAGGTAGCCAAGGACATGACTTGGCCTGAGTAGATACCTTCTAGACTAATGCTCTCCAAACCATTTTTAATCAACCATCCCTGTCAGTAAAACATTTTAAAGCATTTACAATCAATGCTTATATATTTATTTAATCATTTATGTATTAAAATTGTGTATATTATACTATATATACTATATACTGTGTATATTATAACATACTGTTTATATAAGTCAATGGTTCTGATCTCAACTTAAGGGTTTTTTTTGAAATCCTCTTTATAGGATTTTTTTTTTCCGATTCAGAGAATGTCTGTTGTTCTGAAATTATAAAGAGGCCTATGACCCCCAAATGTTCAGAACCATAAGAAATGTTAGCAGAATATAAAGACAAAGCTTCTTGCCCACTAGGTGTACATACAGTGAGTCTGAGGGAAGGGCAAGGGCATATGTGTGTAAAGGAGATCAAAAGGGGCAGGTCTTTCTGGTTTCAGTTGCTGGAGAAATGCATTATTTGTTGACACCATTTGTTGACACCATGAACTCCCCCCCTTTGGGTATGTATGGTATATTTTAGAGGTCACAAAAGTATCTTCATCTCACTTCATAACCACTACCTATTTCACAGACAGAGAAACTGAGGTCCTGAGAAGTGAAGGGGCTTGTTAAGAAATACTCAGTTACTTCTTGTCAGTGTAGAGATCGCATCCCAGCTCTCTACCTGGGAGCCTCCTCTGACTCCTCACTGCACAGGCAGTGTAGAACACCCCCAAACATGACCTCAACATAGGCCTCTCCACTTCAAACTCCTGGAGAAGGCATCCCTCTGAATGCGACAAGTAAGAGAATGAGGGCTAAGGAGCACACAGATGTGCTGGGTGCTCCGTAAGTGTGTGTGTTAGTGATTCAGAATACATTCAGGGCAAAAAAGTTTTAAAAAGAAATGTGACCGATTTGCATTTTCTTTCTTTTAGCTCATCTGAATTTTCTACAGTAAACCTAGTAATAACACCCTGTACTTCCACAGTGGAGGTGGGGGGAACCCAGTAAATGCCAGTGAGAAAAATCAGCCCCAGGTATTCCAGAGCTCCCTACCCCCATGGCCACACACATACAGCTCTCCATAAAGAAAAAAGTACATGTTTGATCGATTATCTGCAACATGGAAAATCAGAATATCCTTCTGTTATCTGTGAATGCAACTGATGAAGTGGCTGAGCACAGTCATCCTCTGTCAACCTCTAAGTGTTCTGTCTTATGGCACTGATTATCGATGAAAACCATCTCAGAATCAATAACAACTTGCTTGACTTCCATACCCAAACAGGGCATCAGAAAAATTAGTAAGTAGTTATTCTTTCTGGCTATAGGCGCAACTGGAGAGATCTCTCCAGTCCTAGAAATAGACACTGTGAAATTCATGTCTACATGCAAACTCCAAATGAAATTCAACAGACACATAGGACTGCTTGCTAGGTTATCACAGGGCAGGGTTGCCTTCAGAGGGCGTCTTAAGTGAACAACTGTGATGGATTTGCCTTACATGATACTCTACCCTGGTCAGGAGAGTCTGTGTGAAGGAGGTAGCATTTTAAAACAATTTGGGGCAAATATCACACATAGAAATTAAAATGAAAACCTGGCATTCCTCCACAGACTCTTTGCTATGGTTTAAGTGCAACATCTTTATACAGGAAAATATAATCCTAGTTTGATGAGACATAAACCATCCAAGAACGTGGTCAAAATGCAATTTGGAATGAGGGGCAGCAAGATATAGGTAAAGCCATAGAATCTTGACTGTAATTATCAAGGAGGGTCTGTTCAAAGTTGAAAGGTGATCCTTAAAGATAACGGTAGTCACATTTGTACTCCTGTAATATGGTGAAATTAAATAAATAAAAGATAACTATAGTCATTAATCTGAAACTTTATGTTATAGTAAAAAGGATTAGTTGATAAAGACTGAAAATAACAATGGATTCAACTCAATAATAGGTGCTCAACAAATGGTAGCTATTATTTATTATTTTTACCAAACTGGAACCATTTAGGGCAGAGAAACACATTTTTATATTCACCTTTAACAGAGTTAATACTGTCGTTCATCTCCAAGTTTTAAAAAAATTCCAATGAGTACTCAAAATTTTATTTAAAATGAGTTCATTTCTCATGATGTATACTCCCACAAGACACAAGCACATATTAAAAAAATGAACTCATTTTAAATAAAAATAACAACACTCGTTCCACAACCAGCAAAACGGAGGAAGTGCATAAAAACGTGTGCACACACAGCAAATAGCTTCTGATTTCAGGAATTGAATTTGAGTTGATTACTGGAATCCAAAAATTGGAACTTCCTGAAAAGCCTGGAGTTTTAAGATTATTCTAGAAAGAGACTCTGATTTTCTAGAGGCATTTTTTTAATCCCTCCAGTTTTATCCCCATGTAATTTGAGGAGTAATGCTCTCCTGAATAAATACACTCACTTTTGGAAAAATCCCCCTTCCTTGACCACTCTAAAGGAGCTCATTATTTCAATTTGTTTTCAACTCTTAAGGAGTAATAATGGACCCACAAGAATGCAAAATATCTTGAAAGCCCAAAGAAATTTATTTAGACTTTGCTCAACCACAGTATTTCTATCTAAAGCCTTCTGAGGGCTTAAGAATTATTATCACTTTTTTACTAATACACTTATTGTAATTCAAAAAGATTTTTTAAAAATCTGGTTATCATCCACAAACTTGGAAAACAGCAAAAAAGATAAAATTTCCTAAATAGAGACCGGTTGCTTTTTGTGTACTTTTTGACATTTTATTCTCCCATATCTTTTTATTAAAATCCTAATCTATTTTATCTCTTATCTATGCCTGTTAAGGAAATGTTTCTTACCATTGAAAACTACAGGATTAAAATTAGCATTACATGACACTATGGTAAAACACCAAACTTAATTACCAAATCTAGTTACAACTGACTTCAGACCACACCTTTAAATTTTAGAAATTGTTTAACTAAAAAATAGCTGAAATGAAGTTGCTTGGCTGCAAAGGCATCTGCTTCCTATCCACTGATAAATTTTGTACTCTACCTTTAAAATCTTAGATTTCGCATGTACTATGAGCTATTTCTTAAAATAGATAAATTAACAAAAAGAAAAATGGGAGAGAATATCACACATTAATTTTGTTTTAAAAAACACAAATGCTCTCTTAAAAACTACTTAATTCTAATTCAAAGAGAATAGGAGACAAAAACAGAGAGCAATGAGAAAATTAAGTGCTGACTTTCCTGCAGTGAAAAAGTTATCAAACTGTTTGTAACAATCTATTTGTATTTTTAAAATGTGACTGTCATATCATATGCTTGCTATCAAACTACATAACAGTGTCTTTTTTTTTTCCCAGAAAAATTAAAAGATTTACAAGCCCCAATTTTCAGACCAACAATGTTATAGATTTCTAGGGGACACTATGTGTTATTAATAAGCTAACATTTATTCCAAATATATCCTGGCATAAATTTTAAGGAAGCCACCATATAATAATAAAATATGCCCCCCCCACTTTTTGAGACAGTCTTGC
The DNA here is from genome assembly GCF_000956105.1 of Propithecus coquereli. Lineage (NCBI taxonomy): Eukaryota > Metazoa > Chordata > Mammalia > Primates > Indriidae > Propithecus > Propithecus coquereli. Next base: position 57,192 of record NW_012147886.1, on the reverse strand, counting down.
TCTGTCACCCTGAGCCAGAGTGCAGTGATGTGATCATACCTCACTGCAACCTCAAACTTCTTAAGCGATTCTCCTGCCTGAGTTTCCTGAGTAGCTGGGACTACAGGGCGCATGCCACCATGCCTGGCTACTTTTTCTATTTTTAGTAGAGACTGGTCTCACTTGTACTCAGGCTGATCTTGAACTCCTGACCCCAAGGGATCCTCCCACCTTGGCCTCCTAGACTGTTAGGATTACAGTAGTAAACTGTGCCTGGCCTAAAATACCGATTTTAATTTGATGGAAAAAAAAAAAAATACCTTAACACAGAAAAATACCTAGTAGCAGGAATTTTCTGGGTCTTTATCACCAGGGAAAAGTGTACAGGTGCGAGAGAGAGAGAGAGAGAGAGAGAGAGAGACAGAGTGTGTGTGTGTGTGTGTGTGTGTGTGTCAGTCATAATGTATCTGCTCAGAAAGATTAATGTTTTCAACCTAGCTAACTCATTGGGCAGAACAACAAATTCAGTATAAGCACGCTTTCTATGAACCACATGACTTCCATTTTATAAAAATACATATCACTGTGTTTTTTAGCAATACTGAGAAGCAAGCAGTACATTCCTGTTTCTCAAGAGCCACATCTGACTTATGATGTGCATGTACATGCCTATGTCCATGCTTGCAAGGTCAAAAAACCTATGAATGCCAGCCCCATTCCTACTGTACTGACCAGGGGTCTCTAACAAAGACTGAGATCAAGATGCCAGCCAGAGCTGCAGTCATCTGCAAGTTTGACAGGGGTTAGCAGAGTAGCTTCCAAGTGCCTCATTCACATGACTGGTTAGTGGTAGTTTTTGGTGGGAGACCTCTCTCCACAGGTCTGCTTGCATGTCCTCATGATGTGGTGGGAGGCTTCCTCCAAAGTGAATGATCAGAAAACAGGGGAAGTGGGGGCTGGAACCTATCTTTTCTATGAACTGGTCTTGAATATCACATGGCATCACTTCTGTTACATTCTATTCATTAGAAGGGAGTTACTAACTCTAGTGTGCAATTCGAGGGGAAAGTGAATTAGGCTCCATCTTTGGAAATAAAAAATGCTAAAGAATTGTAACATATTTTAAAACCTCCACAGTGCCCAACAAACTATTAGCTATTTTAATCATATATGAAGAAAAGGGTGGGGGAACCACTAAGGCAAACTTCCTAAATGGCAGCGTGTTTCATAGATGAGTAACATTAAGACTTCAAAACTTAGAAAACAACACAGGAAAACTGAATGTTTTGCAGAGTTTTCATTGGTCTAAACAATTCACAGACTCAATTTTTTTTTTTTTTTAATGTCCTCATACACAGCAGGGACAAGTCAGAGAGCAATCTTCAACCTAAAGGGCTTGCATGAAGATAATTTTTTTAAAAACTCCCTCACTGTTTACTAATAATACTGATAAAAGCTTATGGGTAAAAAACACATTTTAAGAGTAAGACCCTTCACAATTTTCAACCACCTTTCAAATCACTTTGGGAAGGTGCGTGGCCGGTTATCTCCAACCAGAAATACAAAAATGCTTCTTAAAACTTTAAAGAACATCACATGGGTTATGTGTCACTTAAGCACTATGAGAAAACAGGAAAATTATGACAACACATTGGGAAACAGATACCAGGGTTTAGCCTTTTGTGGCTTCTTTGAACAAGGCCCAAAGCCCTTGGATGGGAGCAGCTTGGATTCCACTGAGCATGTATCATGGAAAGATATGCAACACCACTGTTTTATTCATCTAGCTATTTTTTAAGAATTAAATGTCATAGTGCTGCCCACACAAGCTGACCAAAAACCTGGATACACTATATTCATTTTCGTGACTGCAGAAACCCTATCAGGCCTGGGCAGTCTGTGAGGAGCCTGGAGGGATCTGAGTTTATCCCCGCATTTCTGAGCCACGAGCACAGTAACTACAACTGTGGCCTCATCTGGGAACCAACACAGTCATCCCACAGATTATAAAGCTGAGAGTTTACATTTGATGTATCCATTTATGAATATTCATGATTAGTGGATATTTAACAGCCATCCTGAGAAAGCTTCCCTGGGAGGGACCCATCAAACCAACATAATGCAATCCATTCAAAACTGGTTGAGCCCCTGCCATGTGTTAGGTAGAAGACAAGTGGAATAGCTGCAAAGAGCAAAGGTGGGGTCAGCTAGGCTCTCTGCTATGGTTTGGATATGATTTGTTTGGCCCCACCAAACCTCACACTGAAAGCTGATCCCCAATGTTGGAGATGGGCCCAATGGGAGGTGTTTGGGTCTTAGAGGCAGATCCCTCATGAATGACATAATGCCAATCATGAGGAATGAATGAGTTCTTGCTCTATTAGTTCCCAAGAGAACTGGTTATTGAAAAGAGCCTGGCACTTCCTTCCTCCTTCTGTCTTACCATGTGATCTGCACATGCAGGCTCCCCTTCCCCTTCCACCATGAATAGAAGCAGCCTGAGTCCCTTGCCAGAAGTAGATGCTGGTATCCATGCTTCTTGTATTGCCTGCAGAACTGTGAGCCAAATAAACCTCTTTTCCATATAAATTACCTAGCCTCAGGTATTGCTTTATAGCAACACAAATGGACTAAGACACTCTCCTTCCATTATTTACTAAGTATGGCACCATGAGTTTCCTCATCTACAAAATGGGATAATGGAACTTACTTCATAGGCTCATCTGGCTTAGCCTAGTACAGCATAAACACCCAATCAATGCTATTTCCACGAAGGGGTATTCCCTTAGTGCTCTTTTCATACTATATCAGATTCCTCTTACAATTCCCCTCTTTGTATCCTATAAACTTTCCTTTATAGCACTTTCTAGTTTTTAATTATAAATACTTTCCAATTTGATGATCTGAATAAACACCTCTCTCTCACACTGGACTGTAAAATTCATAAAGGCAGAGACTATGTCTGATTTGTGCCATACTCCCAATATATAATAGCATATAATACTTGCTCAATAAATATTTGAACTAGTAAACTCCGTTGACATGTGCACAAAACACAAAGTTGAAAGATATAGTACTATCCCTCATCAAAAAGTTCACAGGCCAGCGCAACAGTTCTCAATTCCAGCTGCAAATTAGAATTATCTGGGGAGTAATATTTCTTTAATCCCAATACCTGGGCCCTACTCTGGAAAAAATCTAGGGTGTGGGCCTGATGGATGCCTGTTTTTGGTTTTTAAGAGTTCTTCAGGTGATTCTAATGAATAGCTAGGGGTGAGAATCACTGGTCTAATCCAAGAGAGATGGTTAGCAATTACAATACAATGGGATACATGTACATCACTATGAGGATTTCCTAAGATGATAGAGATGTTTTTATGTTTGCACTGTCCAATATAGTAGCCATTAGTCATAATGTGGCTATCGAGACCTTGAAACGTGACTACTGAGACTGAGAAACAATGTTAAATTTTATTTTAAGTAATTTAAAATTTAAAACCATGTGACTAGGGGTTACTCTAACGGATAGTATAAGCCTAGGAAGAAAGCACAAAGAAGGATCCCTAATCTAGGCCGGAGGGAGTCAAAGCTCAGTTAGCTGTGAACCCCCCATCCACGAGGAGGGTACAGTCTAGGGGAGGAGATGGCAGCCAAATTCTGCACATACACCCTGAACTCTTACACCTATACAGGGACAACCTCTCCCTCCTGTCATATCCACTGCAGCTACGACCACGGAAACTCTTTAAAGGACAAAATGAAGCACATCCTCAAGTAAAAAGCCCTTGTGTGAGCTGCTGAATGATGTGGTCATTGTGGCCAAGGGATGAAATGCATCTTGAGCAAGAATATTTGAAAAGAAAAGAGTCACATGCAGCCCCCAGCACAGTATGTATGGCAGCACCGCACAGCTATGAAGCAAAGGTCTCCTTTCGGTGGCTCACAAGCTGAGAGCCCCAAGTATGAACCATTATATTATGGAGAACTGACAGTACTTCCTGAGGCAAATAATGGCTCATTAAGCTCTTTATAAAATCAGACTGGTCCAATGTTACTGTCTGTAGAAGCACTGAAAACAGAGAAGGCACACATGCCATACTATTGTTCGAGCTGCCCTTTTTCCCCATCTGCCATTTGTTAAGCACCTACTACATGACAGGCAGCATATTAGGGGGCTTAAATATTCTTTCATTTTGTCCATACAATACTCTGCAAATTAGACGTTACTGGGTTATTAAGTACGGAATATCCGATTTCCTTAAGTACAAAGTTTTACAGTTGATATCTCTGACATTTCACTTTGATACTTTTTTTTATTGTGAAGGTATATCTTCATTCTTTTAAATGCATGTTTTGGCTTGTGATTATCTTTCAAGTTTTTTTTAAGAGTAATCTTTGTAAGACCATGGATAAGTCAAAAATTCATGTTGTTTCTGAATATGAGTTCTGTCGTGAAACCAGTGCAGTGCAGACAGCTTGAAATATCAACAAAGTGTTTGGGAAAGATGTGGCTAATGAACACACAGTATGTTGATGGTTTCATAAGTGCTGTTCTGGTGATTTTAATCTGGAAAATGAGCCATGTGGGTGACCTGAGACCAAGGTGGACAATGATGAGCTGAAAGCTGTAGTGGAAGCGAATCCATCTCAACCTACGTGTGAATTAGCAGCAAGGTCTGACATTCATATTCCAACAATATTGGACCATTTGAAACAAATGGGCAAGGTAAAGAAGCTGGATAGATGGGTACCGCATGAATTAAATGAGCATCAGAACAGAAATAAGTCTCCAAGCTTGCCTTTCTTTGCTATCACAACATAAAGGTGAACCATTTCTACGTATTGTTACATGTGATAAAAAATGGATTCTTTTTGACAATTCCAAGTGTTCAGCACAATGGTTGGATAAAAATGAAGTGCTAAAACACAGTACAAAACCAAATATTCACCAGTAAAAGGTAATGATGGTGTCTGTTTGGTGGTCCAGTGCTGACATTAATATTATTCACTACAGCTTCATGAAACCTGGTCAATCGAGTACAGCAGATGTCTACTACAAGCAATTGGACGAAATGATGAGGATGCTTGCGATTAAGCAGCTGAGATTGGTCAACAGAGACTGACCAATCCTCTTGCAAGACCACATATTGCAAAAAAAAAAAAAAAACACTGCTTAAACTACAGAAGCTGGATTTGGAAACTGTCATCTACCATATTCACCAAACCTCGCACCAACTGACTATCACTTCTTCCGGGCTTTGGACCACTTCTTGCAAGGAAAAATATTCAATTCTCAACAAGCTGTGAAAAATGCCTTTTGTGATTTCATCACCACTGGTTCCCCAGGCTTCTTCGCTGCTGACATAAACAAGCTTCCGTTAAGACGGCAAAACTGTGTCGATAGTTTAAGCACATACTTTAATTAATTGTACTGCTTTTTGTTTTAGATAAAATAAACTAAACTTTTGATTAGAAATCAGACATTTCATATTTAATGACCTAATTCTTATTTTCAGGTGAGGAAATTTAAGATGGATAAAAGTTCAATAGTTTACTTGACTTTAACAAGTACAGCAAAGCTAGGATTCAAACTCAGACCCATACTATTTGACTTCCTCTCTTTTTCTTAAAGGGTGTATAAGCAGTCTACTACAAAGATATACTAATGTTTATTTAACATATCCCATTTATTTGGTTTTTCCAAATCATAATCAAGCCTTCAGTGAACCTCCTTGTATATACATTTTAAGTATGTTTTTACTGGTATATAACATATATACCTACAGAAAAGTACATAAATCCTAAGTGTAACATTTGATGTATTATCAAAAAGTGAATTTAACCATGTAACTACCACCAAAATCAAGAAACAGAACAATAAATAACAGCATCTCAGAAGCCTCCTTCATGGCACCTCCTAGTTATCTACCCCACTTGCCTCCCCAGAGAGCTAGCATCTATACAGGGCCTACCACAAGTGGGAGATATTATAAGCAAAGGATATTATAAGTCAGGTATATAATTTAGGCCAAGACTTAAAACAACATTTGGTCACAACTAAACAACTATCATTTATCTACCTTAATGAGGAGTATTTCATTGGATATAAAGAAATGAGGGAGGGAAATCAAGGCAGGAGGGTGCAAAATGTGTTAACAATTAATATTACAGAATGTCTCAAGGCCTAGGGGGTTTTAAAGAACAAAAGACTATTAGGTTTCCAGTTTAGTCAGGCTAGTGATTCCCAGCCCTGAGGAGGGGGCAGGGCCATAAAGTACCTGAGGGTTTTCCCTTGTTCATGTTCCTCTCTGCTCTATAATTTTACGATAATAAAATTAAGAGGAACTTGCATTTACTGAACAACCATGACCTGGCAGGTCCTTTATAGATATTAGCTCATTAAATCCCTTCAACAACCCTGTTTTAAAGATGAGAAAAATGAAGGTTCAAGACAGTGAAGTAATCAGCTCAAGGTCACCTTGCTAATAAGTAAGTTAGCAAAGATGAGAACTCACATCTGTCTAACTTCAAAGCCTGTCCCCTTTCTGTTATAGTCTGCTACGTTCCCTTCCCAGATTTTGCTAGGTTATAGACAACTGATTTCTTAGAGAAATAACCTCTGGGTAGGTGAGCTGGTACTGCAATAATGATAACAAAAGATGTGAGTCAGAAAACTTGAAATTCATTTTATGTTTCCAAGTCTCTCCTTCCCTGTGGCGATGGAGCCTACCATTTTTTCTGGTTACCCACTGTTCTTCTTAATTTGGTTTGTTTCCTCTTACTCACTGACAACATACCTTTGTCTCCGTGTTGACAAAGTCACAACATGAAAGCTAAAGCATTTGGTTACACAGGTTACCTGGCATCCCTTCTGACAAAAGAAAGATAGCTGGCAGGTCCAGGTCTAATTTAACCTTGTTCCCTCCTCTCTTTCAACCTGTGTCCTTTGTTAATACTGATTTTCAAATGTGTACAGGTAAATTCAAGAAGGAAAAGATTCTTGTGTGCTTAACGGAGGCCACTGAATTACAGGTTAACCATATACACAAAGATTATGTGTCTCATATGTCACCGGTGACAAAACGATCTATAACTCTATTAAGTTCTTAAACATATAATAAAACAGACTGCAACTAATGTTTTTTCTTTTTTTTACTTTGGAAACACCAATAGGTTTGGGCTAATAGTACAGAGAGAGAAAAAAAGAGAAAAAATGAATTTCTTTCAACTATTTACTTTTCCATTTGTATCGAAT
>NW_012147886.1:46829-49102 GCF_000956105.1 Propithecus coquereli | reverse complement strand
TACAAGTGGGGGACTTCTAGGGGTCCATTACTGTTCTTTTTTTTTTTTTTTTTTGAGACAGTGTCTCACTCCGCTGCTCAGGATAGAGTGCAGTGGCATCATCATAGTTCACTGCAACCTCAAACACCTGGGCTCAAACGATCCTCCTTCTTCAGCCTCCTGAGTAACTGGGACTATAGGCACCCACCATCACACCCGGCTAATTTTTTCTATTTTTGGTAGAGATGAGTCTCGCTCTTGCTCAGGCTGGTCTTGAACTCCTGATCTCAAGCAATCCTCCCACCTTGGCCTCCCAGAGCACCAGGATTACAGGTGTGAGACACTGTGCTTGGCCTGCTATTGATTCTTAATCTACGTGCTGGATACACGATTGTGTTTAATTTGTTAAAATTTAGCAAAGTGTACAGTTAGGGTATATACTCTTTTCTGTATGTGTATTACACTTCAAAAACAAGTTTAAAAGGGGGTGTATTCAAAATATATGGCACTCTGAACTAACTTCTCAAAATAACTTCAAGCCCCTCTCTGCTTCCTCAAGGGTCTGGGGTATACAGGCTGGGGACCTTTGGATGCGCAATAACAGTTAATAATAATAAATTTGTATACAAAAAAATTTAAAACATTAAATGTATGTTCACATCTCTTACATCATCTAAACCTCAGAACTTAAGACAAGAAAACTGAAGCCCACAAAGGTTAAGTACTTCTCTGAAAGTTACACAGGAAAATGAAGTGGGTAAATGCAATGGCAGAAGGCACCTATCATACTTCTTCTTCTGGAAAATGGTCTTTCCTGCCATTTTCGTTCAGCTCCTGTTCTCTAGACACCAACGGCTGGCCAGGTGGGCACCAGACCTATATTGGGCTCAGCACCAGACCCCTATTGGGCTCAGAGTCCTTCCTGGGGTTTCTGGGCTTGGGAACAATGATCACAATCCTCAGTCCCTTTCTTGTCATGTCAGCCTGGGACTGCCAGTGGTTCTATTTCTAGGTGTGAGGAAGAATCTGGCCAGAGAGAATGACATTAACAGAGATAGAGTACCAGAGATAACAGGTGGAGAGAGTCCTAGGGCATCTCAGGTCTTACTTCCAGTTGTCCCCAAGGCATATGTCATTGCTAACCTTCTTGCAGTCTGAGTACATAAGACAGTAAATTCCTTCTGTACCAAGCCAGTTGAAGTTGGGATTCTATCACTTGCAACCACAAATCCTAAATAACGTAAGAACTAACATTTACAGAGCGCTTACCACACATCAGATATAATGCTTATTATATAAGATATATCCATTATGTAAATATATATGCTTTCAATTATCTTATCTTTTTGCATTGTACCTTTACCAAAACCCTGTTCAGTACTATCTTCATTTTTCAGACAAGGCAATGTGATAAGCCTTCAGTAAATACTTGTAGGAAGGGAGGGAAAGAAAGATTAAGTACCTTGCCCAAGACCACAGAACCAGAGAGTACTAATGTCACATTTCACAGGAATATCTACCAAGTCCCAAAGCACAGGTTTTTTTCTGCAAGGATGAAAACCAAGGTTTTCAGATGGCAGCAGATTCAATGCTGTTTCCACCATGACCATCGCTTACATATGAACTCCATAATTTAGTCACAGCTATGGACCACGTGTACTTCTGTTTAATATTATTCTTTAAATCCACTCACACCTTATTTAAAAAGTTAAATAACTGCAGTATAAAGAGCTACAATCAATGGAAAATGAAGATCACTTACCATTAATAGACGATACCCTGAAAATTACTATATCCCTCTAACTATATAAAATGCTCCTCTGCTTAGCGCCTCAAGCTATCTCACATCCCAGTCACAGAATATCGCGTTTAAGGAAATGTTTTACCAGACTTCGGGGAAGATAAAAATTTTGAATTGTTGCAAAGATTTAAGATTTGTACTTTAGAGAAAAGAGGGAAGATAACTAGTATTTATTAAATGCTTGGTATGAACCACAAAGTGTGCTAAGAAGTTTACATGGATTACCTCACTTAATTTTCACAAAAATCCTATGAAATAAGTACTATTATTAAATCCATTTTATAGATGAGGAAACAGGAGGTTAGAAAGGTTAACTTGTCTAGAGTGGCGAGCTGGAATTTGAACCCAGGTCTTTGATAACAGAGCCTTATCTCCTAACCACTACCCAATTCTGCATTCCAGTGACATCTGTCATGAGCTGAAACTAAAAATAGAGTCACATCATATGGAAGGGGACTACACACCAGTTTTCAGAGATAAATCTGAGTTAAAA
>NW_012147886.1:32105-34774 GCF_000956105.1 Propithecus coquereli | reverse complement strand
AGTAGCTGGGACTACAGGCATGCGCCACCATGCCCGGCTAATTTTTTCTATATATTTTTAGTTGGCCGATTAATTTATTTTCTATTTTTAGTAGAGACGGGGTCTCGCTCTTGCTCAGGCTGGATTCGAACTCCTCAGCTCAAACAATCCGCCCGCCTCGGCCTCCCAGAGTGCTAGGATTACAGGCGTGAGCCACCGCGCCCGGCCAAGAATTATTCTTAAGATTCAGATTATTCTGCGTTCACAGAGATTTCAATCAGAAACATTTAATGTACTCTAAGGCTGCGGTCCCCAACACCCGGTCTGCAGAGCCAGGTGCCATCAGAGAAGTGTGATGCTGTGGTCACGAACACAGGCTTTGATGGCAAAGAGGCATGTGTCACTTCCTGCTTGGCCAAAGAGAAATCTGACTACATCCTGTGTGACCATGGTCAAATTAGTCCTCCCCCCCATGATACTAATGCCACTGTTAATGCCCTCCTCACACAACACCTGGCACAGAGAGGTGCTTGCTCCTTTTCCTGCTTTCCCCAGTGGTCTCAGATTCTTATCTGAGCTCATTCTTGCCTCCCTTCTCCACCATACTGATGATCATGATTATAAATGAGAATGTGTCACTGTCATTAATCTTACATAATATTATTTAATCCTCATAGTAATTTATGAGAAGGTTCCTATTATCCCTGTTTTACAGATGAGAAAACTGAAGATCAGAGTGGCCCTAGATCCTGCAGCTAGTAAGAGCAGAGCCAAGATTCAAAACCAGGTCTTCCTGTGACCCTAAGGCCTGTATTTATAACCATGTTGCTCTCCAACCTTCCTACCTGACACAGTGAGACCCAAATGATGGAGGATCCTTAAAAAAAAAAAATCAGCCAAGGATTCGGCAATCAGGACACTAGAGGGCTTCAAAAGCCTTTTCCTTCCCATTCCAGGAGGCTCTCTATAAAAGAGTCAAAGAGTAGTTGAGATTGTTACTTTCCTTGAGAACCTTAAGTAGCTATTTAAAGGCAGGGAGGAAAAAGATAAGAAGCAAAGTGGGAAGGGGTGAATTTACAGGTCACTGGGGCTGTGCCACCCAAGGAGGTCAGACCTGAGCTGCTACCACTTCATGTAGGTCCACTGGCTAAATGCTGTGCTTGGCATAGAGTGCTAGTCAAAACCACAGAGTAACTTTCCACTTAGCTTCAGGCATATCCTGGGAACTACGGCCTTCATGGACTACACTAATGGAGAACTAGTCTTGATAATGGGCATGATTTTCACTAAAACTGATTGCTAGCATGTGTACCTGCACACAGAAAATAGGTTTAATATTAATAACCAACCGCAACAACACATGGAGATGCACAGGCTTGTAAAAGCTTCTAGGTGCCCTTTAATATATCAGTGATTTACTGAGAAACACCACTGAGTGATTGACAGAAAAATCCTCATTAATCTAACAAGATAAGCATTAATTATGTCTTTTTAGAGATGAAGAAACTGAGTCAGAAAGTAGGGGGCCAGGGCTCAAAAAAACTAATAAATGGCAAAACCAGGCCTTTAACCCAGAAAAGTTTAACTCCAAAGTTTGTGTTCTTTCTGCCATATCTAACTGCTTCTCCACTTAAAAAACATGTTTTATTTCACTTCTTATCATGCCCAAGTATGGCACATACTAAGACTTTCTATAGTTGGCTCATTTCCCCAGCTTCTGAGGATAGAGTCTGAAGAGAATACAAGCTATAAGCCACTGGAGACTTCTCCGCTTCCGTTTTGAGTTTATCCCCCTTGTTTATTCACCAAAACAACTTAGAGCTGTGGACCGCAGATCTGTCATTGTGAACCAGTGTTTTTTTTTTTTCACAAAGAGAGACAGACCTAATTTGGCAGAGGAGACCGAGAAGCCCCAGGTATGTATTTGCATGGAGATGATTACTAAAAATGAAGGATTGCCTCTCATGAAAAAACTGACCAGTTAAAAAACAACCAAATGACTTAGAGCAGCAGTTCCTATACCGTGATTTGCAGAAAACTGTTTCTGAGAGAAGCTGGAAAGTATTCTTGGGAAAAAAGGTTAACAACAAATTTGGAAAACACTACATTCTGACTATATCTTTTTCCTGGAGATACTAAATGCATGTCAGAATATTAAAGATTGGAATGTTTTTAAATAAACATGTTTAACTCTATATTCCAACAATTTCCAATTAAAATAACATAATTAAATAATTAAAATCAGAATACTTTGCTTTTATTTTTACACACTTACAGAACAATGTTTGTTGGAACACCAATATAGAAAACTCTGACTTAAAAAAAATCTAACGAAGTTGAAAAATATACTATGTACATCAGCTAAAGAGGTCTGATGATTTTCTAATGTCAACAACAGATACTATCATGGAAAAGATAAAGGACTGCAATTAATCTTTACAGGGCAAACAAAACCAAGACAAAAGGACTAAGAGGGAAAAATAATTACAACAAAAATCATGGGCAAAGGTTGACATCTCTAGTATATACTTAGGATGTGGAATTCTTAACATTGCTGCTATGGAGACCCAGAAGGACAGAGGGACAAAAGACATTATCCAAAAAACTGAAAATAGAAAGCATATGAAAATAATTTCAATTACACTGATAATTTTAAAATTCCAAGAAAAACAATAATGAAATCTTTCTAT
>NW_012147886.1:29997-32055 GCF_000956105.1 Propithecus coquereli | reverse complement strand
ATCACGCTTCTCATGTCATTCCATCCTTTACCTGTCTTTTAGGTTTTAGGTACCTGTGTCTCTTTCCCTACTCAATCAACTAAAAATCCTATTAAGGATAATATCAGGACAATATACATGTTTGTTTCTTTCTTTACACTGAAGCCACTTAGTAAGAATTTGCTCACTTGAATGAAAGGATCTCACACACACACACACACACACACACACACACGCACGCGCACACACACACATTCTGGAGGAAGAAAGAAAGGATGAATGAATTCACTGTTCGAATAAAATCCAGTCCTCAGTACTGCCTGTAAGGCCCTCTGTGACCCAGTCCTCTGCTCTCTGACTTCTGTTCCCACACTCTCTACTACTCATTATGCTCCAGCCACACCCACAATCTTTCTAACCCCCCTGAGCTTGTCCCACCTCAGAGCTTTTACAACTGCTGACCTCTCTGCTGAAATCTTTTTCTCAACTCTTCCCTCAAATCTGAAGGGACCTGGCCTGTGCCTTCTTTTTTCTAGCATTTGGCTCAAACATCATCTCCTCAAAAGGCCTTTCTGACCACGCGACTCCCAGTCGCTCGCCATTCATTACCCTCTTTTGCTCCTGTACAGCACTAACACTCTCTGAAATGATCTTATTGGTGTGCTCCCACATTTACGATCTGTCTTTCCCACCAGACTGTACTCTCTCAAAGAAGGTGTATCTGTCCTATTCATGGCAACATCACCAGCACCGAAAACAGATTAATAGGAAATGCTTAGTAAATATCTGTTAAATTAATTTTAAAGACTTGTGTTAGCCAATGATCTAGCTGGAGGGCTGAAACAAGGGTGTGCAAATCACCCTGTTGTAACTTTCTGATCCAGATTCAAAGGCCCCAACATGTAGCATGGTATCAGACCTACAGGAGCACTCAGTAAAAGCTGACCAAGGAACAAGCAAACAAATGGGTAGTGAAAGAATGAATATTTTTCTTATGTCTGTGTCTGACATCTGAGGACCTGCAGGTGGTTTCAGGAAAACTGTGGCCTGAGTACACTACGGGGATATGTACCCCCTCTCCTATACTAGTGAAGATGGTCCCAGAACCTCCTGACTACTTGAAACTAAAACAAGAATGCCCATTTCCAGGTACTGCAGAAGAATCCAAAATGACTATGTGGGTACGATGAATCCTGCCAAAGCAGATTTATCCTCTTACCTGAGAGGGTAAAGGCAGTGGCCACAAATGAAATTAAAACTCAACTAGTCTCAAAATATTTCTCATCATTTCCCCCAAATACAACTATCTTTCTATGCATTCGTTCACCCAAGAAACATTTGCTAAGCAGTGGCTATGGATTAGGCAGTAAGGATACAGAAGTGAATAAAATGCAGTCTGTCTGTATGCCCACTTTCGGAAAAGCATAGGGTTCCACGGATAACAAAAATAAAGGGAAAAGGAGAAAGAAAAGGAGGGAACTGACACTAAGGGTGCCCAGTGTGGGCCAGGCATTGCTCCGAGTCCTCTCCATCTTCAACTGCTGCGATCGTGGCGGAGACGATGTTCACGGCACTCTACCTTACACTCTCCTTGGAACACGCAAGGAAGGAATAGAAGTAAGAAAGCAGACATGAAAGACAAGTCGAGGCAGAAAGCAGAGCAGAAACGGGATCTAGAAGCACAGCCCCAATTATATCAGTTTGAGGAGTTGAAGTGTGGGGTGCTAAGAATCATCCTGTGTGACAATTACACAACACCAGCAGTTACAGGAGGGTTCAACCAGGCAGCAACAGCCCAGAATACCTGCCGACAGAGGAAGAAGGATATGGCAACAGCAGCTTATAGGAAAGGAAGAGGTAAAGATGTTATCAGTTGCTAGTTTCAAGATTAACATGAGTTGAACGAGGCTGCTATGCAAGGGGAAATGACCAAGCTAAAATAAGATTTGATTTGCATAACACAGCCAGAAAATGGAAAGTTGATACTGTCACCCACAAATAAAGGATGCAAGCTGTTTATCTGTGTTGTTTTAGACTATAAGAATTATTCTTTTTTTTTTTTTTATTTAAAATATTACA
>NW_012147886.1:25216-29947 GCF_000956105.1 Propithecus coquereli | reverse complement strand
AGAGAAGTAAAATAGCTTGCCAAGTGTCACACACCATGTAAGAGAAGAGCCAGTCTGTGCTTTTTCAACTATGCCACCTATTTGTTGAAGAAGGCACGTCCAAGTGCCAAGATCCTTTGGATCTTAACATTTCTTAATTATTTTCAAGAAAGGAAGAAAAATCTGTTTCTGCAGGAAAATAACCTATTGGTTCAGCTTTGGGAAATGATGACCACATATGGATGGGTCTACTCAAGAGAAGTTAATGAATGTGCTTTAATGCCCTTGCACATTTGGAGTTAACAGCTCCAAATGAGCAAAGAGAGATGGAAGATTTCAACCATAACATTTTATGAGACCATCTATTACTTCCTTTTTTGGGGGTAGTAGGAGCTACAGTCTCAGAACTTTTGTTAAATGTTTTACCAACTCATCTATGAACCGATAGGGTGACCTTTAAAGCTTACCAACAGCATTCCCATTTCACAGCTACATTCAGTTAAGTTTGGGTGATACTTGCTAATATTTTCAAGCTCTAGCATTTGGCCACTGACAGAAGCCATGTAAGATACACTTTTAAGAGCCCCATCTTTTAGAAAACCAGGGGATACTGTCCTTTAATCAAACAAGGCTCCCTCTAGAAATAACACATCTAAACATGCTACAAAGTTTCATTCCCGTTACTGCCAAAAAACACTCATAGTGACATCCTTTGAAGTGTCATATACATAAAATTAAGTAAAAGCTAAGAAAAAAATGGCAGCTAATATAGGCGATAAAATTATTACCTCTCTCAGACCATTGAAACTGTAAAATATGTACCTTGCATTTCTAAGTATGTATCTGCAGCCGAACAACTCAAAAGGTTGGAGTTGGGGAAAGAATGAATTAACAGGCCCAGGTGCTGCGGCTCATGCCTGTAGGCTGAGGCAGGTGGATAGCTTGAGGTCAGGAGTTTGAGGTTGCAGTGAAATATGGTAACGCCACTGCACTCTTAGTAAAGGTGACAGAGCAAGATCCTGTCTCAGAAAAAAAAAAAATGAATTAACAAGTAATAGAGAATATGCTCATCTCTAATGATAGAATAACACCTTACTGTCTAGGATTTTGCAATACAGCAATATTACATTCTCTACGTAACTGAAGAGCAGGGATGTTAATAATCTAGGAGAGCAATTTTAACCTCAAGATGGAAACTTTTTACTTTTATTTCATATGTAGTCCTAAGTTTAGTCATTTGAATTCCAGGCACAGTGAAGATACAGGCTGTTGCAAATTAATGAGAGACTGCTGAGAAACCACACTGATGGAAGCATTATGTGAGAGCTGGCAACTGAAAGGCTTTAGAAAAATTATACCAACTGGACACAAGAATAGAAAATTCCATAACAGTCTGAGGCCACTCAGGGTAGGACACAGGACTTTCGTACGCCTCCAGGCCAAGTGGTATAGTCACAGTAGAGTATAAAAACAGACGTTCTCTGAGACATACATGAATTTGGGACACACTTGTTTTCAGCTCTAGGCATTTGCATCAGCTGATTTCTCTGTCTTGAACTCTCTTCCCCCAAGCTCTCTGGATAACTGGCTCCTTCTTCTAACACAGGCCTCAGATTGAAAGCCCCTTCCTCCATGAGGCCTTCTTTGGACACCTTAAAGTAGCGTACACCTTAAGCCCACCCAAGGATTACTCTCGAATACATGTCGTGCTATTTTTCCCATAGTGCTACCATAACCTGAAATGATCCTGTTCATGATTTATTTACTTTTATGGTATTTATTTCTCTCCACACTAGAAGAATAAAAGTTCTATGAAGGCAGGGACCTCGTATAACCTATTCATGGCTGAATTTTCATTCCCAGTGTCTAGCAGATAGCAGATACTCGAAAATGCTTATGAAATGAAGCAACAAATGAACTCCTCAGTATAATCAGCTCTACAAAAAAGTATGCAACATTAAGACTTGGCCTGAAAATAGCTGAATAAAATAGTTTTAGATTCAGAAAACATGGTCCTCTGTAATTCTTCCCCTAACAGTTTTAATAGCCAAAGTTTAAATGTATATATATGTTATACGTATACACAGTCTTACATATACAAGAGATGTGACCATGCAGTACTGAAAGTAACTGTTTAACAGGATGGACGGAACTTAACACATTCTAAGTGAGGTTTTATACCTTAAAATAGTTATTTTGTCAACTTTCTTTAAAATCATCTTATTAAAATATATTTCTGTTGACTAAGCAATGGCAATACTATTGTCATTATTCATTAAGATTTTCTGGCCCAGCACGGTGACTTATGCCTGTAATCCCAACACTCTGGGGGGCCGAGGTGGAGGCTTGCTTGAGCTCAGTTCAAGACCAGCCTGAACAAGACAGAGACCTGTCTCCATTAAAAATAGAAAAATTAGCCAGGCATTGAGGTGTGTGCCTGTAGTCTCAGCTACTCAGGAGGCTGAGGCAGGAAGATCACTTGAGCCCAGGAGTTTGAGGTTGCAATGAGCTATGATGACACCATTGCACTCTATCCAGGGTGACAGAGTAAGACGCTGTTCTCCAAAAAACAAACAAAAAACTGATTTTCTAAGTCTGTGGCACTTTCTTTTTTTTTTTAACACTCTTTTTTCTTTTTATTACAATTAGGTAGGGGTTTTACTGGCTCATTTGTTTGATTTATTTTACTTGGATAGAGAAACTATTGTCTAAATTCATTCCATTGCTTTGCATTTTATAGGTTGTCCAAAATGTTAGCTGGTAACACAAATTTCAGAGTAAAATAGATTATGTTAGAGGCTCCTTGATCTCCCACTCTTAGACTGTCAGGAACAGATACAATTCTACCATTTTGATCTCATATTTCTTCCACGAATGGTATTATACAGCGTAGTAGACAGATACTGTTTTCTGCCTAGCCTCATATTGTGTGGCACTTTCTTTTCAACATACTGAAGTAAGAAAAACTGCTCTTATTATGGGTAGATTTGATTTTTGAAAATAACCACAAGCCTCTGGAGCTAAATCTTATGAATATTCTTATAGAGACAGGAAACAGTGCATGACAATAAAATAATAGCATAGAATTTCCTAGAGATATGCTGTGGTAGACAGGAATCACACCTACCTTCCCCGGGTTCTCTGAGCCTTCAATATGTTAATGCACACTAGTGGCTAGCACAGAGCCTTGCACAGAGCAGGTGCTCAGAAAAGATTAGCTATCATTACTCTCACCTCTGAAGGGCATTCTAAGAGAGAAAGTCCTGAAACACTTGGAGAAGGGACAGCAAAACATCTCTGAAACAAGTACTCATACCAAAGTGATTAACAAATTACATTTTTACTCACTTGGGAGAAAAAGTGCTTCCATTTTATTGCTTTATGGTGTATTCAGAGATGTCTTTTCAAAAATGCATTTTAATAGATGCATTTGTCCCATAATTACCACAATGCAAATGTTCTTCTTATATGTGTTATTCCATTAATAGGGAAAGCAAGGGAAGAGTACTTTGGCTTAATTTTGGTTCAGGCTCCAATTACTCCAGCCTTGGGCTTGTTGGGCAATCATGCTACCTTGACAAGAGGAAGGAGGACTGCAGAGCAATGTGTTCAGGCTACAGCAGGGACTGGATGTATAATAACAATCACTATGTCTCTGAGGATGAAACAGAGACATAATGTTCTCATGCAGCCTCACAGCCTAATCACTTAATCATTTATCCACTGTAATGCCCCATATACTAGGACATATACATGTATAATTATAACATGAAGGTATAGCTCAGAAAACAGTCCAATGTGATCGTGAAGAGTTGTGGATAAAGGAGCCAGAAGAAAGAAGGACAATGAAAAATGTAAATTACCTCAGAAAAGGGGAGGAATACAGGCAAACCATGCAAGTGTGTACCACAGGCCTTCCATGGGGTTGACCATGGGATTTGAGCATCCATGGATTTTGGTATCTATGTATTTTGGAATTTCTGGGGTCCTGGAGCCAATCCCCCTGGGATATTGAGAGACAACTTTATTTTTTTCTGAGGATCAACAAACTTGGGTCCTTACACCATTTTGCTCATTTATCCAGTAAACACGCCAGGCACTTCAACAAGCGCGGGTCTAAGTGTGAAAAGCAAATATTGCTTCTCCCTCCACTTAAACAGCTACATGCCCCTTCACTTCTATTTGCCACAGCAAAACAATAAAACCATTTGCTAAAATAAATGAGAAGCCTGGCACTGCTTTTGATGGGATTGATAAAGAAAGTTATTCATAAAATATTAATTCTTATCACGCTTCTCATGTCATTCCATCCTTTACCTGTCTTTTAGGTTTTAGGTACCTGTGTCTCTTTCCCTACTCAATCAACTAAAAATCCTATTAAGGATAATATCAGGACAATATACATGTTTGTTTCTTTCTTTACACTGAAGCCACTTAGTAAGAATTTGCTCACTTGAATGAAAGGATCTCACACACACACACACACACACACACACACACGCACGCGCACACACACACATTCTGGAGGAAGAAAGAAAGGATGAATGAATTCACTGTTCGAATAAAATCCAGTCCTCAGTACTGCCTGTAAGGCCCTCTGTGACCCAGTCCTCTGCTCTCTGACTTCTGTTCCCACACTCTCTACTACTCATTATGCTCCAGCCACACCCACAATCTTTCTAACCCCCCTGAGCTTGTCCCACCTCAGAGCTTTTACAACTGCTGACCTCTCTGCTGAAATCTTTTTCTCAA
>NW_012147886.1:0-13770 GCF_000956105.1 Propithecus coquereli | reverse complement strand
AATAATGAAATCTTTCTATAAAAAAAATGTAAAAAAAAAATAGGAAAAAAAGATAAAACAATGAATGGAGAAGCTTCAGAGAAATGTCCACAATCCATAGAGGACAAATTGCATTTCAAGTCACAAAACTGCCCTTATATTTGACACAGTAATCCCATTCCTGGTAATTTCTATCAAAACAACTACTGCCATTTCCTCAATAATAAACAAAAAGGAGGGAAAAAATGATTGTATTATCAAGTGCTCTAAATCATTACCAGTGTTTTATATAAAAAGAAATAACCTAAATCCAACAACAGTAAAATGGTAAAGTAAAATACAATAGCAATAAGAAGGACCATATGGTTACTAAAAATTACGTAAGGAACAAGTAGAAAGGACAAAGGCCTACCATTTATTATTGTCTATTATGTGATATGTGCAAATATTATGAAATACCATAATTGAGAGTATAAAATTACATGTATTATAACAATGTGAATTATCTAGAAATATAACATTTAGAGACGTACACAGAAATGTTTAAAAGCTGTGATAAGTTGTAATTAGGAAAATTTTTTCTTTTAAAATAATTTACTTATACAATATTACAAGGTTGATTCAGCACTTGTAATTTCTTAAGCCTTTTATACAGGGTCTTATAATACATGCAATGCCTGTTTTTTCCTGAGCAATTTCAAAAGATCCAACAATATGTTAACTTTCATAGAAAATGAGGGAAAAATGGTACATACTCTCAGTAATCTCCATGTCGCCTTACAAACTGTACATTTAAAAAATTAGTAGAATATTGTGTTTCAAGAGCTCCTGTCTAGGGCCAAAAAGAAAACTGTAATCACAGCAATTACCTTGTGAACCTCTAATTTCTGTTGTAGTTCTAAAGTTTAGAGTAGCAAACCCACCCACAAGCACCACTGCTCTTTCATCTTGAAGCAATTTCAGCTTCATTCTCGGGAAAATAATAATTATAGGTACAACAAGGTATTTAAAGACCAAAAAAAAAAAAGTAGTCACGAAAATACCATTTCTATGTTATAAGACAGTGAGAGTTCCTTAAAAGCATTAAAACCTAGACCAGAAAGAAGATCCCTGAGTCACATTTTTATAAGAAAGTAAGAATTTATCAGGATGCTACCTCAGAAGAGAAATGGGGTTTTGATGGTGAACAGATTGGAAACCACTGAGCTAGTTATTAGCCTTTGAGCTTCCCACCAGGTCTAAGATCTTACAATGTCCTACTAAAGCTATAAATAAGTCTTGGTCCTCACCTGATGATTCAAAATATGCTAATGATGGCTCATAGTCGTTTAGGCTTAGTCACGCAATATTATCTAAGATGGAGAGTCATGTAACTGCCAACTAGACGCTGGGATTTAAATAGGGTGGTTTGGGGCACACAATCTAGAGCCAGACTGCCTGGGGTCAAATCCGGCTCCACTACTGACTCATTTACATGACCTGGGCCAGTTACTTAAACCAGCTGTACCTCAGTTTCCTCATCTGTAAAACAGGAAAATTTATAGTAACTGATCCCACAGTTATATGGATTAAGTGAAGAAATTCATATAAATGCATTTTAGAACAGTACTTGGAACAGAACAAGCCCTCAAGAAATGTTAGCTAGAATTTGCAGATATAAATACTTTGATTTACTTTTTCCAAGGTTTCCAAGAGGTACACAGTTATTAGCAAGAACAATTTTTATGTGAGTGGAGGGGATGGGGGTGTGGGGGGGTTGTGCTACTACAGAAGGAAAACAAAAGGGAGCTGTAGATACCAAACCTTCCACTCAGACCAGTTCTTTAGATCAGTGATCTCCCTAGAATGTAGCACACAAGACGGTCCACTGTGGTGTGGGAAGAAAAACATTAGACCGTGTTTGTAATTTTTATGTTATATAATTATATGGTATCAGTACAGAGAAAATATATGTATATGTATATATGTACACATATATACGTATATATATGAAGATGAAATGCATGCTCAAAAAGGTTTTACAAATGAGATGCACAAAATTTTAGAAAACATTGCTCTGTTAATCAACTTAAGATTTTACTTTTTCTTTAATATTTCAGGGAAAAATATGAAGATAAAACATCCTGGTCCTATACATACAGAATAATTCAACAAATATTTACTGATTGCCATCCATGCTTGCAAGCATTGTGGGGAAAGTGGAGTGAGACTTGACAAACACACAGCCCAGGAGCTGTTTGCTGTCTGTACAGAGAGAAGGTGACGTCATTGTCCGGTGTTTACATGGACACTGCGAAGGATGCCAATGAGTTTGTCTTAAGTTGTAGCAACCAATCTAGTAACTTGGAACTTAGGACACAGGATGGCATCAAATGGCATTAACATTATTAAAAAATAAAACAATATCTTATATTTTCTTGTCACTTTTACCATTTCACTTCTGATTTTCCCAATTGCCTATTATCACCATCCTCCCTTTCTGAGGAAATTAAGGCCATCTCTAGAGAGACTAAGTGACTTTCCACATGGATAACAGTCTTGCAACTCATCTCCCAAATCAAATTTTAATTTTTAAAAAATCATTCTGTTCACAGATGTCCCATAACCTTAAACATATTACAATGCTACAAGCAAATAAAAATAGGTATTTCTCTTGTAAGTCTGTTTCCTACCTACCACAAGGCACTTAGGAAACCTGCCTTACTGGCAAAAAGAAAAATCTCAGGCAAGTTCGTTTTTATTTTGCTTTTTTTTTTAACCATAATGTCAATCAAATTAAAAATAAAAATCTTAAAATGTACCCATAACTTTACCATTCTAAAACACTATTTTCTTTTTTGTTGACTTCTCAGCTGTTTTAATGTACATGTTCTCTATGCAACCAATGTTTTACATGCAAACTGTATTCTACTTTTTCACTTAATATGAGGTTAATTTTTTTTCCCTGAATGTCCATGGCCATTACCACTTCAGCAGCTGCATAGCATTATAACACTCTCATGTATCCTCTTATCTTCTATACATTTCTGTTGTTGAAAATTAGCTTAACTGTCAGTTTTTACACTTTCATAACTAAAGGTATTTATTATGAAAGCCTAATTTTCGGCATGATGTCAAATAATAAAAAATTGCTTTTAGTAAGAATAACTTAAAGTTGTGTGTGTTTTAAAACATGACTATGAAGTATCAGCAGGCACTAATATTTTTTAGTGTATTAATAATTCATGTCCCTAAGTCACAACACTGACAAAAAGTCTTAAGTCTTTGACTTCTAAAAAGCTGGTCACATACCAGAAATGTCACAAAGATCTAACTAATCCTCTTGCAAATTATATTTGAGTGCAATTTAGGATGGTGGTTAACTCAAAGTATAGGGATCTTAAAAGGGTCCATTGGCTAATGTGAAACACCCTCCCTCCCCAGTCCCCAACAGCTGGTCCTTAACGTGCACTCTTTCAAGTAATGCTCCCTCAGGAGACCCCATTCTCAGACCCTGGGAACTGCTCATGAGATACCAGACTTTGCCCTGTAGCACTAATGAATATTAGGCCCCACTGGGTATTGTTTCCATAAATGTAAATCTTTCTGTTGATAAGAGGTGAAGAAGTTTTTTACAAATCAAACCTCTGAAATTAAACATTTTTCCTGAAAGATGCACATTAACACTTCAGAGATGCATTCTTCAACACACGTCAGGTGTTTTGTTTTATGAGAATGAGTTCTTTTGTAATATGAGTGATCACTATCTCTCTTATGTTCCTGGCTCATATATTCAGACTTTTGGTATACCAAGCTTATTTAAAATGAGGATGCATCTACAGAGCATTTGGAGAAAACCCTCCATCTCCACTCTGTGAATTCACTCATTTGGCACAATATCCCAGAGTCAAGAAATACAGAGATGACCCCTGACTTCGTTCAGGGATTGTTATGGGTTAGCTCTGTCACGTTTATTAGGTAGCTAGATATAAAATGTTTTTAAATATGAATGTTTCTCTGTAGAATGACATTTGGAGATAAATTTGCCAAGGCAAAAATGAATTAACCTAGAAGCAAAGCATCTAGTAAATTTTAGAAAATATTTAAGAAAAAATATAGCTTGAAGGCAGGAAGGATAAAGAAAATTCAATGTCTTTGTCCTGAATATATATAAAAGCTTTTATTTAATTACAGTTTGTGGATTAAGTTATACTGTAACAGGAGGGAGGCAATGTCCTTTGAATGATTTCTTTAATATACTGCTGGGAGTAAAATTAAAGGGATACTGATGGTTTAAGAAGTGGTTTCCATTTCCAATACCAACATTAAAAAATGGAGCTGGAATACTAAAGGCATAAGAAAGTATTGCTTATGATCCATAATTTAATAAAAAACGAAGTTAATTGTTTTCCGAATATCCATACTGAAGATACAGTAAAGTAACATGTTTGGAGCACACTTCTTAGAAATCTGATCGGGCCCAGAGTAGTAAATATAATGTATACCCTTAGGTAAGCCTTTCCCCACCCCATATACTACAGCTACCATGGTACCACTTAGTACGATGTCAAGCAACACTTCACTGTCTACACATCCAGAGATTCCCCGAATTACTCCACTACTCAAAAGTAAATAAACCGTTTGTCCGCTATCCAACAAGGTCCACTATGAAAAGACAAGTGGTTCAAAACCAGTCACGGTCCTACTACATTAAATTATACACAGTTTAGCTAAGGTTTTACAAAGCACTACTCTGGAGGACTTGGCATGAGGAACAATACTTCATGATGAATATTTCATTCCATACATTTCTGATAGGTGTGGTAAAGTACAGGGTTTATAAACTTTCACAGATTTAGAATATAGTTAAATTTGAGAACTAGTCACTTAGATAAGTATTTCCCAAAATCTGTGCCCAACTAGCCCAATTAATGCTGTGGAAAAGAGAGATCTATAGTCAGTAAGTTTGGGAAATGCTCCAAACTATATCCTCTTTTGAAGATTCATAGAGCATGAATACACTAAAAGCTCATGAGAATCCTGTTTAGAAATTTTATTTTTTTCTTAGAACCAAGAGATAAAAGAATTAAAAAAAAAAAAAAACTTTAGCACAATATTTTCCAAAATTACTTGTCCTCAAAAGCACCTCCCCCAATTCCTTTTTTTAGAAGTGCCTACTAACCTCACAACTATTATAGTTCTCTACATAATACATTAATACAGACTTGGATCATGATATTCCAGAAAATCTGTTAGAGCAGAGATAGCAAATGAGTGGCCCACAGTCCAAATTCACCCACATGGGTATTTTATATGGAGTATATAATATCTTCTGTAAACTTCTGAATTTTTGAAATTTTTAAAACATTTAAAAACTTGGGATATTTAAAATAAAAATCCAGATGGTCTGCTTTTACTATAAAAAGCCTTGGTTGAGCTAAACTCACCTTTTCCTGGTAACAACTATCAGTGAGGCCTAAAGAGGAGATGTCATTTTAGGTTCTCCAGTTGCCACTGAACCACTAGGTCCATGCCAGTCACTGATGCCTGGCCCCAGCTAGCTCCACAATGGAAGATGTTAGGGTACGTTTAGGATGTGTGAGGAGAAAATCGATGTCAATCAGCCCTTCCTCCCAGTCTACCTCCTCTGTGAAGCACATGACACAGGATGGTTTGCCAAGGACAGCCTCTATTTACACCCCTTGCCTTGGCATATTTAATAATGCACCACCCTCACTTTTGCCCCATTTTGAATAGGTTAAACGTACACTCTAGTTGTGAGGCCATGACAGACCACTCTGATGTTCACTTATATCCTCCACCCCCAAGTCCCATGGACATATTTTAACACTGAGTATATCCTTCACTGCTTTCCAGTTGTTTCATGTGAGTGTAGTGCGAACAAGACAGAAAGAAGAGCCCAGACGACCTGGTCTGGGTTTTGGCTCTGTGAGGATGGGGCATGTCTCCTGATGCCTCTGGAACTCAGGATCTTTATCCCACTATTTTACAGGGTGAATGGGAGGATCAGAGATGCACCACAAGTGCTTGGTACACAGCAGATGCTCAACAAATAGTACTTACTAGTTCTGAGAATGTATCTCCCCATAATTATGACGGTCTCTCTCACAGTTCTCTTATATTCCAAATGAAATTGTTTTGGGTTCTCATGACAGATACATAACATATGTAGTGGCTGACTGACAATTCTTCCCCTCAAAACTCAAGAAATGTCCTTGTTTCAATTCCCATGTTTTTTATTCATCCTCTGTGTAATCCCCCCACTTCCCAGATTTTGGGGCAAGTGGCAGGGAGGCCGTATCCCCATTTGCTCTATCAATTACGAAAATAAATACCAGAAGGGCATCTGTCCATTTGCTTACAGTATTTTCAATGTTTTGAAGTCTAGGGATAAGAAAAGAACTCTAAAGAAGAAAGAAGAAAAAATTTCCCCTCAGAGTATGGTTCACAAAATTCACAAACTGACTTGATTTGAGAAGTAACAATCTGCCTATAATTTAGAGAAATAATGTGATGACTCACTCACTAAGATGGGCTGAATTTTTTTTACACTGTGCCTTGGGATTTCTAAATATCAGAGAATGTCCCTCGGGATTTTCCCCTGAAGTCTTTATTTGCTCACAACAAGCTTCAAACATTCTCCTATTTTCCACTCATTTTAAATTTATCTCTTTTCATTTCAGCTAATAAGTAATTTCTCATGAGTTACTGCTATGGAAAGAAAACCTCAATGTGGATGCTAAAAAGCTTAAAATTCACTTTCAACCCTTGCCAGTCCTCTTTTGTGAGATATTCTTGAAATTGTCCTGGATGCAAGGCCTCTACTGCTGACTTTTCTCCTAAGTCTGCAGTTAATACCCACGGAATAGCTGCACAAAACAAAAGAAAGCAGGGCTCTGATCCGCCAAGGGCCCTTTACGGGTTGGTTATGACCATACAAGAATTTCAAGTAAAATTAGCATAAATTAGAACCGCTGGTTCTTAAAAGTCCAACCTAATGAACCATCATTATCTTGTCATGCTTGCTGACTAATTAGCTATGCAACAGTGCCTCACATGACTTGCAAACATTTTAGTTTCTTATAATGGACAGGAAGAGAAGGGAGTATTTGCATTTCTACATCTTCACCTGAGAAAGAAATTATAAAAGGTTAAATTAGATCCTAGTTCAACGAACCTCACACTTATAGGGCAAGAATTTCAAGACAAGCAAACTGTTTTTGGATAACGTCTTGTGAGGATAAACATTAAAGCTTTCAAACTGCATTGATCTAGCAGCTTCAAGGTGCACTAAGGAATTATAAAAAATACCTTATCAAATGACTCCTCTCCCGAAAATTTTTGAGATAATGAATAGAGAATATGTTAAATTCCTTTTTTTCTTTTTAAAAGGAAAAAAGGATGATCAATGTTTTTCCTTTATACATTGTCTGATTAGGAAAAACAACATTAAGAACCTTTTTTTTTCTTTCCAATTAGTACTCCCAATGTTCCTGTTATTTCTGTGACAGTATAAGGTGTCTACAATGTAAGGCGTGTAATGATGCACTGATTTGATCTGAGTCCTTAGAGTATTTAAACAGGTATATTCTGTACTCCCACAGTCTCATCTGGCCAATCACTGACCACCCTCTGATTGCTGGGCTTAACTAGATCATAAGCTTTCTGTCAATAGGCGTTGGTCTTCTATTCTCGCATCCACTGTAGTTTAGCCAACCTCTATGCTAACAATGTTTCAGCCAATTCTGTTTCCAAGAGCCAAAATCTCATCCCATTTAATGTAGAGCTGGGAAGACCTTAGATGCCATATTCTCATTGCCATATTTTATTTTAAAACAAAAGCAAAAAATGAAATCTCAAGAGGTTAAATAACTTGTTTAAGTTCACACAGTCTGGACAGTTCAGCACCAGGACTAAACCCAGGTGTGGCTCCCACTCCCGTGGCTTTTCCCTCTATCAAGAGGCAACTAGAAGTCCAGACTCTGGCACATGGGCCCCAGGCTGGCACTTACGTTTCTCAGCTCAGAAACTTGGGGGGTGGGCTTAAGCAGCATGGATGGATTAAGCCTCTGAGGAGATCCACACTCTCTGCGTGCCAAACTTGCTTTTCCCTCCTCAAGATAAAACATAGTATTTACTGGAAATTTCAAGTCCTCTTAGGGCCTCCTACTTCTCAAGGAGCCTCATGAAGAGATGTAAGTCCATACTGATTCAACTATATGTACTTGAAAACAGAGTGGGAGCAGTGGAGCGATTAATAGTGAAAAAGTTTGAGCTCCTCTACCCACACAGACCCCACTGTGAGAAAGCCATGTCAGTGAACCATGGAAGAAATCTGCTGGACCTTTAGTTCCTGAATGCCCTCTCACATTCCAAGGATCTTACCACCCTGAAAGTAATTCCAGTGTTTAAATACATGTATGGCTATGTATGGGTACACATGACACCACAGCCTCTAAAGACAAGCCAATCACTTTGGTGCTCAAATGAACAAATAATGTCCTGGAGGAAAAAGATACTACCCAGACATGTTGGTCTCCAACATGGAATCTTCCTAAGCAATTTTCGAGGGTATTGCTGTGTCTATGCTACTTTCAGCTAACTTGATAACCTAACCACCCCATAAAATCCAACTCTGTCTCCAGAGGGTAAGTTTGAAAAGGACTAGGAAGAGAGGTGTTGAGTGGTGGGAGGCTTGGGAAATGCCAGAATGGGATGCTACATGAGCAGGGGGTGGGGAGGTAGGCTCAGGTAAACCTCGGGCATCTCTGATTGTAAAGAAAGATGGCCAGGAAGATCTCATACATGGGATACCTAATATCCACTCTGTCTGTCTTACTAGAGGCTAACAACCCCTCAGGTGGAAGTACCCTGAGGCAATCATATAGTCAACAGAGAGTAAGAATTTCTGACACACAATACAATTTCAAGAGTTCATTCAAACAGTGGGAGTGCCTCTATGGGAGCCTATGGGAGCCCGTGTGGAGAAGGCCAAGGGACCTGGGGCAGGGAGATTCTGGAGGAGTCAGGATTAATAGTCGAGGAATCTCTCTCCCTCTCTATCTTATTATTCTTTTTCAGTTCCATGACTACTGATAATTGACCCTTTTCCCCACAAACTTTATAATTCTTACGTATCATATATACATAATAAACACTTGAAAAATGAATAAAACAAATGTGGTCAACAGCTATAAAAGGAAAAAAAAAAAAAACAAATGAAATTTACAATTACTACAAAAACTTAAAAAGTTCTATGTTCCAAGGCCAGGTGCAGTGGCTCACGCCTGCAATCCTAGTACTCTGGGAGGCTGAGGTGGGAGGATCACTTGAGCTCAGGAGTTCGACACCAGCTGGAGTAAGAGTGAGACCCTGTTTCTACTAAAAACAGAAAAATTAGCCAGGCACAGTTGCTCGCACCCATAGTCCCAGCTACTGAGAGGCTGAGGCAGGAGGATTGCTTGAGCCCAGGAGTTTGAGGTTGCAGTGAGCTATGATGATGCCACTGCACTCTACCTGGGGCAAAAGAGCGAGACTCTGTCTAAAAAAAAATTGTATGTTCTAAAAATAAAAGTTAACTACTAGACACAGACAATATATTATAAACTATGTATACTTTTTTCATCTGCTAACAACCAGTGTATGAGGGAAAAAATATATTTCATAGATTGTCTTCAAGTTTCTAGTGCTGCTAAAAAAGAAAAATACATGTAGGATTTCATAGGTTAGACGAAAGATTTATTCACTGTCCTTTTTAGTAAACATTTCAGATGAAGACTAATTCTTTATTAAACATGACATTCTTTGAATGTCAGTTGCAATTCCTAGTTCCTCAAATGTCTTTAAGTAATATTTAGACTGTAAGAACCGCTCATTTTCTATGATCCACGTTGAGATAAAAGCTGTCACAAAATTTTGAAAATATTTATAAAATAGGCTCCATCGAAAATTCTCCAGAAAAGCTCTAACAGAACAGACCTCAAATACAAGTTTATCTTCAGATGCATTTTTAAATGCTTCAAATTTTTTATTTCTGCAGAAGGATAAACATAAAAAAGCCTGTTCCATGACCCTAAAGACAGGATTTCCTTGAATGACACGCTGATGAAAAATGCAAACCAGTGGAAGTCTTGACTCATTGTACCAAAGTTTACTAAATTCCAACCAAGGTCTGCCCTTGTATCAAGAAAGAAATTAGCTCTGCAAACCAAAAGTTACCTTTAACCCCTTGCCTTGAGAATATTTCTGCTTTTGTAACATGTAAACACAGAAAAAGATCTCCCAAAATACTTAACACGTTTATTAATATGAATAGCTCCCATTTACTTGGCATATAGTGTCTGATTATGTGTGTTGATCACAACACCTACCCTTCAAAGAGCCCCAAGTCAAAGATCAGGTAACTAGGTTTTGTATTAATACCAAGGGACCACACTTTTCCTCCTAGCTACAGCTAACTGAACTAGGGAAAGTAGCATGGTCAAGGGCTTCCTAGAAACCCACAATGTGGCTGGAGAAAAGAAAGATGAGCTGGGCCAATCAGATTCCACACTCTCAGGAATTTGAACTGGAAAAGAGAAAAGAGAAGGTAACAAACAGGTCATGATGGGCCATGCACAAATCTTAATGAAGAAACACAGACTATGACTAAGCAGAAGAAAAAAGATACATAAAACAGAGGCAAGTCCTGGTGAGGCATGAGTACGAAGAGAATGAAACACACACACAAAAAGAGACATCACTGTGAAAGATCAGGAGTTTGTTGTAACTCATCCCCCTGTCCCCCACACCACTACTTTTGAGTAAGTTTAAGTGAGCCTCTGCTCACTTAGGAAGTCTAGCTGAAATGGTTCTCTCTGTCATTTCATTTAAGTCTCACAGCCACCTATGAAATGAGTATTATTAACTTCTGCAGGCCTCAGAGCTATTAAGTAGCAAGATCAGCAAATCAAGATCCTCAATGTCTTGCTCCAAAGCCTAGGGCTTATTCACCAAGCTATCTGCATTTCATAGTAACAACTACCAGTTCTGAGTGCCTTCTATGAGCTAGGCACATAGAGACACTTCACATATGTCATCAATCTGTTTTACAAGATTTACCTTGAAAGGTAGGCATGTTCGTGATTTCACAGGTGAGGAAACCGAGGTTCAGAGAGGCTAAGTGGCGTGTCTAAGGTTACGCAGATAATAAATGGCAGTCCTACGATTCACACACAGGCTCTTCTTGCTACATACCTGTGTGGTGTACATCTGACAACTGAAATTCTAACCCCTGTTAAAAGTGACGAGAAGGAAAAAAACTATAATTGGAAAAGGCAGAGGATTCCTAAACATGACAGACATGACATGGTGTAGAGGTCAACAGACAGACACACATGTATTTCTTGAGTGCTACGTTCAGATAAGGAGGAAAAGAGAATGCAACTTGACAACACTGGAGTTGGGCTTAGCCTAAAGACAAACCAAATCAGGAGTGTTAGCCACACAGCAAGATTAAACAACTGAGCCTCTTAAATTGGAAGGATTGGAATAGAGAGAGAAAAGTACTGATGCCTCATCTCACCCACTCCTTCCATGGTTCACCTGGTAGGAAGATGCAGCCAGGGTCCATATAGTATCCTGTGGTTACCAGCACTCTGTCCAGATGGACATGACCAACTCTCAGGTTGGCCCAGCCCTCTCGCTCCTTGGTCAGCAAAGGCGATGCCACGTAAGGCAGTGCCATGTCTGGCAGTGACTTGGGCAGTAGGACTTACCCTCCCTCTCCTCTACCTGGTTAGATAACAACAGTGCTTGGAGAACTGGCCCAAGCACCACCTCTGACCTGCTGGCCTACTTAGTCTCCCCCTTCTCAAAACTTGCAAGCAATGCTTATCAAAAACACTTTTTTAAAAAAAAACTATAATTGCATTCTTGAATTGTTATTTCAGATATTCATGCATGTACAATTTTTCATTTTGTTTCACTTCATTTTAGGAATTTATTAATAAACACTATTTGCTACACAATCTGTTTGCCTCTCATCCCCAACTTGTGAATACAAAAACATGAGAAAGGGTGAATCCTTCCCTTCCAGAAACATGCCAGGTGACAGTGCTGTTGCACCACAAGTAAAACACGGTGACAACATATGATGATAACTATGTCCCCAATGGGCTCAAGAAGCTGTGCTTGGGTGGGGTCAGGGAGAATGGCACAGAGAAAGTGGTATTTCACCTGGCTTTGAAAAGTGAATGTCCTCCTAGCACCACAGAAAAAGATATCTTGAGAAAGTGGGAAAAGCACAGGCAAAATAGGGAAGGAGAAGCTACAAGGACTGGAATTGCTGGTGTGCAAGGTAAGTGGGGGAAAAAATGTGTGTGGGGCGGTCTGTCAAAGAATATTGTGAACTGAGCCAAGGATCCTCCCAAAAATCCAATGAGATGAGAATGATTAGAATATGATGATGATTTTACAGATGAGGAACTTTTAAGCACCTTGCCCACAGGCACACAGCAGGTAAATAAATGGGAGAGCTAGAAGTCAAACCCAGGTAACCCAACTCTACAGCTGGGCTTTTAGGCATTCTAATATCTCAGCAGAACTCCCTCTCCCTCTTGATAGAAACTTAATTTGTAATTAATAAATAAACTACATATTGAAGGAACTCCCCTACCCCAATCTTACGAAAGTGGTATGGTCAGGGTGGAACCTCCCATGCCCATTGGGTGGGATACATTTCCTTCACAAGAGCAGTGAACTCAGCTGTGATTGATACATTTTCTCCCTGGGAAAATCTCATCCTAAGTAGTCTATTAAAAGATATTGGGAGAAACCCTCTCTCTAGAAAGAAACTCAGGAAGTAACCAGCCCAGAACTGGCTGGGTCAGCTAAAAGAATAGTCTTTCCTAAAAACCATGATTCTTCTTTGTGGCTAGTGTTGCTCCAAAACACTTGGACAAAGCAACATGGCCGCATTAAGACAAATTCCATAAAGATGGTGCTCCATTTCCTCTGCCCAAGCATCTCACTTCTGGAAATGCACCCCAAGGAAATTGGTCAATAGGGGAAAGATGGCTAATGACTCAAGATGTGGATTATAGCACTGATGTTATCAGCCAAAATGCAGACAATCTCTGCAGATCCAGTAAGATAGAAACAAGTTTAGTAAATTAAGGAGTATTTCCTTGTTTTTTTTTTTCTCCCTTGAGACAGAGTCTTTCTCTGTCACCCTAGGTAGAGTGCAGTGGCTTCACTATAGCTCACTGCAACCTCAAACCCCTGGGGTCAAGTGATCCTCCTGCCTCAGCTTCCCGAGTATAGTTGGGACTACAAGAGTACACCATGACACCCAGCTAATTTTTCCTTTTTTTTTTTTTTTTTATTAATAGTAGAGATGGAGTTTCGTTCTTGCTCAGGCTGGTCTCTAACTCCTGAGCTCCATCAATCCTCCTCCCTCGGCCTCCCAGAGAGCTAAGATTATAGGCATGAGCCACCACACACAGCCAAGGAGCATTTCTATATGATATTATTATGTGGCCCATAAAATAATAAAGACTGCAAAACTATAGATTAACATTTGTACTGCTACAGAGTGAAAAAGAAAAATTCAATACAGCATTATTTGAGGATGGTAACTGTTTAAAACAATGTATGCAAGCAACAAGTACTAAAAAGTAGTAACTAAAAGTAGTTGAGTTAGGGTAGTGGGATCATGGTGATCTTTTCTCTCCAAATATTTAAAAAATTCATGATTGCTGCATGGTATACTAAATTTGAAAAAAAAAAAAAAAGGCATTCAGTCTTCCTGAT
>NW_012147885.1:32531-32917 GCF_000956105.1 Propithecus coquereli | reverse complement strand
TAAATATAAAAGCCACTGAAAAATTTAAGTGAACACATCGAGTGACATTTTATACATATTTAAAATTCCAAGGGAGTATCTTGAGTGCTGTATTGGGGTACTGATAAACAAAAGAAATCATGGCAATGGCATGTGGCATCCTCCATGTAGTTCTCTCACATAGCCGTCCCCTGACCCCTGAGGCAGAGTAAGTGCTTGTGACTAAGCATATTATTCTAAAACTAATTATTTTTAAAAAACAGTCAACAGCTTTAATTTTGACTGCATTAATTCTATTTCTTTAATGATGTATGTTAACTTAAATTTTTTAAACATATTTCCCTTAGCTTCTAAAGTGAGAAAATTTAGTAAAAGTGTGATTTATTTTACCCTTTATAACTCAAAAA
>NW_012147885.1:30311-30841 GCF_000956105.1 Propithecus coquereli | reverse complement strand
AAAAGGGTAAAATGTAGGCAAATGTAAATAAATAGTGACCATTTAAAACATCAATAATAATAATAATACCTCACGGAGTTTATAAAATATATAGAAAGAAAATATGTAAACTAAAATTGCACAAAGGGTCAAGTGGGGAGTAAATGGAGTTAAACTTCTTAGGGTCCTTGAATGTGTAAGAATGTGTAAAAGCACTAGTTTAAAGTGGAATATAGTAAATCATAAGTGTATTCTATAATATCTAAATTGACCACTAAAAAAAAATACAGTGTATATAACTGGAAAGCTAATTAAGATGACATAATAAATCATACTTGATTTATAAAAATAATGCAAGCAAAGAAAAATTAATGGACAAAGAGTAAATGAGGTTGTTAGAAAGCCAATAGCATAGTAGGTTATTTAAACTCAACTGCATCAGTAAAATAATATTGAATATAAATCATTAATCCAATTAAAAGACAAAATATATTGGGCTGGATTAAAGACAAAGCAGAACAAAATTCAATTATATTCTACTTATTAATATA
>NW_012147885.1:26494-27665 GCF_000956105.1 Propithecus coquereli | reverse complement strand
AAGCTCCGGCACTGGGCCCCAGTAGACCAGACCAAGCCAAATGGAGTTATTCATGCTAAATGCTTCATAATCAATCTAAAGCTTTATGGAAGCAGATGGATCCCAAAACAGACCAATTTTTTCCCGTGCACAAGAGATTCCAGTCTACCTGAGTCAGTGTAATAAGGAAGTGTTCTCCGCTTCAACTCTTACAAAAAAAATAAGCTGAAGTAAACTGATGTTAACCAATCCACTTTTTTTTCTATTGTTATGTTTTCTTGTTCTCACCTTAAAAAAAACCCACCTTTCTGCTATTGCCCAGCAAGAGTTCTCATTCTATTTTGTAGAATGAAGTCTGTCCTGATTCATAAATCACAAATAGAAGCCAATAAGATATATAACTAAATTTGTTGTCATTGCTTTTGACACTACATTGAAGGGCCAAGTGAACAAAATGACATGACCAATTTATTTTATAGAGCTTATGTCACTGGCTATCTCAGAATTGGAATGCTGGGCACATGGACAAAGTCACCATTATGGTAGAGATGGAGGCCTCACCAAGCACGAACTCTGACTTACCAAACTAATCTTATTTAGTCCCTTTCTCTACCTGCTGCATTGATTGTGGAGGAATCTTCATAGTAAGGTGACACAGCTCCGAGATCAAATTCCTAGACAATTGAAGGTTATCAAACTTAAAATCCAATTTAGATTCCTTTGCTACTATAACATTTTCCCACTGATAATGCAGCACAGCCTCAAGTCTCTTTCAGAGTCTGACTCTCCTGCCTCCTGCTTTCAATTATAAGAAGCCATATGATTACGTTGGGCCCACCTAAATAATGCAGGATAACCTTCCTGTCTCAAGATTCTTAACTAACCACATCTGAAAAGTCCCTTTGCCATGAAAAGGAACATATTCTTATGTTTGCAGATTAGCTGGCGGGTAGCTGTTTTAAATAGTCACTTAAACCAACAGAAAACTGAATGAATGAGAAATACACTATTGCGTGAATTGACTAAGCTTTCAAGGATGTTTAGCAGAGCATATCTCAGGTTTTCCTAATTCACCTAGTTAAGTAGAACATGGGTTTAACCTAAATAATTCCATTATTTGTTAATACACCTTAGACTTCTTATAAATGAGCAGCAACAAAAAAAAAAGCAAAAACTCAGATCCAAATTACTT
>NW_012147885.1:23470-24621 GCF_000956105.1 Propithecus coquereli | reverse complement strand
TTGTTAAAGAAAAAGAATCATTTGTTAAACATCTTCCCACAAAGAAAACTCCAGGACCATATGGCTTCACTGACAAGTTCTGATAAACATTCACAGAAGAAATAATCCCGATCCTACACAAACCCTTCCAGAGAAGAAAAAAAGTAAATAATACATTCCAACACATTTTCTGAGGCAAGCGTAACTTTGATATTAAAAAAAAAAGGAAAATTGGAGGTCAACTTCACTTTTGAACATAGTTGCAAAACTCATAAACCAAAATTCAGTAACAAGTACAAAGGATAACATATCATGAAAAAGTTTGGCTTGTTCCAGGAAAGCATTCATTTTACATGAAAAAGCAAAACAAAACATTAATTTGATATTAGAATATAATTCAATATATTTTACCACAAAAACAGGTCAAAGAAGAAAAAATAAACATGGGATTTTCTAGATAGATGTAGAAAAGGCTTTTGATGAAATTTACCATTATTCATTTTAACAACTCTTAGGCAACTAGAGGAAAAAAAGGGGAATTTCCTTCATCTAATAAAGATATTTACAATATAATTTTAGAACAAACCTCATACTTTTGCAACATTGAAGGCCTACCCTTTAAGATAGGATCAAGACAAGAATGCCCACTGTGTCCTGGATGGGCTAGGCAGAGGAAACAATACATTAAAACCGTAATGACAAATATAAGAATTGGAAAGGAAGAATCTAAACAGTTATTATTTGTGAGTTACAGTATATGTACAAAGAAAATACAAATGAATTTATAGGTATATAATTAGGCTTTATACAAATTTAGCTAGTTTGTTAGATTCAAAAATTAAAAAACAAAAAGTCAATTAATATACAAGTATCTCCCAGTAATAAACACTTATAAAATAACATTTTGAAAAGATAACATTTACAGTAGCATAAAAAATTATCTTAAGAAATTAAACAAGATCTCTATGGAGAAAATTATAAAACTTTATTTAAGACATTGATAAATTATAGAAAATCTTAACAAATGGAAAAGCCGCAAATTCATAATTGGAAAATTCATTATTGTAAAACGGCAGTTCTCCTTAGATTGATTTATAGACTTGACCCCTATCAAAATCCCAACAGAAATATTTGTGAAACTTGACAAATTATAAAAATTATATTAAAATGCA
>NW_012147885.1:19944-22280 GCF_000956105.1 Propithecus coquereli | reverse complement strand
TGCCTTGTTGAAATCATATTTGCTTTAGAAATTCTTCACAATAAAAACAGAAAAGAGATGGTATTTTCTTCTTGAAAAACAAGAAGAAATGTGCTTTCCTTTTTGTATTTTTGATCTTATGTATCTGTTGACCTTACTGCTTTATTGCTTTTGAAGGATTTTTTTTTTCAGAATTATATTGATCCACTGTGTCTGTGTGTTATATTTATACACTGAATAGGAATTAATGTCTCTAAAACAGGAACTTGTACCACGTTAACAAAATGGTTAATTAGAGGTTTTTTTTTTTTTAAATGGGCTTTCTGTGTAAACAGTAGTACCCTTTGTTTGTTATAGTCTCCATAGTCAGAGATGATATGTTTGAGATTCACAAGAATGTGCAATTTTCAGTCTTTTCTCCTCTGGATATTTATTCACAATAGCATTAAAGTGAGGGGCCTAATTAATTTGTTAAAAGCTACTTCCTCTGCAAGTACGTCAGTCTATTGTCTGTGGACATAAAGTAATAATTGGCTGGAGTCATTTTGATTCTTATCTGACAGACGACAGGAGCCAGGTTTAAATCATTTTCAAATCCCTAGCACCAAAGAAAGGCTCTATAAATGTTTGTATTTCAATGGATATTTAGAGCGCCTAGTTATGAGTCTCTCATTGAATAGCAATTCATATGCCATTTTAACTGAGAGTGATGTAATGATGCAATTCTACTTCCTACCTCCAAGTTTTTATCTTCTTAGTAATAATGACAGACACATGAGATGGCTTGCCTGAAGATATATGTGGTTATAATAGCCTTTCACTTAAGTTTGAATGGGTACATCTGTCCTAAGAAAGAGTTTTTGTGAACTGATAAGCTTCTTTAAAAGAGACTTTCAAAATAGAATCTTTTCCTTACAAAAACCAAAAAGCAGAAAAATGAAACATTCACAATTGCTGAATACTTCATTTCTATTTTGACTCATAATAAAAGGATCATGGGAAAGTTTCATTGTAAGGGAAACAGATAATTGCTTTCTATATATCAACATTATATTTTCAGGTTTAAATAGTCCTAGCTTTAAACTGCAGTACCTATGCTCACAAGAGGAAAATAAATCTGGTCTAATAATTTCACAGCAGTCTATATCTGTGAGAAAGTTTTCTCATAGAGTCTCTGTGAGGCATGCCAGGAGTAGGATGAACATCTTTGCTTGAAATCTGCTGAAATTGAGGACAGAGAAAATTTAAATAGCATGAATAAAATTGCTTCGTCCATGATGGCTGAAATTAGAATGCAGATCTCCTGGTTCAAGGTTGGACTACCCACTCTGAGCTTGGGAGAAATCCAAGTGGAATAACAGAAAATAGCTCTTGTCAGCTTCTTGGCACCTTTGATTGCTAGGTGTTCAAAGAACCCAGCTCTTCATTATGCTTCGTAAAGAGGGAGCTGGATTTGGAGAGTGTAATCTCCACTTTCCCTTTGATAATTTCTATCCCAATACAGTGAAGAAATGGCAGTGACCTATAAGGTCCCCAGTGCGTGGTGTGAGGCTAGAGACAGAAGATCGGTCAGAGAACACTGGATTAGTTTGAGTCTAAATGAAAACAATGAAAAAGGTAAGGAAGTGGAGCCTAGCCAAACACTCTGAGTCTTACACTAACAGCACGCATTTAAAATAAAATAGTAATGAATTTGTATTGTTTCAAAGTTTACAAATTAGTGTTGGTATACATCACTTCATTTGATGTAATCAAGATGTTTTTATGTGGCAGCTACTGCTGTTTCTAATTCTGTAAATCTGCGGTCCCCAACCCCAGGGCCGCACGCATCACCGCCTGAGTCCCTCACCATCCCGTAGGAGGAAAAATTGTCTTCCGTAAAACTCGTCACTGATGCCAAAAAGGTTGGGGACTGCTGCAATGAATAAATGGGCTCAGAGAAGCTAACAACTTGCTCAATATCATCCATTGAGTAGTGAAGAAAGTAAGAATAATAATCTTAGTGAACATCTTAAATTCACATCGTTCCTTTTCGTTTTGTAATAGGAAAGGATAAATATAGGAGTACTGGCAGTGCTGGTGGTTTCAAAGCAATGTGGGCAACTTTAAGTAGAATATAATTGCCTCAGTGTGGTTTTAATGCTAAGAGGAAATTGTGTTTCATATGAAGACAAGATGAATGTCACCATTAAAAACAAATCTACTAGAAAATATAATCCTTCCTTTGTGCCATTTTTAGTTAAATGAAAGAGTAGAGAAAACTTAGTTTCAGTCTTCTGCATGTAGCTATCCAGTTTTCCCAGCACCACTTATTGAAAAGAGATTCTTTTCCCCAGTGTATGTTTTTGTCAGCTTTG
>NW_012147885.1:13383-15734 GCF_000956105.1 Propithecus coquereli | reverse complement strand
TGCATATTTTCCTAAAGAGAGAATGTTTCCACTGGAAACAGCTATTAACATTAATATTTATTTTCATTCTGCTATTGAATACATTTACCTTCTCATGGGCAATCTTCATTTCACTGAAAAATGTCATATAAGGTCTATGATTTAAATTATCCCCCTAAATAAGTTTTATTTTGTATTGTGTTCCATAATAATTTTAAAGTAATTACGCTGATTCCTACTCAGTAGTCTCTGGGCATAAATAGGGAGGCCAGAGAATGATTGCTCTGCCTACTTTCACCAGTAAATTCCATGTACACTGGAGAACACCTGGCTTAAAACAGATTTCACCAGATTCCTATTTCACAATTTACAGGCCATAGGTAAATAATGATCACAAAAAAAAAAAAAAATCAAACTACACAATTAGAAGTTCTGATTAGTATGAAATACTGATAAATTAAGAAGGAGCAAAAATTTAAGCAATTATACAATGTTTCATTTTCTCGAGTGAAAAAAAAAATAGAATATCTTTCTTAAGCTTCTCTCCTGAACCTCATAATTTTAGAATGCGCCAAGGCTCAGTTCTCAGCCTTACTCTACTCTCTATTCACTCCTTAGGTGATCTCATCAGTCCTACATGCTTATGTGTCTGAAAAAAATCTGAAGTCTCATTCTTCCCGTGAACTCTGCCCACTCGATTTCCTTTTAATTTCCCTTGAGTTTCCCTTGGGTGCCAAATAAGCACTTCAAGCTATCATGGCCAAGGCGGAATTCTTTATTTTCTCTTTTAGCTCCCTAATCTTCCTCAAATTAATGTGTCCTTATTATTTACTAGATGAATCTTTGATTCCTTGCTTTTGCTTGCATTCTTCCAATCTATCAGCAAATCCTATTGTCACTGCCTTCAAAATATACTGTGACTTGTACTGTGTCGCACTATCTCTGCCACTAGTACAATGTGTCATCATCTCTCGCCTCAACTTCTGCAATACGTTCCTCATGGTTCTATTTGCTCTTTTCTTTCTGGCCTTTGCAATCTGCCACTCAGCTGTCAGAGTGAATGTCTCAAAAATATTACTCAGATCAAGATATTTTCCTATTCAAATCCCTCTACTACCTTCTTGTCACATTTTGAAAAATGTATAAATCTTTTGTCATGGCCCTGTAGTTCTACATAATCTAGCCCCTGATGTCCTTTTGGACCACATCTTTGACCGTTCATCCCCCTTCTTCCTCCGCTCCAGCATCCCTGGGATTATTTTACGTCCTTGAATATTCTAAGCTGTTCCCACCTAAGAGATTATATGATTCTTACACCCTTGATCCGGAATGAAGGTCTGGAATCATTTCTATTCCTTCCACTAAACTGCACACCTCATGATGGCATGAGCTTCTTACATTATAAATTCAGTGCCTAGAAAAATGCCTGGCCCATATGAAATAGTGAATAAACACTTGTTAGCTAATTGCATGGGTGAATGTATTTCTTTCTGAAATCTGAATAAGTAGAGAAGATTAGCTATGTTAAGCAATAAATGTACAGATAATAATTAATTCCTAAAACAATTTTGTATTGACAGTTTCTATAACGTAACATAATAAGCAATATTATTACACATTTGGTATTCTTCCCTCTTTGAGGTAAATACTTCTTGGCCATCATCTCATTTATTTCTCATGTCGACCCTCTGAAGAAGTGCTCTTAGTTTTCCTATATTACAAATGAGCACCCTAAGGTTTGTAGAGGTCAAGTGACTCATTTTTCTATTGTTATACAGTTTTTAAAGGGTGGAGTTGGTGTTTGAACTGATTCAAACTCCAAAGCCCAGGCTTGAAATAAGTGTGTTCCAGAAAGGTAACATGGTAACTATGTTTAAATCTAGACTCTCCAGTCTTATGTCTGCAACACTGAAAGGTACTGGCAAACTAATAATTCTGTAAAAAAATCCGCTGGTGAATGCATGTATGTAGTAAAAACAGCATGAAGAAAGGTGATGAGAGTACACAAGGCACCAGACAAGGGATCAGGATAACTGGGTTTTAATTTCATGCAGGCTGCTCTCTAGTTTTAGAAACTGGACTTCAGCCTCCTTTTCCATAAAAGATGAGAATTAGACTAAAGTCAAAGGTTTGAAACTGCAGCCTTCTTCAGCAAAATTCAGTTCACAGACAAGTTTTTTTAGGCTTTCAATCTCCTTTTAAAAATGTTTGAATTATTATCATTTCTTATTTTTAAAAAGTGGCAGATAAAATTGTAAGTATTTATCATGTACAACACAATGTTGTGAAGTATATATACCTTGTGGAATGATTAAATCTAGATAATTAACATATACATTATTTTACATAGTTATTCTTGTGGTAAGAAAACT
>NW_012147885.1:0-873 GCF_000956105.1 Propithecus coquereli | reverse complement strand
TGAAAAGATATGTTACCAAAGAAGATATACATTGCTATTATATATTCCTTTTTTCAATTGTGTGCTGATATATTATTTTGATTTATCTTTTAAAACTTGCAAAATAATGTGTGTAAGTTATGCAGAAGATGTAAGAAATAATAAATGAACACCCATATATTGTACAATGACTCTGCCTAAGAAAGAACACTTAACCTAAATCTTTGAAGGCTTCTATTGGTCCCTCTCCAATTCCATCCTCTTATTATTTCCATTGTTTCTCTTTACAGTTCCTCCAATGTGAATATACTGATAAATAAGATATTCCTTTGATTTGCATGTTTTTGGACTTCAAATAAATGCAATTATATTATTAAAAAAAGAAGATATACAGATGGCAAACAAGCATGTGAAAAGACGCCCTTCAGGAAATGCAAATTAAATCTCAACACAATACCACTGCATGCACGCCAGAGTGGCTAAAATGAAAAACACTGGCCATATCAACTGCTGGGGAGGATATGGAACAACTAGAACACTGTATGCTACTGGTGAGAATGTAAATTGGTACACCCACTACAGAAAATTTTGGCAATTTCCTAAAAAGTTAAGCATACATTCATTAACCATGTGATCCAGCCATCCCACTCCTAGGTGGTATGGCTGGCTAGAGAGAAATGAAAGCACGTATCTGTACAAAATCTTGTACACAAATGTTCATGGAAGCTTTTATGTAATGGCCAAAGACTGAAAACAACACAAATGTCCATCAACAGCTGAAGAGATAAACAAATTGTGATGTATCTATACAATGGAATATTTACTACTCAACAATAAAAAGGAACAAATTACTAATGGAAAAAAAATGAAAGAATCTTGAAATAATTATGCTGA
>NW_012147884.1:9817-11105 GCF_000956105.1 Propithecus coquereli | reverse complement strand
ATTTTTACTGCAGTAAAATATAATAACACAAAATTTAAATGTACAGTTCAGTGGCATTAAGCACCATTCAGCATATTATACTACCTTCACCACCACCCATATCTAGAACTCTTTTCATCTTGCACTGAAACTCTATACCTATTAAACAATAACTCCCATTACTTCCTCCCCCTGGCCCCTGGCAACCATCATTCAACTTTCTTTCTCATGATTTTGACTATTCTAGGTACTTCATATAAGTGGAATCATATACTATTAGTCCTTTTTTGACTGGCTTATTTCATTTAGAATAATGGTTTCAAGATTTATCCATGTTGTAACGTGTAAAAATTTCCATCCTTTTTAAGGCTGAATAATATTCCACAGTATGTATATACCACATTTTGTTTATCCATTCATCTGCCAATGGACATTTGAGTTGCTTTTGGCTATTATGCTCGACTCCTGACCTCGAGCAATCCTCCCACCTCGGCCTCCCAGAGTGCTAGGATTACAGGTGTGAGTTACCGCGCCCGGCTTTTGGCTATTATGAATAATGCTGCTATGCACATGGGTGTACAAACATATGTTTGAGTCCCTGCTTTCAATTCTTTGGGTTATATTCCCAGAAGTGGAATTGTCAGATCATAGGGTAATTCTATACTTAATTTTTTGAGGAACTGCTATACTGCCTTCCACAGTGGTTGCACTATCTTACATTCCCACCAGCAATGCACAAGGGTTCCAATACTTCCACATCCTCATTAACATTTGTTTTGACAGTAGCCATCCTAATGGGTATATATTCATCATGGCAAAAAAATTTCTTGTGCACCTAGTATTATGCCAGGCATTTTATTAGACACTAGAGATATGACTGTTCAATGAATATAAACTAAAATTGAAGAGACATATAATATACCCAAAACTTTGAAGTATATATTTAAAAAATCAGTAAATTGCTAAGAAGAAATGATTAAAAAATAGAACACAACTAAGGGTTTAGTATTAATAATCTCAAACTTATACAATATAATAGAGTAATAGTTTCTATTTGGTAAATGTGTTAACTGTAAACTATTACTTAAATCCTTATCAAAAATAAAAGATTCTAGACTTATGCAATAGCAATGCTACTATTTGGTATAGGTAGTTAAACTGGATAAAATAAATACTGATAGAATGCATCTAGGTCAAAGTATAGCATCTACCTGAGATGTTATAGCTGCCAATTCTCACTAATGACCAACCTGGGTGATGAATATCTATGCTGCTCAAGCTGCTGAGTGTTATTGTATACACATTTAAA
>NW_012147884.1:9272-9767 GCF_000956105.1 Propithecus coquereli | reverse complement strand
TTTTTCTATATATATTTTTTTAGCTGTCCAGATAATTTCTTTCTAATTTTAGTAGAGATGGGGTCTCACTCTTGCTGGTCTCGAACTCCTGATCTTGAGTGATCCACCTGCCTCGGCCTCCCAGAGTGCTAGGATTACAGGCGTGAGCCACCGCGCCCGGCCTCTTATTTACGTTTTGTATGAAAAGTTTTACCTTCTAAAAACTGTAGTGTTTCATGTGTACAATACTTTCCTTCAATTATTTTTAACAAATTATTATCCTGTCAAATATTTAAAATCACCTTTCTTCTTATTGATTTGTATATTCACTCATTAATTCAACAAACAATTATTGAGTACAAAATATGCCTTGGTACTTTGCTGAG
Organism: Propithecus coquereli; assembly: GCF_000956105.1. Lineage (NCBI taxonomy): Eukaryota > Metazoa > Chordata > Mammalia > Primates > Indriidae > Propithecus > Propithecus coquereli. The sequence goes on along the minus strand of NW_012147884.1, from coordinate 9,402 downwards.
TCCTGGGAATATTTATTCTTTTATTTTTATTTTTTATTTTCCCCTTCCCTGTTATCTCAGTGTCCTGGGAATATAACAGTAAATACTACTCTTATTCCTAGTTTATGGATAAAGAAATTAAGGAACAGAG
>NW_012147884.1:8635-9108 GCF_000956105.1 Propithecus coquereli | reverse complement strand
AGATGTTATAGCTGCCAATTCTCACTAATGACCAACCTGGGTGATGAATATCTATGCTGCTCAAGCTGCTGAGTGTTATTGTATACACATTTAAACAAATTCTAAGAACAAACTAAATTAAACTTACCATTTCGCCAAGTACCTTTTTTTCTGAGTCAAGTGATCGAACCCGATTTCTTAGAGCCAGAATTTCCTCATCCAGTCTCTGATTATGTTCCTTTGCTTTCTGTAAGTCAATTGCATCTAAAACAGAGAAGAACACAGTTGACTCAACTAGACCAAAGTTTTAGTTTTGGGGGCACTAACTCTAAAAACTAAGGAAGTGTGATTCCCCATCCTTCTTGTCAGTCCTTCCATGTCTCTGCATATGTGGCTCTCCGCATAGGATAGCCATTAGACTCTCAAGTCCGGTCCTAGAATATTCTACCACCCTAATGAAATGGAACAGAAAGTTCTATATTTCTCATACCAGA
>NW_012147884.1:6962-8585 GCF_000956105.1 Propithecus coquereli | reverse complement strand
AAGTAATTGTTTAAGGTCATAACGTAACTGATAAGAGCTAGGATTTGAACTTAGGCAGACTGGTTCCAAAGTGTGTTCATAACATCTAAACTAAACAATTTTGATCATACCTTTCTGTGTTGCAAATAGCCCTGTGGTCCTGTCCTAGTAGGGTGTCACAGAGCACAGATAGGCAGGCAGAAAAATTATACTGTAAAGTGATCAGCTCTGTGGTAGAGGTGTACACCAAGCACTGAGGTAGTCAGAGGATATTCTTTGTCATTACCCAAGTCCTTAAAATTGTAAGAGGTTTTGATGTAAATACCTGTATTTATTTATTTGAATAGATGCTTCACGAAAGAGCATATACAAACGGTCAATGAGCACATCAAAACATATTCATTGTCATTAGATACCATCAAAGGCAAATTAAAACCACAATGAGATACCACCACTATGTACTAGATATACACTGGCATTGGCATCAGTCTGTTTTGGGTTTGACTGCTTTGCCCACTATTTCAGAGGCTGATCATGCTGACAATACTAGATACTGCACACACTGGAGCCCACGCTTTATGAGTTCTCTATGATATTTTATTACGTTTAGTGTGGTTCCAACTACCCACCCCAATACCACTGGATGATTCTATAAATCAACTCTATTTGATGATTTAAAATGCTCAAATTGGTTATATCTTCGTAATTCTTTTTCTTCAAAGAAACAATCTACTACATTCCTTAAATTCGCTTTTTTCTGTGGGGAAGAACAGAAACATCCTCTGTACCTCAATTTCTTCTTCCACTTTAATTGGCTGAGCAATAGAAAACTACAGCCCAATAAGAAGAGAATAGCAAATGACTAGCACCAACTGTTCTAGTATACTCTGTAAAAATGTAATTCACTTAAAAATTAGAAATCAGAACAGAACTTTAAAATACCTGTACTCTTTGTTCAGCACCCACAGTTCTTCTGGGAGAGTGGTTTCCAAGTTGCTTATTCTCTTGAGATTCACACATCTCTCCTTTAAGTCTTTCAACCTTAAATACAAAAGTAAGCATATTGTAGACTTCTCCATTTTTCTTTAGATACATTATTGCTTTCATTGAAAAAAAATTTTTTTTTTTAGAGAAAGTGTCTCGCTCTGTTACCCAGGATGGACTGCAGTGGTGCAATCACAGCTCACAGCAACCTCAAACTCCTGGGCTCAAGCAATCCTTTAGCCTCTCGAGCAGCTAATGCTACAGGCACACACTACCATGGCCAGCTATTTTATTTTTTTGGCAGAGATGGGGGGTCTCACTATGTTGCCCAGGCTGCTCTTTGAACTCCTGTCTTCAAGTGATCCTCCCACCTCGGCCTCCCAAAGTGCTGGGATTACAGCTGTGAGCCACCAGATCCGGACTGTTTTTTAAATATACAAGCAAATACGTGAATACATTCTCCTTGTAAAACTTTAATGACACATAGGTATATAGAGTGAAAAGTGATATTTTCCTTCTTTTCACAATCCTTCTTCCCTTTCTAGAAATAACACTGCTTGTGATGTATCCTACCTAAACTTTTTCACACATACACACATACACACATGAAATAAAACATATAAAGGTATTTGATATATAAATTTACAAAGACTAAGACAA
>NW_012147884.1:5955-6912 GCF_000956105.1 Propithecus coquereli | reverse complement strand
AAAAAATCCTGATACTTAATGTTAAACATTAGAGAAAACAATATGATCTTTTCTGAATATCATTTAAAATAAAATAGAAGCTCATTTATCTACAATCTTAAAGATAGCATTTATCATAGAGGGAGGTAGATTAACTAGATATTCTCCAAGGATTTTCTCCAAGCTCAAGAATTCTTTAATACAAAGGGCCACATGGAGGTACACCACTGATATCTCCCTTCAAGCGAGTACTTGCCACACTCGTCCGAGGCAGCCTCCAGCAAATGACTGAGCATGGTGGGAATATTAAGGCCCGGCTATTTCTGCCCAACATAGAATTCCTCTAAAAGTTATCATTGTTCCAAAACTCCCTGTTGGGCTGGCTGAGACTTTCTCAGAGCTACAACACAGTCTGAGGCTCTTCCTATCCAGTCTTTCTTCCTTCTCCGTCTTCTTCAGTAGACTTCAGACCTGCATTGTGATCTGAAGGCTTTCCCTGCCCATGTCTGCTCTTGTCCTTTATCCTTCGCAGGTACCACCTGTGTACCATCTGGCAATTCTAAGTTCGTCTTGGGGCCTGCTTAGCAGATTAGCCTCCTTCATGTGGACATATGGATGACAGAACAAGGTGTGGGTCACAATCATGGTCACCACGAAAGACAAAAAAAAAAAAAGACCATATAAGAAGTCAAAGAGGATCAAGCATGATGGCTCACACCTGTAATCCTAGCACTCTGGGAGGCTGAGGCAGGAGGACTGCTTGAGCTCAGGAGTTTGAGATCAGCCTGAGCAAGAGCGAGATCCATCTCTACTAAAAATAGAAAAATCTATCAGCATTGTGGTGTGCATCTGTAGTCCCAACTACTCCAGAGGCTGAGGCAGGAGGGTCGCTTGAGCCCAGGAGTTTGAGGTTGCAGTGAGCTATGATGACACCACTGCACTCTACCCAGGGTGGCAGAGTAAGACTCAGTCTCAAAA
>NW_012147884.1:2257-2644 GCF_000956105.1 Propithecus coquereli | reverse complement strand
GATTTGCGTTCTCTAATCCATGTTTTATCTCTTTGCCTCCTGTGGCCTCCTCCTCATCACCAGTGATATTACTGGTAGGTGTCCTATATTGTCAGGATGAAGAACCTTCTAGAAGTAAGACTAACGTGAATTTTACAAGAGATCACTCCTAATCACAGAGTGAGTACATCAGCACAACTGTGAACGTTTTATTATTATGTCCATAACATTCAGTTCTATGGAGTAAATCCCAGTATAACCTACAAGAGTCACCTAAAACTGCATTCCTAACTATAGCAATATTAATACTGCCACCAGCGGCAATGGCTACTGGTAGCAGATATATTAATCATCATAACAAATCTGCAAAATAGATATTAATATTCCCAATTTACAGATTAGATAAGC